>NW_027269261.1:3142500-3557500 GCF_023055355.1 Agelaius tricolor | reverse complement strand
AAATCACAAATACTGCCTGCAACAGCCTTTACATGGAATGTGAGGAACAGCTACTCCTGGCTTTGTCCCTTCCCCTGCCGTGCTGTGGTGCCTGTGTATCACTCCCAGCTTTAGAGGCAGCAAATCATCCCTCACTGCACTGGAGATGCAGGGCTGGAGCACAGGCTGGACCTCCTGCTTGCAATGAATTAACTACACCCAGAAATGGTGGGGAAGGCAGCCCGTGGCAATGCTCTGACCCTCCTGAGAGCTGTAAATCCTGCCGGACCCGCTGCTGGCTGGCTCCTTCCCTGTCCCTGCGGGACTCCGTGTGTGCCAGGCCATGCCAGGGGTGCCCGGGAGGCCTCGTGGGAAGCAGCCCCAGCGCAGGGGCCGGGTCCTGGGGCAGGGGGAGGCCCTGCCGGGCTGGGGCTGTCTCAGCCTGTTTGCTGTGCCCTGCTGCCCCCTCCCTGCACAAAGCTGCCTGTACCTGCCCCAGCGTCCTGCCCGGACAAGCTTTGGTGGCTTTTCCTTGCAGCTGGAAGAGCAAGCACAGCCACCTTCCTTCCCAGGGCAGGGAACAGCCTTGGAGTTTATTCCCTCTGCCAGGCTGAGCCAAGTGGCCACTAACAGCCCTCTGGTCATGTTCTTGAAGCACATAAGCAATCACCTCTAATGCAATAAACTGTGGAAAAGGGTTCTGGCAATGATGGGAGCTCCCCAGCAGACAGCACCCACCCTCCCCGCTGGGGATCCCCACAACACAGCACTCTGCCAGAGGTCACTAAATGAGCAAGGAGATGGTCACTACCCAACAAATGGTGCTGCATTCACCTCCTCTGTCATTGTGTCCAGCTGAAGTATGTCTGCCTTAAATAAGAGAAGTGCCTTAAATATCAGAGTGTTGCACAGGTGGACAAGTGTCTGTTCAGGAAAAGTTTCTGACCTTCTGAAATCTCAAAATTAGGAAAATCTGAAATTAGTGAACCAAAACCACTTCACCTTCTCATGAACAGCTGTTTCCTTACAGCTGTTGTGAGACACAAATGTTTGGGACCCAGCAAAGCATTTCCCTTGGTCTGCAGAGGGCTGCTTTAAAAAAGCTGCAGCACAACCTCAGCATTGTTTAGAAACGGCCAAACAAGCAGATCCCTTGTGGAATCCCAAATGGGTTACACTGGGTTACATACATGGGTTACAAATCAAACCCCTTCTCTCAGCTGTCCTTCAGAACCACCTTTAGCTCGGCACCTTGGGTTTGCAGTCTGGGCAATGACTCAAGTGACACAGGAGGTATCAGAAGATGGTGGGACCTGCCCTGTAAGTGACAAAACTCATTACATTTACAAAACCAGCCCAGATTTGAAGCTGCCAGTCTGGGACTTGACTACCCTCATACATCAGTGGGGTCATTTCTGTCTCTTGGAGACACAAAGGTGTCTGGAACACCACACAGGCAGCCACCACTGCTCTGAAAAGCTTAAGGGAGTTTTATTTTTGAAAACCAGTGTCTGATTACTCCACAGCAAAGACAATCTTGGAGAAGCAAGAGGCACAGAGAAACAGGCCAATTTATATTAAAAAATATTGACGGAATCCAGTGTTATGACCTGTTATGACTGATTTAAGACTTCTATTTTCTTTAACACTTTTCAATTATTTCCCTCTCACACACACGCTATTCATCAGCTTAGAAAAACCTCTCAGGCCAGCATGCAGATTTTCAGCCTCAATCACTGCAGTACACGAGTTCTAGATCTGAGAGGCCAAAAAACATCTATTTGACTAAAGAGCTATAAGGCAGTCATAAAAATTATGGATCACAGAAATAAGCAATTAGTGTTATCTTCAATTGCTTTATTGGCAGTATTCACTCGTTAGAATAGAGGCAGCAGTAAAACAGATTGCAACATACTGTATAACAGCATATGGGATTTTACATTATAATGCTATTCTCTGCCAAGAAGTCATATTTTCATTTGAATGCATGGAACAGATTATCACAGGGTTTCCAGCATTAGAAGTGGATGACCCTCTCTCTCTGCCTCTCCTCCTCCCTTCCCCCCAGCCTCTTGGCTATTAGGCAGTTTTTTAGGTTACGGCTACATCAAAATAAGGATAGCACCAGAGCAGTGATAAGGGAGCTCTGCCTTCTGAATATTGACTCGTGCTCTGAGCCCTGGCTCACGCAGGCTGGGCATGTCACAGAGCTCTGGAGATAATAAACTCTGCTGTGGAGGCACTGGGTAGACGAGGAGTTGAGGCTTTGCCAGTCTTTTCCCCCAGCTGGCTTCAGCTCTAGAGGAAGCTGCCTGCCCGCCCATCTAATCACAGCTGAAGTGCCACAAAGGCAGCCACTAGCAAGAGGGCTGGAAGTAAAACAATAGGAATAATAAGAGGGGGAAAAACAGATTCTTTATACTGTATTTAACATTAGGGATATTTTCTGCAGTTGTTTGTCCGTGTCCGGGGCTGCTCTTTGCAGAGCAGCACCAGCATTTCGGGGCAAGGAATCGATTCCCCCTGAGACTGAGTGGCAAGGCCTGGGCTTCACCTGCACATCAGCAACCAGTGTGCAAATATCAATGCCTGGCCTGTTCTGGAAATGCTGGGAATATTCCATATCATGCTGCAACTGTTCTGCTCAAATGAAAAGACACCTTCCTTTTACCAGCGTGCTACAGGAAGTGAAGGATGCCAAAAGTATAGAAACCCCAAAAAGACAATTTGTTCTGGAGTTGTACTCCAAACTGATTCAAAAAATACTTGTTTCCAAATGTACTTCTTTTGAAATGTCTGTGTATTATTGAGGGGAGGGAAAACGGGGAATAGAGGGGTTAAATCCTTAAACAAAATGCTCCAAAGGGAAAAAGCACTTGCCGCTCTAGGAACACAGGAACTAGAAAAGCTACAGACGTAGGTAGTAATTTACCAGAACAAAGAAATTGGATAGAATTAGGTTTCATGTGTTACTATTTATTCAGCTCTAATGAAAGCCAAATAATTTGATAAAGCCTCAGTTCCCATCTGTATCTCTGAATTTCTGCACATATCCAAGACAGTTTCTATGGAGTGCGTTTCTGATTTCAGAATTTTCGGCTCAGTTTTGGAATTCAGAAGTTCAGCTTCATTACCAGAACAGCACTGTTAAACTATGATAAACACAATAATATGTTGAAATCCATACAACTCTTCAATATGCATAGGCACTTTCTGAGTACAGCTTCCTTAAAGGGCAAGAGCACAATTATAATGTCTTATATTACTCTTTAAAATATAATAAAAAGTCCCTGTCTCAGCTGGGATTAAAGGTGCATAAAACCAGTCTGTCATCATCTCAATGTCTGTGTTAGAGACTACAGTCAGAATCTAGATGTTATTTGCCACAAATACCAGCTTCAAATTTTTTTCCTCCAAAAGATCTGCAGAAATATTAGCAATAAAAAAGCGGACTTTTAAGGATCCTGAAGTTTTCTGGAAAACTTGCTGGGCAAAATGTGTGTCAATGCATGTTTGAAGCAAAACATTTGGGGAGGATGAGGGGGTTTTCTAACCTGTTGAGAGAGGAGACTCTTCTCTCTGTGTTCTGGTTCAGCACCCCTACCTGTGTGTCATTGTATTCAAAGACTGAAATTCCTGGAGAAAGCAAATTTTCATGGGGCACTTGAGTCCCAAGTGGGACAAGACTGGCAAGAAGCAGCCAGCGACCAGGAATTGCTGACATGTTAGAGTGACCCTCCTTGACTTCCCAGCTGTCCCCATCCCTGGCAGTAACCCCAAGGGAATTTGTTGTTCTCCTCAGCTCCCTGCACTTGTCCCAAAAGCTGCCTGCTCTATTCAGGTGCTAACGTGTCAGCACTTCCACAAACCTTGCCCCACAAAGGATGGGATTTTCTAACACAGAAGGTTGGCTGGTTTTCCTCCCTTCTTTGGGAAGCTGAGGGCTTCCTGCAAGAAGCTGTCCCAAATGTGCTCAGTGAGCCCAGCAGGATCTGATGGCTCTAAGCATCAACAGGTTTAAATGCTTCAGGGATTTGAGGAAAAAAGAGAGCAAATAATCTGGTGGCTGCTCCTCACTATGCAAAATTAGTGAAGGTAGCACAAGCAACAAGCATAGGATGCCCTGGAATGCCAAGTGTGTTCATTTATAAAATCCATGAAAACATCTGTTTTTTGTACAACTAAACTCCAGATAATAGCAACCTTTCCCCCCCTTTCTCTGGACGTAGCAGCTGTTGCAGCCCAGCTCTTGAAAAAAGAGGAGTACACATCACAAAGCAGTGTTGGAATCAAGCTGAGCTTTTTTGTCTGGGTTAGCTTCCAGGCTCAAGGGACTGTGTGTTTTGAAAATGTCACTGTGCTACTTTTCCACTGAAGGTGGACCTATCAAGTCAGGTGACAAAAGCTACAAAATGTAATCAGAAAAAAAAAAAATTCTTCTCCCCTAGTTTTCATGTCATAACCATTAGTGCTATATAATTAAGCATTCCTGGAGGTAATGCAAGGGTGACTACAATTTCCTAAGAGAAAAACAACAGTCAGGCCCCTGCCACCCTCCCAAGCAAAGGAGAGCTGAAAGGCAACTCCCACAAAACAGCAGTGCCACCCCCGACTTTGGCAAATCCTTGGCAGGCTGTAATGGTTACAGTGTCAGGACAAGTTGGAGCAATGTATTTTGTACAGGATTCAGGGACTGAAATGTACCCTCAGGACTGCACAGGAGTTTGCTCCAGGGATGGGTACTGATCTCACATTAACACACACATTAAGGGCATTGCAGTGAGCAAGGCTGATTTTTCCCATCCCTCTTTTGCCTCCCATCTGCTCCTTTCCAAAAAAAGTCCAAGGATCTCAGCTAACCAGAGGCTGCAGCACTACGGGTAGGGGAAGGGGGGGAAGGAGAGAAAAAGTTATTTTGTTTTGGCTCAGTTCTGTAATGAATTGCAGAAATTGATCTGTCATAGTGCAACAGATTGTAGCTTGATCTGCCAACAAATTGCAAGCAACAGTAGGTAATGACTAATTGCAAGTGGGGGGTGGGGGGGTTGTTCAATGCTTTTTTGTTTGGGGGTTTTTGGTTTTGGGGTCTTTTCTATAAGGAAAGGTAATATTTTCTGATGGAATATAGGGACCCACTGACGGACAGTGTCCACACAAGGAACTTTACCTGGTTTTTAATCAAGCTGCATTTGCAGTTAAATCTGCCAAGAACTACAGAGACCAAGAGATATTTACTTCTCTGAATGTGGCCAGGGTCTGTGCTCCAATTTAAGGCAATGAAAAAACCCCAGTGTCTTCTGACACCAGTTCCCTCTGAGGTGTAACACAGAAAGAGAAAGGAGAGCAGCTTTTTCTCTCATTTCTGACTTTTTTGTTGTTGTTGTTTTTTGTTCTGATTTAGTGAGTAACTCAGAATTATTCTCAAAAACTGGATTTTAGAAAGTTCACCCATAATGTAGTCTGGGAGGAGACCATGACCATGAATGAATATTGGACCAAAACAGAAAATAAGATAGAAGCAGGTAGGCAAGTAACACCAGGGGAAATTCATCAAAAATAAAGCGCTTCTAGCACACAGGAAAAAAAACCCCAAACAGATCTGAAATGAAACTGATGGAAGTGAAAGAGTGCACTGCATTTTATTCATTGGCATATTTTCCTCTGTCACTCACAGCTTCAACCCCTCTGCAGCTCCTTGGTCTTGTAGCCTGTGGCAGGGTCACAGAAGACCCTCAGAGTTGCAGGGTGTGCAGACAGGAGGAGACAGAAGCAGAGTCATCCCTGGAAAGGGCACACAGATGAGCAGTACAGTGTCACCTAAATGCCACACTTGTGTTCTTGAAAGGCAGCACATTTCAGAGGGGAAAACATACATCCACATCTTGATAGCTACAAGCTTGCTTAAACTGCTTACATTTATTGTAAAACTGTCTCAGCTTTTCAACTTGTGTGCCGCAGACAACTTAAAATCCAGATTTTCAGCACAACTCTGCAGCTTCCCATCGTCACCTATATCTTTTACATTTAAACACTACATGACAGCAGAGCCATTTGACAACAGTAATGCAGTGCAGCTCACACATCCAGAGCACGGTGTTGACAGGGGTATTGTGATGAGTGAACATTGGTCTAGACAAGAGCCAAACACCAGCTCTGTGAACAATGGAGCATCCCTGGCGAGGCACGGGCAGCAAGGAGACAGCTTGCAGGAAAAGGAGAAATCTCACTTTGGGCTGGGTTGTGTAGGTCATGTAGGGTGAAACACATACAGCACAAAGCTGCTGTATAATCTGGGGTAGGGCCAGCAGGGCTGATGGGTGATGCCTGAACGCTGCTACCCCTTCAGCATGGGGAGGAATTTCCTTCCCTGAGAATATTCAGAAATACAAGCATAAAATCCTGGATTTGTGAGGATCTGTGTTAATGTGATGTGACCTCTCATTGTTCAGGTAAAGCAAACATGACAAGGTCATGGTGTATTTCAGTTGCAGTTCTGTTTCCATATGGGAAATATTTGTGAGGGTTTTTTCCATACTTTGCTCAGTCCTCTTCAGCACTAAATTCACTTAGGAGGAAAGTGCTTGCATTCCATTTCAGTAGAATCTAAGTTTGTGTATCTGTGTACTCAAATAGCTTTAAAGACAATTGTATTCTACAAATCAGAGATACATTGCTAATAACAATGACATCCTGCCTTTTCTCTGAAAAAAATAGAAAGCCAGAAAGCTGGCAAGTGACTGTTGACTAACCAAACACCAGGCTAAGAAAGATCCTCAGTATTTTCACAATATTCTGTTTATTCATCTAAGAGGGAATTTAAGAGGAAAGCAAGCACTGAGTCCAACCAAAAGTGTTTCTTTGCAGCAAGGCAGCCTGGTAAATTTTTGCATTATTTACAAATGAAAAGTATTTTTTGCATTATTTACAAATGAAAGGTAAGTGGAGAACAGGAACCCAACTGACTAAAGATGATATTTAAATGCAATAGAGTGTGTCTGTTTTCTAGAGTGCCCTGGATATCCTAACTAATGTTTTGCTGTTACTTACCTGTAATATTTTTATTTATTCAGCAGAATTGTTCCTAACTTACTTCAGGTGCATTTGCCAGACACACAGGAAAAGATACTTAATAAAGTGCATGAATCATTTAATGATCAAGCTTGCCTCATAAAGATCAGGTTGTTAAAAGCCCATGTAGGACAGTGATCCTTACTCTTCAGTCACCAGGAGGCTGAAGGCAGCTGAGGAAGGGAAATGCTGGAAGCAGTAAATAACTGTCCCAGCCAAGTTACCAAACTCTGACAAGGCCAGTGACAAAAAGCAAGGCACACAAACTGCAAGAAGCATCCAGACCCCAAAGAGAAGAGGAGCTTCTTTGCACAGAAAAAATGTAGCTGATAAATTGCCACTGGACAGTAACTTCAGAGCTGTCATTGAAGAATTCTCGTACTTACAGCTCCTGTCTCTGACAGTAACTGATAGTGCCTGCAGCAAGGAAAGGTGTCCAGCCTCTCCTGCCCCATTCTGTAGCTAAACTGGGCAATGCAGAATCTCAGGGAAAAAAGTATCCCACCATCCCAGCTAGTAAATCCCTTAGGTGCATGAAGAGCAACAGTAGCTCTTGCTTAAATCCTAGTTCAAGGACTATAACCTGCAATCAGAGTATTAAAGGGAAATTTGTTTTGGGCTTTTCTAATGTAAATAATTTGGGCTTTATTTCATCCTGCAGCTCTGAGTTCCACATGTTAAAGGCATGCACCGTGTGCTGCACTTTGTCACTCACTAATGAATCACTCTTTGGCCTGTTGTTGTTCTATTTTGAGTTCTCTCTTTTCCTTTTGTTACAGACAAATGTAATGAGAAGCAGCGGACTGGCCTGATCTGTGCCCTTCATTATTTTATTTTATATGCCTCTGCCACATTTCCTCCTGCTCTTCTTCTTTCCAAACTAAATAATAATCCTGCCCTTTTTAATGTAGCTTTATATGAAAGGCTCTTAGAGGGTGCTACTCATTTTCTCTGCCCTTCTCTGGACCATTTCTATTTCCGTTATGTCTTTGAGATAAGGTGACCAAAAGTGAAAATGAATTCAAGATAAGGACATGCCATTGATTTATACATATATGGCATTAAAATATTTTCTTCTTTGCGATTTATCCTCTTTGACCACCCTCACATTGTGTTCTATTTCTTTTGGCATAACAACCAGCCCCATCCTAAAGAGCCTCTTAATTGAGCTGACTTCATTGACTCTTATGTGAGCACTGACTCAAAATGGAAAAGAACCCAAATTTCAGTGTGGGCCACTTAATTATATTTGCCAAGTACACAGTTGGATTAGCTCTGGAATTCCTCACAATATTATGGAATGTTGATTAACCAAAATTATTTAGCATCATGTCAGCTCCCACAGAAAGTAATTAGTGGGGTCTTGTATGGGAGCACAGAAAGGCAATGGATTCAAGGAAGGCCAGTTTAGGCCAGTTTATTCTTGTGCTTGGGTTCCTCCTTTTCAACAGGTGTTAGAGCAGGATCCACCCTGAAGTGATTCTGATTATTTATGAGGTCTTTACACAGCACCCTGTAAAAGATCTTCAAAGACTAAACCTGCTGAATGCACTAACACCTTTTTGTGCCCTACTTTGCAAGCCCTCTAAAATTGACCTGAGCTGACTGTTGCACTAATCCCAGTTCCTTCTGATGCTGGAAATACTCTTTTGTTCTACATGGCCAAAACTGAGCTTATTCCCAGCCCTGACACAGGCCAGCCCAGTGCTCAGCTTGAAGCCAACTGAACACACAAGTTTATCTCAAAATCTCTCCTAGGTTAAGACTATGAGTTAGGGAAGCACTTAAATGTTTGCACTGTAAGTGCCTTTACTTAACATGTGTGGGACTTCACAGGCTTAACTATCCAAAAGGGCTAAGTGAAGACTGTCTCCGGCAAAGACAATGAAGATACAGTGAGATACAAAAGGAGAGGTTTAAAATTCTGTTTTTAATGAAATTTTTCCAATCAGTCCTTAAGTATCAGTATTTAGAGCAGCAATTCTGCATGTTCAGCTCATCAAAAACATCAAGACATCACTGTCTTGCTTTTTATTCCTTGTTGTTCCTCACGAGTAGCAACTGCACAATGAACTAAGGATAGAGGTTAACTTTTCTGGTTTTTTTTCCTCTTTTAAAAATCTGTTGATAAATGCATCACTGAAAGACACTGAATCAGAGCCCAGAAACTGTGAAATTTAAAGATATGTGAAGCATGCACAGAAAGAACATATGCTTCCCCAATGTCCTCAAATCTGCTTCAGTCCTAATCCTGGATAGACCATCCCTGAGGGTGAGAGAGGAAAGGAAACCTCAATCCTTCTGCCAAACACAGGAGCACAAGTGCCCAGAGCAGCAGGGGTCTTGCTGCTCCCAAAGTTGGGCAGGAACCAAGAACATCAACACATTTCCCAGAAGCCACTGGAAAGTCATTAGTCTTTTACTCACTGAATTACAACCAGGAGTAGGCAAATTCACTTAAAGAAAATGAAGCCCAAACCATCCAAAACTTTATCAGATAGAAACCAGACCTTTTTGAAGCTTTGAAAGTGGTCGTATACTTTTGTTATCATTTTTTCTGGTTTGTATATTCTTGAGCTTCCTGGCTCTAGATAAAAGCACCTGAAATGTCAAGATACCAACTGCTCTTGCAATACTTTCAATCTGTTTTATAGATTCAAGTGCCTTAGATATTTAAAGTGCAGTTGAGTTTGCCTAATGCATAAAACCAGTATATGACTTTAAAAAAAGAAACAGTTCAAAAGTTGTAATTTATGTCTTTACAGTGCACCAGTCAGGGGGATAACCACAAAGAAAGCTAAATTAATACAGAACAAACAACAGACAGAGTGGAAAATTTAGGATCTTTCACACTAGTCAGTAAACTAAACTTGCACAGAAGATGGAAAGAAACATTCAACATAGGGGCACTATGGCAATACCACTGACAATAGTGTTTTCCATTTGTTCTGTAGAATTTAGTGCTAACCAGTGTACCAAAAATATAAGTGTTGCATTATTTCCTTGACCTGTCAAGAATTAAGAGGGAAAAAAATTGTTGATTCTTAATTGTAGGGTGGAAAGAAGAAACAAACCAAAACCAAAACAAAACCCCAAAAAACAAACCCCCCCCCCCCCAAAAACAACAAAAAAAAGCCAACCAGTGCTCCAACAAGTGGAAGGATCATTTGAGTGAAATGGGGATCCAGGCTTCAGTGGGGTCCAGAGATCCTGACCAGGAGGGGCTGTCTCAAGGCAGGTGTCCTTATTAAGCCAAGCCTGACACGTGCCCAGGCTGAAGAGCTCTGTGACAGGTAACACACACCTGCCAAGGCTGTGATGACACAAAGCTGGACATGTGCAGCTTCAGTAAATGGGATTGAACACAGATCTTTAGAGATGAATGGCTGGAGCAAAGATGGCTTTGCTTGCCAGCTTCACCTCCTGTCACCCAACCTGCAACAATTCCTTACACAGTGGAGCACAGTGGTTAGAGTGAGAAGTGCTATATGTACTAAAACTTCCTCACACTCTGTGCTTCCTGTCTTATTTAGACACTGACCTAGGCTGCCAGGCACTAAGGACTGAACTGCTCCTGTCTATTTTATTTGGGCAAAATCTTTTGATATAACCAGTGAATGATTACAAAATAATTACACCAGAGTTATCAGCATGTGCAGTAGCTACATGCAAAAGATGAGGTTTTTCCTTTCCATTTCAGTTGAAACTTCAAGGAAGTTATTATTTACATCTGGAAGAAATTATTTACTTTTTTTTTTCCCTCACTCACTTGCACAGCCTTGAGTTTTTTCTAAAGAGGAGACAGATGAACAGGATTGTCCTGGCACAAGTCCTAGGGGGGGAGTGCAAGTACTACCAAGGAAGCTAAGAAACAACAGGCTGAGTCCCTTCTATCTCCCCTGAGGGTCTGTCATCCAAACAGGTCACCCCTGATGCATTTCTCTGTGAGCTGCTGCCAAGCAGCAAACGAGTTATAAATGCCAGCAGGGAAAGACAGAGCTCTAACAGGTCCAGCCAGGGGAGCTGGACTCCACACCAGGGGATTGACCCCACAGCTGGGAGATGTGCAACAGATCCTTCCACTGCATTTCATGCTTGGTATCTGCTTAAATGCCAGTTGAAAGGGAGGCTTCCTGTAAGGTGGCTCAGAAATGATTTAACACAACTGCTTGAACATTAGGATTAGAACAAACCTGCAGAAACGCAGTAGCAATTAGCACAACCCAAACCAATTAGCCATGTTATTTCTTTGTGGAGCTGCTGATGGCTCCTCAGCCAAAGAAGGGTCTGTTCCCATCCCTCCTCTTCAAACATCACCTTGCAACGTGGCCAGCCCACCAGCTCATCAAAACCACTGCAACCTGATCTGCTGCAGGTAAAGGCTTGGCTTTCTGCTGATTTATTAAAAGAAAAATCTTATATTGTACTGCTCACATGTGGTCTCTGGAGCGTGGTCACATGACCAGGATAATGACAATCTGTCTCTCTGCTAACATTTCTCTACTTTGGTTATTTGTTTGATAAAGTGAGGAGCTTCCCTTTTGTTGCCCTTCATCAGAGCTTAATGTCTTTACTTTGGGATCAATATACTTTATGAATAATTTTATTTCCTTCTATTTTTATGGTCTTTTCTCCTCATTATCATACTGAGTTTATTAGCTGGTGCTGTCAGTATCTTTACCCTGTCATATGTTCCTGAGGTACAGTAAATATCACTTGTGTTGTAATTAATATGCACACCCTCTGCAGTAATTAAAGCACAGACCCCTTCAACCAGCTGAGCTTCCTACACTAATTCCACCTTATCTTCATAATGAACTTATTGTAATCTGAAACTACCACTGAATATTGTTCAGTATGGATAGAAGAATGAAATCTAACGAGATGCAATAATATTTGTGAACATGTTAATATGAAAAAAAAAAGAATTTAATTAGCATTAAATCTAATTAAATTTCCTGTACAATCAAAATCCCCCCATTTATGCCACAAAAATGCTGGTGGTGCAACACTAGTGCCCCTTCAGAGATTTACACCAAGATGGAGACCAGAGACCTCATCCTCTCCCCATGAAATTCTCCCAGCTATCCTGAGGGCTCCCTGCCTATGGAAAATTTCAGAAAGGACTTAGAATCCCTATCCAGGGATGTGATTTGCAAGCAAGATTGGAAGGTAAATATGGAGAGACAATTCAAACCCTCCAAAAAGGGACCCAGCCATGAAACAGTTTGGCAAATGTTTCCAAAAAGGGAAAGGAAAGGCATGTTGAATATATAAGCATATATTCAGAGAGTGTAACAGGGAATGATTAAAGGGAGACTGGCTACAAGAAATTTAGTTCCTATTTTCTGAAAACATTTCCATATGGGAGACCAGCGCCTAAGGTGCAGACTCACACAATAGGAAGGAAACTGGCAGCCTACACCGACTGAAAATTGGCTGAAGGGCAAGAAACAAACAGTGGAAGTAAATGGGATTATTTCAAGGTGGAAAGAGGTTACCAGTAGGGTAGAGCCCAGCTTTCTAATTATTCACAGTAATGACTTGGATGATAGTATGGAAAGGATCATTTCCAAGATTCTAGTAACTGGGAAGCACAGCGGTAATAAATACCAATGTAATCCAATAGCCGTTTCATTAATAGTTAATTTGAGAAGCAGAGAAGTTGCTTAGGGAAGTGTTTGCATGTATCATGAGGCAGGGCTGGGACACACAACAGCACAAAAACTGAATGACCTTCCCCTGGAAATGGTCATTCTAGAAGAGGCTTAAGCACCAGGCGTTGAGCAGCTCCTTGTGCTCTATTGATTGATGTCAATCTGTCCAGTTCCAGAGCGTTAACTTCACTTCAAAATGTGCCCTTTTCTGTCATTCTTTTCCTGTAACCCCCTAAACATGCCTCATTTCCTACACCAAAAAAATTACATGGTCAGATATTGATTTGTGACTCCCTGGCTGACATCTGAATAGTGAGAAAATGAATTGACTTAAAGACATGGGTGGGTAAATAAGTAAAGCAAGTAAAGGAAAGTAGAGGAAATAAGTAAAGAAAGCAAAAAACCCCACCCTGAAATTTCTGCTAAACTGCACTGACACAAGCTAGTGACTCAGAGACTTTTGTGATCATTCTCTTCCTTCAAATTATAGAAAGCTGTTTCTAAAATAAGAAGACTGTCCCCAGATTCCCCAAAAGAGGAGGAAGGGTCAGATTCCATAAGCCACTGTGGACAAACCCTTGGTCCTGACAAAAAATTACATCATCGGTATGATTTTTTCTGACTGATGAAAGAATTCATGTCTAGGTGATTTCACTCACCTCCCAGGCCCTGTGAGGCACACACAGCCAGTCAAAGGAAGGGAAAAACCCCAAAATTACAGTGCTTCCTCTGTTCAGAATTCACTGGGGATCCCTCACAACCAACCACACACGCAAAACGACCTTGTTTGCCAACACAGGGATCACAAAAAAAGCAATTCATGCCAAAGTACAGAAGTTCCAACCAAGTCTCCCTGCCCTAGAAATTGAGGGTTGCAAACAGGCACTAAAAGCCCCCCTTGCTGCCTTCCTCCTGCACTTCCCTTTGAGAGGGGCACCAAAGACTGACTCTGCATGTTTTGCTCAAGTTGGTGAACTAAGAAATAAGCAAATCTGAGTATTTTTAATTTTCTCTCAAAATGTACTTGGGAACTGGTGACCTAGCTTTAACCTCTCACTAAAATGAAATATTTCAGCTATTACCACTCAAAGCCACTCAAAGAATTTTAAACTTGGCAGTTCAAAAGAGTGCCAAGATTTTAAGCTACAGTGTATCACATCATGCCAGGGAGGGAGCAAGAGAAGAGAAGGATATAGAAGGGGCAAGAAAAAAGAGTGTGCAAAACTAGGAGTGATAAGAAGCAGAAATAAAGATACAAGGGCAGAAAATACGACAGTTTTTTCTCCTATATCCCTTTCATGAACCCTGCAGTCCTTATCTTACTTCTGCTTTCTACATTTTTACATGCTTTTTTTTTTCTTCTGGCTGCTTCTTTCTTTCTAGGCATGATCACAGTACTCCTCAGTTTAGAAGAGTAGACTCTTATCCTCAAACTGCCTACCTGAGGACACCTTCTAGGAGTCTGCATCCCACAGACCTGGCAGAGGCAGGTTCAATGCTTTTCATGCAACAGAAGCACCAGTCCCTCCTGCTCTCAGCACTGCAGGCACAGGGAATAGAGGGGCCACTGCTCTGTCTGAGGAAGGAATTTCTTAGGAACTCATTAGTGATTCCATAGCCCTGTCCCTGCACCAGGTGACAGCCAAAGTGCTGTTAGCACAGGTAAGGGTTCCCAGCACCAAAAGATCTGAGTGCCAGGGTGGTCTGCTCCCCAAAGGCACACCCACCCTGCACCCAAAAAAGGTCCTGTGACAGTGGCCAGCTCAGTGATGGAGACAGCTCCTGGAGAAATACTCAGGTGCATCCAGAAGGGAAGCCAGCAGGTCAGGGACCAGGATCAGCCCAGCACAGGCTCACCTGCAAGGCCTGAGCTCAAAGCAGCTCCTGAGCCCAGAGCAGGCAGCCCAGAGCTCCTTTCACATCAGCCATGTCCAAGGTTATGCAGTTGTGCCGTGCCACAGCCCGCAGTGCTCAGCACAGGCAGCTCAACTTTGACAAGGTTCCTGACACTAGGAAGGAAAATGTTAGCTTAATCAAAAGGATTGCTGCAAATCTCACTTTAATGTCATCCTTAAATAGTCAAACACAATTTTTTGTCCTCCATTCAAGTATCTCATATAATCCAAAGTCACAGGCCAGTTCTGGCAATAGCAAATGGCAGAATGCCTGGCTGTGTGGTCCTTCTGCCCTCAATTTTCTTCACCCTCTTTCTCTCTTTTTAATTCAGAAGGTTCTACTTCTTTTTTCTTTCTGAGTTACCTTTGTGATCAGCTTTTTGGAGGAAAGAATACTACTCTTACATAAATGTATTTGATCATGTAAGTACAGAACTCTTATTTACTTTGAATAAATTCTTTTCCATAAATTTATCTTCTGCAAACAACATTTACAGAGTGTGAGAAATGCATATCCCAAAGCATCAGAGTGGCTAAAAAAGCAAATTATGAGAAAAGATCTCTCTCAAACTCCTTGTGACACTCTAAATAGTGAGGAGGGAGCATGGATGGCCTCTTTTGTGACATGCAGCTTCTAGACAGTTCAAAAGAGGTATTTAGGCCAATGCTGCCCCCTGAACTGCCAGAGAAGCTGGGCAGATATCAGCTAATGGTATCTCCTGCCCATGGCAGGGAGAACCCTCAGCATGAGCCACCCCAGAGCCTCTCCAGACATCTCCTTTTCTCTGCAATCTGGGCTGTGGAGCCTTCAGCCTCCCAGAGCTTTGAGTGTTTGAGTTTGCAGAGTGGCACTCCTTGGCCACTCCCAGAATAAAGTCACCAGCTCAGTGTAGGATTCCATAAACTCCCTGCAGGCCTGCTGGGAGATCCAGATTTTAGAGACTCCCTGTTTGTTGTCTTTGCAAATACATCTTTTCCCCCTCTGACTGCAGATACCACTGCCTGTTTTGGCACAGCCTGGTCAAACAGAGACCAAAATTTAATGTCTTGACCTCACAGCTGAGAAAGGCTGAGACAAACACCTTAGCAGGACTGATCTCCCACCTTCTGGGCCAGATTCCCCATTGTTTTAATTCAGAGTGAATCTCTAAAAATTGAAGGTCTGTCAGTTGCTCCTAATTTATCACTAATCAGTTACAGTCCTTGGAGTTAAAGCAGTCAGATTCTACTCCTATTAGCAGGGAAAACCCAACCAAAATTAAACCAATGAAATGCTTGTTGAACTGCACCAGACAGAGCCCAAGCTGTTAAATCTGGAGACAGTTTAGAGCAGTAAATATATTTATCTGTACCACCCATCCAGTGCCAGTTCCAGCAACACAAGTGGCCATTCCCAGGGCCAGCAGAGCTCAGCTGTGCCCTGTGCCACACAAGCAGTGTCCTCACAGCTCCCTGCACTGGAGGGACATCACTTCATCTCAGGCCAGACTAAGGACATGACACATTTTACTAATGGCCACAATGAATTAATGCTTCTGAAGTCCAGAGGTGGATCAGGTAACAACATCAGGCCTTTGTGTGAGGCTGGTTTACCTAATGAGCAGGAGGAAAGTCCAGCAGACCTGCTCAGAATCTGTCCTAGGGTGATTTGATGTGACAAGTTGGTCTTTTCTGACACTGAGGTTTTTCATTGTTTTGCACCTCATTTAGTCATCAGTAACAGCAGAAAAGGTGTGGAAAATGACTGTCAGTTTTCCTTCACATTTTACATCCACTCTGTGGAAGTGTGAATGACCGTACAAGGTAGACAGGACTGGAGAAGCAGAATGCCAAAGTCCAGAATGTCGACTTTTGCAAAACAAGCTGCTAAGGAGACTGGCTCCTACATGTGCTCTTGCTTTATTTCCAGGGGGAATCTGCCTGGGACCTCCTGCACCAGGGAGAACAAAGCTTTTGTTACAGCTTCTGTGGCCAAATGCTGCACTCAGGCACTGAGCAAGTCCCTCTTGAAATCAGTGGGAGTTTTGTTTCTTTGCGGGCCTGCAGAGTTGGTTCCTAGGCAGATATTTGCAAGAAAATCCACTGAATTAAACACAGGTAAATAGCATCATCCTTCTGAGCTGGAGGAGAGGCAGCCAGTCCCATTCCCACCAGGCAAATGCCCTCTCTGTTCTTCTGCTTATCCTGGAGGGTTGAGGGCACTGACAAAGTGAACCCACCGAGAAATGAAAATGAGTGGAGGTAAATTAAATTCAACTGAACTAAGGAATAAAATGTTTACTGTCAGCTCCCCACGTCAGATCTCACATCCCACAAGACAACAGCTACACCAACAGAGTCAGGAAAACACCAAACTGTAAAAAAAAAAAGAGAAAGAATATGTTGAAGATAACTGCTCCATGATCAAACAAAAGGGGAGGAAGTGCCACTACCTCCTTTTTAATTTGAGTTTCTGTAAGTGCTGCCACATTAATTATTCACTAGCTGAGCTATCTTTTTTTAACCTAGTTAACAGCAAGTGGCGGTAGATAATGGAGGTAGTTAGCACTTACACTGGGCTTTTACAAAACCCTACGGGAGCTGTTTAAGGGTTCCAGGTTACCGGGCTGCGGCTGGAGCTCGGGTCTGAGCGGTCCCAGCCGCGCAGACACGGAGAGGGCGCCCCGGTTACAATCTTTCCTCCTGCCGCTAGTCTATGCTGTTGTATAAAGTTCGAGCAGGCTGAGGAAACTCGCTCCAAATGCTGGGATGATCACTTTTGTCTCATAGTCTTCTGAATTCAATTGCAGAACGGTTGGCTCTATTGTTCTGTTCTGTAAAGTATATTTAGCTTGCTTAATTAACCTATATTTCAGACAAGTCATGCAGGCATTCACCTAACTCCGTATATGCCTTTGTGATTAAACTTTAATGAAAGGGAGTCTAAAGTAAATTCCTCCACGCTGTGGTTCTGAAACAGACACACAAAAAAATCAAAATACTTCTGTCAGATAAATTATTATTATTATTATTGTTATTAGTCTGAATTTTACTGCAAAAGAGAAAAAAATATGGACCAGAATGAACACAGGGCTGAGAGGAAAAGATGTTTCTGATTATGCTTAATAAAGGCTACTTCAACTGAAGATAGGTACAGAGATGTAAAACTGTTCCATGTGAAATCTGGATGGGGTGCAGAGCACAAGGGCTGCTACACAGCTGTCAGAAGAAAGTTTCTATTTCTCTGTGATATGTGTGAAAACCCACATAATTCTATATATGTGCATTTTCTCCTAAAGAAATACACAGTAGTGCTATTCCTAAATAAGAAAAAAAATCAATGCCAGGCAGACGAGTGCTCATAAGCAGCCTTACAATGGCAAAGCAATATGTGTCCATGAAGGAAGAAAAAGGGAATAGATAAAAAAATAGATTTCACTTTCAAGCCTCTAGTGGATTCTTAAAAACAACTGAAGGAAAAGATCATTTTATCTACTATTGGGAGAAAAATGCTTTGCCCAGTGTCCTTTAAACTTTCAATTAGAGCAGCTTGAGGGTCACAAAATAGACATTTGTATGCTCCTCTGTTTTATATTAAAAGATATTTTTTAAAGATATTTATTACTAGAATGTGATGAAGGTTAGTCTGATGAAACACTGGCATTATTATGATCTTAGTACATATTAATGAACTTTTAAAATGCAAATCATTGACCCACTAGGTGGTCTCATGGTCTCATAAATAGCAATCTTTTGCATTCCAGCATCCAAATACCTAGTTAGGAGCTTTCCAGAATGCACATTATAGGTGATACAGACCATAACAAGTACTTTGGCAAGGGAAAAAAAGCCATTCCAGCCTATTGTGTCAATTAAAATGAAGGGATTTTTATGTTATGAACCATATGTTCAAAGAACATTACATGTAAAATAACATACAATCCTTCTGACTCTGAAGAACACAATAATCCTGGGACATCAGTGGAATGCTTCTGGTGAAATTTGATACTGGTGGTGGTTTTTCCAAACAATCATTTGGATGGCAGCCATTCCTTCCCCTGTGCTGTGATGCCACCAAACCTCCAGAGCAGGATTAGGGTAGGATTAGACGGGAGAGCAGAGCAGGGGTGAGATCCTTCTGGAAGGGATGGTGGTGAGGGTGTGACCACTCCCTTTTAGCCATAAACAAACAATTCCATTGGTGCTTCAGAGCTGGGGTTTAAGGACAGGAAAAGACCCAGGTGGGCACACAGAGCCTGAGCCTGGCACTGAGCAGAGATGCTCAACTCCAGGGTAGCTGCTGCAGTGGGAGCAGCCACAGTTGTACGGAAACATTTCAACACAGTTAGTGTTAAACTACAGAAAATGTTTACTAGTTTGTAAAATTATTAATTTGGTTTTTACTGATTTACTTACCAAATTAAGCAATCTTTATTAATAACAATTAGAGAGGGAAGACATTAGTTTTGATATATTGGCTTATTTCCCCTTAACAAGAATTCATTTTCTGTCTTCAAATTAATAAGTCTGAGGTAACTCAAGCACCACAGGGCCCGATTCCAGGCTTATTTTCAGTCAAGTTAACCTGGAGTAGCTCCAGAGCTTTCATGTAGCAAGAATTACAACTCAGAGGGGAGCAGAATCTATCCCTTCACCTCTGGGCTCTTTCCTGAAAATTCTTCTGGTCTAAACTCCAAGTTGAATTGTCCCACAGTACTGAAGAAATTAAAACTATCAGCAGCACTATCTTAGCTTGTGCTTCTGGAGCCCATGCAGCTACATATGCTGATTTTCACCATGTGGGCATCTGGCTTGGCCATAGTCATTTGAAAATTATTCCATGCACTGAAGTAGACGAAGAATTATTAAGAAAGGGCAGAAACAAAACAAGGCCACCCTGGGAACCCTGTCTAGATTTCAGTGGATCTCAGGATGTTCCTCCTAGAGGTTTGTGTGAATGTCCTGGATCCAGCCATAGGGCTGGCCTGGGATCACTGCAGCCCTGGTGGGGACCAGCACAGCACAGCCTGTGAGAGCACAGCAAGGCCAGTTCACAACCTCTGGGGAAGGGGAGGCTGCCTGAAAGCAGAGGTTTTACAGGCACAGAGCAGGGGAGACTGAAGCTCCCTGCCTGGATCCTGCCTTCACTCCTGTCACCAGCACAGCATGCCTGGCAAACTGGGCACTGCTGGTGGGGCCCAGAGGAGTCCTGACTCCCACCAGTCTTTTCACAACTTTCTGCCCCAGTTTGATGCAATTGTTTGGCTTCTGTCCATGCCTTTGAGTGGAAGAGAACCTAAGATGAACTGCAAAGGAACGGGTGCTTGCCATTTTGTTTGGCTGTTTTTCCCTTTCCAAAGCTCTGGCTGTTGCTTTATAAATGCCCTTCTGACACACACTTGTGCTCGAGGAGGTCAAGGAACTTTTGCCTCTCAGAAATGATGTCCTCAGTTTATCCACAACCTCTGTACAGTGAAAGCAGCTGCAATCAAATACCCTCCTGTTACCCAGCATTTAGCACAGCCCTGACCTGACAGTGCCATCCTCTCTAGGGAGGAGAGGTAATTTAGACTCCCCGACAGCTTTCTGCTGCCCAACTCTATAGTACTGGATGTTGCCTAATTATATGTGGGCTGTGCTTTGCTTTGTGCTTTTTTCCAAATTAAACCTCCTCTCATCATTTTAGCATAGCTCTTGTACTCCTGCTTTGGCATCCCAAAGCTGCATCTGTACAGCATCTTCACCCGAGCATCATAAAAAATGCTAAATGACTTATGTAGGTCTTCTCACTTAAGGTCATTTCAATTATGGCAACATCAACAGATGTATATGTTCATTAATAAAAGTGTGATATGTGTTTGTGTCCCTCTGAAAGTTCAGTCAGAAAATTATAGATTATACTGAGACACTCCAGGAATTGCTGCTCTGTAAGTCAAATGCTCTATTATTAAAAATGTCATCCCATATGAATTTCATAAATAGCAAAGCCAAGAACAGAGTAACCATTTTAAAAAGTCTAGAGGGGATTCCATAACAACATTTAAATGCATTACTACTCAAACAATTTGATTGGATTATAAAATATTTAAAACTGCAGCTGTACTTGTGGTGTTTAATGTTGACTATTTTGATTTCTGGAATATCTTACCTAAGAAGTACAAGTTTACAAAACTAGTTATATAATTAAGCTATAAATATATAAGAAAATCTATAACCCATGAAAATACAGAGTTTCAGGACTACTGTGTATAGCTGAATTGTTCTACATACACAAATAGAAGAAAACTGAAAAAAGGACATTAGAGCATTAAAGTTCATTTAAGACATGCCCCTGGAATTAGGCAGGAGCTTATTTCGCCAGAGGTATCCCAATGACTAAAAATAAATACCACAAGAGATGTAGGACAGTGTGTGCTAAATAGATATTATTGGCCAGATTCTCAGGTGGTGTAAACTGGCACTGATCCATTGTAGTTAATGATTATACTGACAAGTTTTGGCTTTAATTTCTTCCTGTGTCCTCTAACATTTTTTCCCCAGGATCTCTCTTACATATGTATTAGGTATGTTTGGGTTTATAATTAAATCTTCATTGACATTTTAAGCAGAAAGGACAATTTAAAAACCTATTTTTCAGGAGAATAGCTATGTATTAATCCACAAATATATACTGATGCCCATATGTTATAGATATCCTTTCATATGCTAACTGTACCCCTTCTGCCAAACTATCTGTCATCTGCGCTGCTTTACCTGGACCAGTGTCAAGACATAATTCATCCACCAAAGTCATGTTATTGGTCACTGAACCTGCACAAAAAGCAGCCTCATTTCAGGAGCACAGTGACTACCCTGAGTCCATTTAGTAATGGCTGCTTTTTTAGCTGGGACTTCCTGGGATAGGCTGGGGTAAAAGCCCAAAGCTTTGCAGCTCTGGGATCTGTTCTGTAGCAATTGTTAAAACACACCCACGTTCTTTGTGCCTGTACAGGATGCAGTGTGGAGTGCCTTGGTTTTGCCACAGCTGTCCAAGGAATGCTCTCATGTGGAAATTGCCACAGGGACCTTGTTGCTGTTGTCCACTTGTCTCCTGCAGGACAGCCCAGCTCAGGAGCTCTGGCAGAGTCCAGCCCCGTCTGTCCTGCAGCAGGGGACAGCGGATGGGGCCTTCTCCACTTGGCATTGCTGCAGAGGGACGGGCTGGAGATGCACACATCTCACCAGGCCACAGGGAATGTCAGAGCTGTAGGGATTACCCAGCAGGCTATACCAAAACACACTCCTCAGGTGTATGGTTTAAACAGCAGCCTGGTTTTGGCCATAAGGGCACAACTGTGACACAGCACTTCAACTTGAAGAGGCACAGGGACATCGTCTCACACTCTCCATTCCTTTATGTGACTCTCATTTCTCAAGACATTTGGTTTAGGCTATCTGATCTGCACACATACAAATTCCAAATGCCCTTCTGAAACTTCTCTAATTGTGCCCACCATTTAGGCTTGGCACAGAAACATCCACACGGCTCAGCAAGCCAAATGACCTTGCAGACCCTGTTTTCCTGAGGGAGAGTCACCTGTATTTATTTCTATTAAACAGAAATTAACTCGGACCTCCATATGCAACCTCATTTGGCATAGTTAATTCCAGATTCCAGAGTTACCATTAAAACAAAAAGCACTTCTTAGCCATTGAAATCAGCGGGAATTAGGCTTCAGTAAAGCGCACAAGGCTATAACAAAGATAATCAAATGGCATAAGGATAATCCACTAATTGTTGAAATGAGGCGGAACATCTCCCTGGCTTCTCAACAGCTTGCCCTGGGCTGAGCTGTGTTTGGAGCTCAGGAAGTTTTTATCATTTTAAAGTATGTCAAGCCTGTGCACTTGAGGGCACAGCAGGGAGCGGAGGGAGGGCTTTGCCTGCCCTGAGGTTGGCAGTTCTACTCAAGGAAATGAAGATCACCCAGTTCCAGGCAAGCAAGGGAACGCTCCTTGTTCCAGATGAGGGCATGCAAATCCACCAGGCCTTCAAAACCAGGCCAGTGCCTAACTGGTGCACATTCTGCTTCCTCACATGGCCTCTGAAAAACCATCCAGTCTTTAAAAGGGCCACAAACTTGAAGTTTCTGTAATTTTCTTGGTTTCTATGTGATACAGAGGCCAAAGGCTGCTGAAGCAAATTAGGATCATGCTCTCAGTATATCTTTAAAACTATTTTGTTCTCATCCTGAAAGCAGAATTTGACATTCAGTAACCTCTGTAAGTCCAAAGAAACGCTATTGACTTCACTGCAACTACTATAAATTTGCACTCAATAGAAGTGACAGTGGAGCTGTGCCACCGTTTGGTCATTACTCTATGAATTCATATGATCCAGAACAAGCCCAGAAATTATTTGTGGTGTTTGTATTTTAAATGCCTGGCTTCTTGGCACATGGTCATTTTCATGAGTGGTCCCTTCCCTTGATCATTTCAAATCATGTTTGAAGCATTTGGATCTTAAGGTTCTCACTGACTTCTAGAAATATCACCTCTCCTCTGGCTGATTCTGAAGTTAGAGCTGAGCCACACAAGACAGAAATTCAGAAAAAGGTGTGCTGGAAATTTGTGCACAGAACTATGTCCATAGGTGAAAACATCACAAAATTCAAGAAAATGTAATGCCAACAGAGCTCTTAACTTTTGGCTGCCTTTACTCCTCACACTCTACCTATGTGTGGTCTTCTTGGAAAAATAACTAGTTATTTGAAAAATATATGAGCAAATATTTACTTTCAGGTGTAGCATGACAGAACCTGCAATACCTTTCTCCCTTACTACAATTGCTAGGATGATCTGCCAGCTTGTGGCAGAGGGTGGGCAGTTACACCTGGAGTAAGCTCAGTGCCCTCTGCATTTGTATAATGTTTAGGATATAATGGACAGATATCTCTCAACATTATGTACTTACAAGTCTACTGTACTTTTGCAGACAATCCTGTATATCTCAATTAGTCCAAAGACTATTTGAGAGACAAAAGGATCAGATATAAAAAGGCACCCAGTTTCACTCTTCACCATTAAAGAAGGGTTTGAGACTCAAGTGTTAGAGTGGAGCAGCTCTATTTTACCTCAGTGGAGTTATTCTTGATTTACACCAGCTTAGAATTAGTCCTCACAACTGGAAAAATTTATTCTACCAGGCTGGTGATGGAGGCATTGATCCCAAACAAATAGAATGACCTTCTCCTTCAATTACTTTGGTCTTCACTAATTAAAATAATTTTGCTAATGAAAGCTGCGAAAATATTCACACAATCTCATGCAGTCAGTCTGACCTTCTGCTGATGCTTCTGATGATGGCAAATACTTTACTCACCAGAAAATGTAAAACCTGTAGAGCCTCCTCTACAATGTAAGAAGACAGAAAATCTGAAAATAATTGTTCATTAAATACTTCAGTATCAGTGGCAGGTTCTGGGGACCTGTGCATGGTCACTTCAAGGTGCCCACACATCCTCTGACCTCACGGCTTCATTATTTCTTCTGATCTATGGACGCAGTCCATGGGTATGATTTGCAAACCACACCTGCAGATCCTCTGCAAATAGAGGCTATTTTTGGTGACAAAGTGTTCCTAGGGATGAAACCACTGACTCAAACAGGCAGTCAGAATTTAGGCAGAATCTCTTTTGAAATCAGAGTATTAAAATCAGAGTACTGAATGAAAACTGGTTTTTTGAGAGATATATTAATACAAGTATCTATAATGTATGGCTTAATGCTGGAAAATAATGCCCGTCACATGCTTGTTCACTTTATACTGATAAATTGTAGGAGTTTTCACACATTCTTAAGAGTTAGAAATGTTAAGATCTCTTTTATCAGCACTAGCACAGATTGCAATGATGTTCTAAACAAAAGAGAGCATTTTGTTTGAGTAGACTTCACCACTCCACGCTGGTGAGCAAGAGAAGCACAGAGATCATTACAGAATTCTCACACTGGTCATTTCAACATCTGTGTTCTACAGGTATCTCATTCCAAGTCCTGAGAAAATACTGTCATACAGAAGAAATTGTGTTAATCAAGCAGCTGCTTCCAATGCACAGTTCCCATTATGACTTTTCAAGTGGTCTGACACACTGACAAGCAACTTTTATTTTCAGCCTAAGGTCCACAGTTTACCCTTAGTGTTCTTCCAAGACAAAATCAACCAGCTGCTGGTTGAGCCATGCACATGGAAGTTCTTCCCCAAGTTAAAGGAAGGAAGACAAAATGGAGGGGAATGGAGGTGAGGAAATCTTTGCAACACAGAAAAATGCCAATCCCCAAAACACTTTAGATGCTGGAAGCAACAGTTAAAAGGGCTTCAAAAATAAAGTTGGAGTTAAAGAGAGGATCATTGAAGGGATCAGCACTGACTCCAAAATTATCAATCCCCTCCCTACAGTTTTGGTTAAGTTTCACATGAATCTGTACCTTCCAAAGATTTAGCTGTATGTTTATCACTATCCAGAATGAAAAATGTGTGCTAAATACCCTGCTCCACTTTGAGAATTTCAACCTCTTACTTTGTGCAAATTCAGCAATCACAATACCATATTTTAACAAACTTCTCCCCAGAAAAGTTCAGATCCCCCTCAAACTTGGCACCACTTGCCTTGCAATTGGGAGCAAGGATCACAGCCTTCAAAGTCCCAGGATTTATTACAGAATGCATAGAAATGCATGTATAAAATTCTTGTGGTCAAGAGACATCGACACATGGTCTGGTTGGCAAGGTGGTTATCAGTCAAAGGCTGGACTTGGTGATCTCAGAGGTCTGTTCCAACCTAAGTGATTCTGTGATTCTGTACTTTTTCTTTTCCATTTACCAAAGTGAAGAAAAATGAAAAATATGTAAGACTGGGCAGATCAAGAATGCTGGTGTATTTAATATTTCCTAATTTTTTATTGACAAAGGTTGTCACCAATTGCTGCAGGCAGAGCGGCAGTCAGACCCCTCCCAGGGGTGATTGTGCATATTCTCTCCCCAGCCCACGTTAAGTAATGTCTGGCATATGCTTTGAAGCAGGATGGTTTATTTCCCTACAAAATTTTTTCCTCCTGTCTTTAAATATTTGCCATTAGAAATCTGGATAGTCTTGTTATATTTATATAAATGCCAGTCCTTAGACTTCACTGATATCTTCAGGCAATGAATTATTTATTCTACGAGCTCACTGTATACTCGTTTTTAATGTACAACCCTTCAATTCCATTGCAAGTTCCTTTTGCTCACATTATAAACACTGCGTGGTTGAAAATCAGCAGGGAAGAATCCCAGAAACCCCAATCCTAATAGATGCAATATTAACTACACATCCCTGAACAAGTGTGTGCTTTCATACAGTGGGGCGTGTATTTTATCCCTATTTACTATTTGTCCAGCTGCAGCATGCAGAGAACCACACAACAGCGGATGAGGGTGACGTTGTTCCAGGTATTCTGCAAAGAGACTGTCACCTTGCTAAGGGCCTGGTGCAGCACAGGACAACAGAAAGTACAGGAGGTTGGCCAGATGTGCTGTCATTTACAGTGCCCCTTCCAATGGCCTTATGCTGCCATTGCTGTGGGAATTCATATTTTGAGTCTCACTTCTCTTCCTGCAGATGCTGAACTGCCTTGATTCAGGGAGGCAACAGGGCAGCTGTTATTTGGCTAAATTCCCTGTAAACTGGTGTGCAAGGAAGAGGAATGCAGTGAAGGCAGAGGAATGCAGGATGAGCTTCCAGCAAGGCTCCTCTGGTCCTTCCCTCTTTCACAGGAGCCTACAGGCTGAGGGAGCACCCTCATTTTCCAGGGACAGGGCTCTCACCCACTCACAGTCTGGTGTTGGGGCTAAGGAGAAGAAAGGGGGCTTTGTTTGGGATACCCCTCCATGTTTTACATAGCAAAGCACAGGAATTGCTACCTGCCTCCAACTGGCTCTGCATAACCCCACCGTTTTCTGCCTTTCTGGCATTTAAAAAGGATTGTGTGAGGCTACATCCTCCCTAAGCAAAGCCTTAATCAGTTTTCAGTCAGTCACTTTTTTTCTTCCTGGCAGCAGATATAAGGCCACACAGTCAAATAATGAACTTGTCTTTCATTTGGATATAGTTTATTAATGACAAAAACACTAATCCATTAATCAATTTAAAACAAGTTGGTAAATGAAAAAAATTCTCAGTCTCCTTTAGTAAGAGGATCACATGCATCTTAAAAGGGGGCCATTATCTCCATGGGTTTCTCAGCTGAAGTTAAAAATCTAAAAATGATTTTCATTCATTTCTCATTAATATGCAAAATTATTCAAATTAGATAGTAATTAACCATCTACTCAGTAGAAAACCTTTTCATGATAATTTATGATAAACTCAGTAGCAGCTTTGATTGAGATTGATTTTTGGTGTTGAGAAGCTATCGTGAATACAAAAAAGCACCTGAAAAAATATTTTTAAACACCTAACTTACAGCTCAGCTAATTATATGGGAACCATGTTCACAGATTATTTCAAAGGAAGGCCTATAGGCAAGATACTAATGCTGAATGAAACGGGCAAAACATCCTTTGGAGTTTGTCCTACATTTCATCTTAAAGCTCAGCTTTCTTCACATCTCCCAGCCTAATTCATTTAGAATGTTAAATGTTTAGCACTGTTTAATTCAGCAAACGGCTACAGTGGAACCAGGGCTTTGCTTGATAAGGCTTACAGGATTGCTTTCAAGATAAAACTGGTTTGAAAATCAAAATGCATTCAAGACAAACTGTTGTTTTACAACACAGTGTTCCTAGGAATACCACAATGATTTGTAAACAGACTCCAGGTCTGGTTTTGCAGATGGTGACAGGAGGTCAGTGGGTTATGGGGAGAATATGGTTTTGTTCTCACTACCAAAGATGAGCTGCAGGACTGGGGACTTGGTAGCTCTAAACACTGGGGACTGGTGTTCAGTAATGTGATTCTCCTGAGGTGGGAAAACCAGAGGGAAAGCAGCAGTGACCTTGTGCTGCTGAAGTGGTGCTCAGGGACAGAAAAAACCCCATTCAATGCCTACTTCTCCTAGTGGGAATTGCTGCAAGCACCCATGCCAAAGAGGCAGGACTACAGAGGCAAGGAAAAACTGATATTCCTAAAGGCTTTTCCTCTGAACTTGATCACAGAACTAATGCAACCGACAACTGACAATCTCATAATTCACATTCGGGGCATTTTGTGTTATTCAAATAATTACCAACAATAAGAGGAGAAACAGGAACCTTGATGCCAAACCTCTTGAACTCAGTCATCAGGGAGAAGGATGAGGGGAAGGATCAGGTTTCAGTTATGAGCTCTGGGACTGTCCCTGAGGTTTAGCTCCAGCCCAGATCCAGAGCTTCTGCTCTCCAGGGTGAAATCAAGGCCATGTGTAAGCTGCATCTCACCTCAGGTAAATCTTTCCAGTCCTTAAACCAAGACTCAGAACTGAGTAAACAAGTAACTGGCAGCAATAATAAACACATAACTAGCTGCAAAAGGAAAGCTTTGAGCAAATCTCCACTCCTTTAAGTACAATGGCATCAGCATCCACACACATTAGGTCTTAGCTGAGTTTTATTTACTGCCCCTCTGCAACCCCCAAAATCCTTTTCTCCATCAGTGCACTCTATAAACGTCCTGGTTCATCAATAATCCCCAAGTGGGCGTCTCAGCCCTGCATTATTTTTCACACTGCACTGTATTTGCCATCTCCTGACCTGGTACCTACACAAGCCAAAGCACGCTGGATCTGACTGCATTGTTCCTCGTTATTCCTCCTGCCTGCAATTGCTTCCAGATGGGGCCGTGCTACAATGGCTCCATTCATTCCTCCCTGGAAGGTCCAGTGGGTGGCAATGGAGAACCTTTCCCAAGAGCCCTCCCTTCTGCAGGCATGGAAGGGACCACATTCATCCTGATCACATTCATCCATGATCCTGACATGGGAATGTTTTCAAAGGGTAATAAAAAACTCTGTCAAGAAGTTACTGATGACACCCAAGTTAGTATTTCCTCTTCCAGGGAAATGGTGAGAGTCAGCTCAGATGTGGAACAATGGTTTTAGGATGTTGAAACATTCCTGCTCAGGTGATATGTCACAGATGGGCCTCAAAAAAAAAAAAAGTCATTCTGGGGAAGAAAACCATCTCTCAGCTGACACATTTAACTACTGGATCAAAGTGAGGGGAGTGACACAGGGAAAGATTATAAAGAAGAATTTCAGAGGGACAGATGCAGTTAACATGCTTTCTGAGACAGCAGAGACTAAAAGGAACAACAAATTTGTTCCAAACTTCCATATCCATTGCTTTTCAATGATCTATTTTTCCTACATTTTGAGATTTGAATAAATTGAAGGTAGGCATATTTTTGACAAAAGCAGAAATAATAACAATTCTCTAAGCCCTTATAAGCCTCTTATTTTTTTCCTTCCATCGTAGTATCTATGGGGATTTCAAAAGTATGAACTCCTCAAGTGCTGAAGTACAATTCAGCTTATTTAGTGGTGGGGAAATTGCAGCAAAGGACAGGTTTGGTTGTGTGTCCAATAGTTCACACAAGAAGCTTTTGTCAGAAGTAGAAACACTTACTTAACATTAACCTGAAACCCTCGGCATTAGCCACTGGATGTTCTTTGTGGTTAGGAGGGAACAGATGCCAGCAGAGTTTAGCCAAGTGAGTTTGGAATTAAACAAGCCCTGATAAACAGTGCTGATAGGCCATGGTGAACCACAGGAGCAGTAACATCACACTTCAATGGGATGTGCACTTTTTAATCTAAAAGACAAGAGCTGAATGACATCCAGTGGATGGCAGCAGCTCCTAAGGTCCAGCTGGAAACCAAGTGGGATCTCTCTGATCACTTTGCACCACTTGAACGAGACCAAAGCTACCCAAGCCAGCAAGGCAAAGCCATCACACCAGAAAGAATCCAGCTCAGAAAGGTTCTGCCTCCTCAGGAGTGCTGGAACAGCCCTTTTCCACAAAACGCTACACAGATCCTGGTGCTCAGTTTACCCAATCAAAGAGGACTCAAATGAGGTGGGATTGTGCATGGCCCAGCTGTGAAATTGGGCAGCAGGGACACCCCAGTAGCTACACTGGGCAAAACCCCCTCAATGTCAGCCTATTTACTCCCTGTCAGTGAATGAAGCTGTAGCTTTGTCCTTGTGGGTTTCCAGCTTCATTTCTTTCTGCTGCTTGTGGAAATGTGAAACAGTTAACAACCTTGTTTCAATAATATGCAATTCTGAGGGAGGAAAAATTGGGACCTAAGGAACCTGGCTTTTTTTCCTACCCTTATTATAAAGTCATTTTTCAAATCACCTTTCTGACACATTTGTCCATATTGATTAGCTGCTTTTAGAATGACATTGTCTGACCTGTCTAAATCCATCAATTGCTCTCCTGCTGATGCTTCATTCCCAGGCTACTTTAGCTTCTAATGGTATGGTATGAATATTATTCATAAAGTCTTTTTGCTGAAAAGATCAATAATCACATACATCTTAGGTTTGCATTCTGGGTGTTGTTCAAGAAGCCCTTTAACTGGCCACAGACTCCTCTATTTCCCTTTTATCACCATAGACTGTAAATGTTTCATTAGTAGCATTTAGAGAGTACATACTTGATACTATATCCCCAGGAGTTTCAAGTGAGTTATTAGGAACTTGTTCAGCATTAGGATTAATGCATATTCCCAGTAGTTTTCACTGCATTTCCATTCTGTGTGCCACAAACTCTACAGTTAAGTATGTTTTGTCCACTTAGAAACTGTTTGGTAGGGAAGGCATGCCTTAATTGTTCCCAAGACATTGGGTAATGCTCTACTGATGGGCCTAAGGTTGAACTAATAGGCAAGTAAGATGCAGTTTAGCTTCAGCAGGTTTTAAAGTACTAATGAGGCACAATATAATGAAGTTAAGAACTTGTCAAGACAGGCAGTTCACATAAAAAGTTGAAATAACCTCTACATATTTTTTTTTCTTTAAAAAAATTTCAAGATTATCCCATCACTGAGAGGATTTATTCCACTTAAATATTTTCTGGACTAACAGAATTTCTAGAATAGGCTTTTTAAAACTAAATGCTCTGGTTGAGCAAGGGGCAAAATGTGTCTGCCTAAATATCAATAGGTCAAATATACTTGCAAAATACAGAGGTTTTTGTTTGAAGAAAGAGTGGGTTGGATATCCTGTATTCCAAGCTGCTTTTTATGCAACTGCTTGTCTATATTTAGCAGCTTTGCAGGCTGGGAAATTTTAGAGCTTTAAAAGAACAAATACTGACTAGTCACCATTTTAACTTTATGACATTTTCCTGGAAGCCCTCTCAGAACAAAATCACAACATTCTAGGTATTTTAGTAAGTGGAGGATTGATTGGAACTTCATTGGATTTTAACTACTGCATGCCAGGCTGTTGTGCTCAGCGACATAAAATATTTCATTTTCATTTTCTGACATAAAAGTCTAAGTGTCCTGCTGCTGAGATGTATCAATCAAATCAGAGGTTCAAATAGAATATTATCTTTATGCTGGTATGAGAGGGAAAATGATGCTTTAGTTCCCAGTCAATCGGTACCAAATGTCTTCACAGTCACTAACAGACTTCTGCACACACTTGTGCAGAGCCATTACTTCAGGGTTCATAAAGTGGAACACAGCATTTCTGACAATGCTGTAGCTTTTTTTTTTATTTTTAGAACATAAAAATCTTGCTTGCATCAAAAATGAAAATCCAAACTCATTTTTCGAAGGTTCATTTTAAGACAGGCTTTGCAAACAATTAAAGCTCAAGTGTTTTGTGGAGAGAGATATTTCAGAGACGTCTGAAGAATGGTTATTATCTGCCCATGTCCATTTTTTTATGAAGACCAGTGGAGAGCTGCAGCAATGGGTAGGGACACTGCAGGCTAGAGAATTTTTTATTTTGTTTAATGTGACCACCTCTCTGGCCATGAAGCACATGATTGCTGTGGAGAGGTGGAATGAAGTATTCCCTGCACTTGAAAAGCCTAAACAATTTTAATGCAGAAGGGTGACAGAAATGTTTAATTAATAAGTATTTTGACTTATATTGCATTTACACCTTAAGTGCGATTTTTCCTTCTAGCTTAGCTCACTACTCAAGCTTAGCACAGGCTTTACAAATTTAATTTAAGACTGTACACCAAATACCCCTTCTAGTGGCTCACAGACACTTTTCTTTCATGAGACCTACCCAGCAACATGTTAAATTTCCTCAGTCAGCTGAAATATTCAAATGAAAGATGCTGCTGCAATTAGAGAAAAAGAGGAGTTTGGGTTTGGTTGGGGCTTTTTCATGTCTATCTGGTAGTAAAAGAATAAAGAGCTGACTTAAGTGCTTAAATGTTAGAAAAAGAAAGTATGACCTGCAGGTAGAAACCAGGTCTGGGAGAAAGAGAAAGAAAAGAACAACTCCAAAAGATGAAGTGCTCAGCCTCCAGGCTAGACTGCCTGCTGATTTCCCATGACTTGGTGTGGGAATGAGCACACAGCAAAAGGCCTCTATCAGACAATCAACTCAAATTTGACTTTTTGCACCTCTCAGTACCAGAATCCTTCAGTTCCATGCTGTAGACAAGCAAATCCTCAATTTTGTAGGAATTCAGGATCTTCTTGAGTGACTCTCCCAATACAGAGAAGACCCAGGCTCAGCACCCTGTGCTCCTGAATAAAATCAGTCTGGTTTTATTTAATCAGTCCTGGAGCACAGTGGGGCACAGGCAGCTTTTTGCACCTGGAAGCCACAAAGATCATTTCTGGCCATGCTTTTGCTGCTTCTGCAGGCACAACACCAGCTCTTCTCCATCCCTGCATACAGCCAGGCTGGGTAGGATGCCTCAGCGTTCACAGACCAGACATCTGAGACTGCCCTGCAGGAAGGCACCAGGGAGCAGAACCTACCCAGTGAAAATGTGCAAACTTTTGGTGGCATTAATTGCTTCTTATTGTTCCTTAATGAGTTGTCCTTTTCTAAGGCAGATGTGAATCAGAGACTTGAAGAGGCACAAATGAAGCTCCCCAGGACTGGATGCTAAGTGTTACTCTGGAGAATATTCCCCTTGGTACCTCCAACATGTGAAACATTTCCCTCCCACACACAGAAATAATAATAACACTTCACTTCTGCTGACCCCTCACAAGATCATCTTCTCTGCAGCTTCTCCTACTCACAAGTCAGTTTGAAAGTGCTGCTGGCCTGTGCTTAACCCAGACCCAAAGGACAAAAATCACTGCACTTCAAGGAATGCTGCAGCACTTGTGCTCACTTCCTCCTTATTCCTCACTTCTGCCCACCACATCATGGAGCTTTTTTATGAAGTACCAAGGAAAAGAGGGAGAAATCCAAGTAAAGGAATTGTTCTGAAGCTTTGCTGCAGTAGAATTTATGATGCCTCCTTAGCAAATAACTGAGTAAGGCTTCATTAAATGTTATTGTCGAGATTTTCACAGTAATATCCTTTTTCATCTGAGGTAGATAATATTGACAATGTTGCCAAGTAATTACACCAACAGAGCAAATATATGGCACTGTGCCCTTACAATTCCTCTTCTGGCTGCCCAGCATGCAGCTCAGCAAGCAAGGCTACAGGCCACTGACAGTAGAAGAAATTGTTTTATTTCTTAATTGTGAAGCTCCAGGTTACAGAAATGCCACTCAGACTTGCTAAGCCTCCCAAATAAATAATTGATTATTTCATAGCTCAGTACAGTTACTGTACAAGCCCTAATGCAGAGAGGAACTGGCATTTGTTGGCACTTAAGAGTTTGTTGGCAATCCAGGGGAAGCCAGACTAAATTTGTTCATGTGGTTCCTTCTTTCCCCGACCATTTGATCAGAGCACAGGCTCAGTGTGGTTGTGGGGGCTGCCAGTTCAATCAAAACCCACCAGTAGAAGACACCAGCACATCCTTTGCAAGACCATCTTGCTCTCTCCCTGCCAGTAGATTCTAGGAAATCTCTGGAATTCATGAATGTCCCTTCAAATGGTGAACACCTTGTCCCACCTTGAAGGTCAACCAGCCACATTTATAAATCTTAGTCCCCAGATTCTGTTCAATGTCAAACCAATTTCCAACTGGAAGAACAAACAGTGTTCCTCAACATGAGACACTTTTCTAAGATCCTCCATCTCAACCAACATGACAATGTACTCTGGTTAGAAAAGGTAAGGATTTTTTACTGTTTACTTTGGGAAAAAAAAACCCCAACAATTATCTGCTCAGTGGATCAGCTGCTTGGGTTATTTCTCCTACATGTGAAAACTGCCAAGTTGACAGCATGGAAGTCTAAATCCCCTACAAGACACACATGTATAGTAAAGGAACCAGCAAGTTATGTCTCCCCAGTGCTGAACCCCAGTGTTTCAAGGCTCCTTTGGAAGGACAAGCACAAAGAGCTAGGATATAAATCCCTGCAGTGCCATTCCATGCCTGGCCTGTGGCTCTCACTGCTAAGCACAGTGTCCACTAGCCCAGCTGTAGCAGTGGATTTGCACTACAAACACTCTTAGCTGGGAATTGGACTGCAAACCCATCCTCTCACTTCACACTGCAAACCAAAACAGTCATCATGCAGTAATAACTTTTGGTCACTGCTAACCCAGACCCCATCAATGCAGTGACCTTGAAATGAAAAGGTCTCATCTCACTCCCCTTCCTTCCATTTCTCCAGCAGAGCAGCAGCACCAAGAGTTCTTAGGATTGGAAGGAATCCAAATGTAATGAGTATGTCATTGAACCTTGGGCTCTAAACTGGAAGCCAATGAGAATTATTCCCTACCATTCTTCTCAAGGAAGATTAAAAACAACCCAAAAAATCAAACCCCCAAGGATTTTGTTTTCAGCAACAGGTCAGGACTGAGCAACACCTATGAAACTCTTCATCCCTGACCTCAGGACATCTCTCACCACCAGCTGATAACATCCAACATTTCCTTATGGCAACCCCCTTTGCTACATTCTGATTTATACATAGCACATTGCAGATTTTGGAATCGGTCCACTGTAACTGACCACCTAAATGATTGGGTCCTTATTTATTTGAATTATTAGTTCAAATTAATTGAAGGGGTTTGTTCCTGAGCCAATGCTGCTCTGTTAGCCCTGTACAACTTGAGTCAAATGGCAATGCTGTTTGGAACAGCAGAGATGAAATTTTGGTTTGGTTTTTTTCATGTCTTTAATTTTTACTTTAAAAAGTTATAAATATTGCATTAACTGGGTTATAATATAGATAGTGATCTCTTTAATTTCCACTCCTTATGGTCTGGTTTTTGGTTGGCTTTTTTGGTACAACACTTGCTGCCTTTTCACTTTCAGAAAATGAAGCCCGAGAATTTAAAGTGAGATCTGTATATAACTATATATACATATATGTATAGATGTGCTATAAAAATTACAGCACAAATATCTACATATGCTGTGGGTTTTAAACACATTAATCTAAGGCTCTGAAAATATCCAGTATGTGAGCATTCTACTTTTAGGTCCATGGTATTTAAAATGGCCAAGGCGGGTTTTTGCATTGCACATAAGGCTTTTTTCTCTTAAAAAATAATAACTATAAATCTGTTTTCTCATACCCAAGTAGTCCTTGATGAGACATGTGAGGAAATGCAGTGTGGATTGTCATGAACGGAGCAATAATCATAAAATTAGAAACAAAAGAATGAGACAGAACAAAGCTTTTTTTTTAAGATTCTAAATCACACACAAAACATTTGTTCTGCTCCAGCTCTTTGTGAACTAATTGGCTCTCCTGGAGGGACAGGTAATTGTACTTGACTACACAAGCTGTCCTGAAGCTCCCTTGGAAAGCTCCAGTAAGCTTCCAGTGTTAGCAGCCATCAAGGATTTCACAGGTCAGGCATCGGATCGATACAGCTAAAAGCAGCAGGGACTGTAATGTCGACAGCAGGTTTCAGAAAACGCTGCAAGTGCCAGTTTGTTCCCCTTCATGCAGAAGCTCAAGACAGCTTAATTAACCCTTGGAAAATACAATTTATCCAGAGGCTCTGCAGGTCTGTACTGGGCCTTATTGGTGAGCTGCTGGCAGAGATAGTGTAGCTGGCAGCTCTGAATTCCCATTTCCCCCTTTCATGCTGTTCAGTTAGGATGCAAAGAAGCCGTGATTTTGGGAGGAGGTGCTCGCCCTGTCCTGGGGAGTGGCTGCTTTGTTAGAACTGCCTGTACTTGCAGCAGGAGCCTGGCCCAGCAGGAGCATTGATCACTCACCTGCGTGTGTGGCTCTGTGTGTGTGTGAGGAAAAAAAGAGAGAGGGGGAAAGAGTCATCTCCCACAGGTCTAAATGCTTCTTTGCCCTCTTGTAAAGATGTTCCCTTGTTAGTTGTCTACTTTTACTGTCTTTTAATACCACATGGCCATGAAAAGTACAGACAAGGTAATTTTCCACATCCCAAAACACCTACATTTTAGAAGACAAAGAACTTGCCAGGGGTGACAGACCAGTAAGAAGTTAGCTTGTCTGATGTGATATTCAAATTTGTGTCTCCAATGTCAAGCCAACAGGCTGAAGGGTTTTCCTTCCACAGCTCTTTTCAAGCTGAGGAAATCTTCTAAGACATGCACAGAACAACTGTGAAAAAATACTCGAGTTTCTGAGGCTTGGCAGTTTTAACAAAGAAATCTGCCTGTGAATTCAGTTAAATTATTTATAATATTAACTACTTTAAAACATTAACTATACTTTGATTATTTGTGGTTTTAATGTCTACAATTTCAATTAAATCATGTAAATGTATCTTGTTCAGTTTATATTTACTTCCTTTAATGAATGTAAACCTGCTGCTTTTGTTCTGGAACAGTGAACTCTCACAGGAGACAACAAGGTAGGCACCACTTTCTGTCTACTGGTTTGTTCCTGTTTCTGATGGTAAAATACTACCTGAATTGAGTAGGATGAGGGAGATAAAAATCAAACTAGAAATTTGATTTTTTTACATGAGTGCACACAGATCATCACTTAGACTCACTCAGAGACTTGTGGCATTAACTATGCAACTCTGAATCCATATTTTCATCTTCAATAACCACTAAAGACATCGGAATTTACGATAAAATACAAAAATGATGAACAACAAGCAACAAGGATTCTAAAAAAAGCCAAAGCAGCCCAGACTATATCCGTGCTTGTTGTATTAACACCCTCACAAAAATGGCACACTAAAAGAACTTGATAGAATTATTTAATACATCTATGTCACAGTCCCCCTGTCCAAGAAACTAGATATTAATTTTTCAGGATACCTCGTGAGAAACACTCTGCCAGAGGTAGTGAAAGATGCTGCTTGAAGGTCTGCAAGCAAAGGGGAATGACAGATGCTTGACACATTTCAGCCTGGCATATTGCTACCTACTGGGGAGCCAGAAGGTTCTGAGGTGGGCCCACACTCATCCACATTCGTATTAATGACAGGCAAGAAAAAATAAACCAGTGCTGGAATGACAAATGCATGAATGAGAAAGGGCTGTGCTGTGCCCAACAGAAGTGTACAAAAGCAGAGGAAGAACTTGGGTTTCTTCTTGCAAAGGGTGGTTTCATATGAGCATCTTAACTACAGGCACATTGCACTCTCCTTGAGAAGAGCGGTTTGCAGAACAATCGGCAACAAAAAAAGACAGAAATAGGTGACAGAAAAGAAGTTTTATGGCTGCTTGCACCAACTGTGAGTCTGTCTCCAAAACTGGAGAAAAAAAATCCATCCTGCTGTTTTCAAGTCTTTACTTGCAGTTTGGACTACAAGCAGCATGTGCTTGAAAAGACCACAGAATCCAGCTGGCTATCTCTGATTTGTGAGATGGAGCAGGATAAAAGAAGCATTGCTAAACACCTTGCCCCAGTTCCCAGGGAGGCTTGAAATTGGACTGAAAAATGTGCAAGATTTTGGTAGATGGTACTAAGGGAAGGAAATATGATTACTGCTAGAATATCAATTAAATAAGAGAACCTTTCTGACTCCACAGCACTGGAGTCCATGGAAAGATGCTGAGGTACACAGGTATGAAAAAAAGAGCTGAATTATTTTACCTCTGCCACAATTCTCCTGCAGTTTCTGTTTTTCCTGTCACTGTATCTTTTTATTTTTATCTGCACTTACACTTCTGTTCTTACTGGTTTGGGATTGAGGTTCTTTTGCAATATTATCATTGTAAGGGCTTGACCTGGACTGGAGCTCCTTGGTGCCACCACAACACGCAGCAACATCTGACCAGCTGTGCAGTGTGGGAGAGCAAAGCAACAAAAACAACATGATGGAAACCTTTTCTTTAGGAAATGCAAATGATTTCTGGTGAAACACCCTGAAGTGCATGTTAGAATTTTCTGACAGTTCCAGAATATAGGAGGTAAAGATCCTTAAGGAGGGCTCTGCTCTGATATATTCTAAGCAGTGTTATTCATTAGGATCTGGAAGAGCAAAATTTAAATCTGACAGAACTCAGGAATTCAATTTTAATAATATCAACAAAGAGCTTTTACATTCCCACAATACAATTTAAAACCAAAATCCTCCTGTTAATTATCAGGGAGTGCAGGCTCTCCAAGGTTGAGTACCTATTTCTGTTTAAAGGTCGGCACTTTAAGTGCTCTAAAATCCACATACTTGCTCAAATTGCCTTGAAATTTGGTGTGTCTCATGGGGAGCCAAGGGAAGGCTGGAGTCATATGCTGAGGGTCACGTTTGCCTGGGCTTTTCAAGATATGCTTGAAAAAGCAGCTTTTTCTAAGTGATAAAATTCTGATAAACTGTTTTTTTTTTTTCTATTCTTGCATATCCTTAGTGGATCAAACCACAGTTCTATACAATGTTTAAATGTTTGTAACATTCAACATTTGCCACCCTGAACAGGGAAGTGTCCAACTTCCTGATCCTAAGAGACTACAGAACATCAGTATTCTGAAATCAATGGTTCCCACCTCACTGGCCAACTTCTAAATGAGCTGGAGAGTACAGGAGGATGTCTGATATTAACCTGCTCTGTGCCTGGTGGCAGTTTGCATTTGGTCCTCCAAAGGAATTCTGAAACCAGCTGAGTTGATATTATGAGTGATGGAAAAATCAAAGACATATTTTATCATGTGGGGTAAATACAATTAAAATTGTTTTTTTTAAAAGCAAGTTACACATATGAATTCTTGGCTTAATGAGGCAGGAGAAAATGCTTGGAATAGTGACTGGGGAGACTTCACTGTTTTTAGGAAAGTTACAGAAGACAAATTCACTCATTAGTTTTATATGACATATTTAAAATTCCTGTAGCCATCCCATAATAAAAAAAAAGAAAAAAAAAGCCCAAATGTTGGGCAATGTGGCATATTTGTGATTTCCCTGTTAGTAAGCAGGAATTTCTGATTACATAAAGCATCTGCTTGCTGATGGTGTTGTGAGGAAAATATGGTAGGAGCTGCTGACCATACGCTTCGTTATTCCCTGCAACAATTTGGTGAGGGGCTGTCTCAGCTCAGGGCATGTGGTGTCAGCCTCACCAGGAGACTGCAAACTTCAGCTTTAGTGCTGCTTAAGCTCAGAAATCTTATATTATACATAAAAGGCAGGCTTTGTTCATGCTCCGTGCCCTGGGATCTGTTTGTTTTTACTGAGAGCTTTGGAATTGGCAGTTTGGAAGAGGCATTTACAGTCCAGTATCTTGGGCCTCTCCTTTTCCACTTAAACATGCCTGTAATTTTTGGGGGGGCAATGCTACCACAAAAAAAAAAAACCCAAAACCTTTAAAGACCTTCTACAATCTATGTAGAATAAAACATCTATTTATGTTTCATTGTGATTAACCAGTAAAATGTTCTGAATAGTAATTGGCTCAAAAATAAATGTGGTTAAAATATCTCCAACCTGTCAGTGTAGTCAGGGTGAATTAACTTAGAAGTTCAGGTGAAAAGAGTACTTGAAGAGAAAATTCTTATTGTGGTATTTTCCAAGAGGAAACCTGGCTAGCACCAAAAATGGGTTGTTTGAGGTTATGCTTGTACAAAATTTAGTCTAAGAAACTCCTGATAGGGATATCACTTTATTGTGTGACTTTTTCTGTCACTGTTTTAGAGAACAAACTTTGAAAATTATTCTATAACCTTTTGGATTTGGTCTAATTAGATTTTTGGTACCTCGTTCATTTATTTCCCTGATGTATCACATAAAAATCATGCAAAATACAAGCTTATCATGTCACAAATTTCTTCCTTTTACTTTTTGTCTTTTTTAAGTTTAGTGATTTAACTCCTCTCACCCCTCATCATTATCACTCACATAAGGTCAAATGATTCTGGAATGCCAAAAGGAAGATCACCAGAGCCATGAAAACTGACAGCCATTGCTCTATCCCAGATTCAGAAGCCATAGAGGAATGGTACAGAATTAGCACAAATTCAGGTCAGGAAAATTCACCCTACTGCTCCTTTGCTCACAGAGAAAGAGAGAAAGAAAGAGAAAGAGAAAGAGAAAGAGAAAGAGAAAGAGAAAGAGAAAGAGAAAGAGAAAGAGAAAGAGAAAGAGAGTTTTGGTACTTTTGAGAGGAACAACTGCCCTTTGCAGCAGTTTAGGAGATCTGGCCTAAACACTCCAGGTGAGCTAACTTTTTAAATTTCACCAAGGTATACCAAGATATTCCTGAGAAGTGGAATGGCACAACATGAAGTTGTGTTTAGGCTTCCCTTCATTGCAATGGGGTGGCTCAGGCAGTCTCTGACAGAAGGGTGAAGGAATAAAAAAATGATGATATTGGGATGATCAGGAGAAGTCACCAACACATTTCTGTAGGGACAGAAGAGCTCATAAAACAAGAAGTCTCTGCTAGCCACAGAAATTTGTTACTCTAGGTAACCACCCACAGGTGAAGTTAGTCCCAGTTTTCTTTTCAGAGGTGTTGTGGCTCCATTCTCTGACATTTTCCAGGCTGCCCCTGTGAAAGCCATCCTGGGAAACAAGCATATGTAAGAGGGGTTTTTTGCCTTGCTAGAAAGAACATAAGCACCATATGGTTAGAAAGGGACAGGCTTCAGTTTCTTTGTCAGCATGAGGACTGTGCACACTCCAGAACAGAATAAAGCTTCTGAAAGCTGTGGGAGAAAATGGTTACTGTTAGCTATTAACTCTGTAATTTTCTACATGTGCTGGGCAAGGATCCTGTGAAATAGCAGGAGTCTCTCTGCGGTTACAGGGACTATAAAGCAACCCTCAACAACTGTTTAGAGAGGAACCTGTTTTAAATCTTGAAAGCCTGGAATCACTTTATTTAGTCAGCAGTGGGGCAAAAGATGATTTAGAAATAGCTTCCTGGTGTGTCTGGAAAAACATCTGTATTTCATCATATAATGGAACAAACATGGCGTAGTTCAAATACAGGAATGGGTTATATAGATGATGTGTTCATTATAGGTACAAATTAGGAAGCTCCTTTGGGAAGATCAGTCTATTCTGAAGGTCACTGTCAGGTCAGATTTATTCCAAAGCAGCTTCTTTTTTACAGAACCTGGAACTAACACGCTTCTTTAATAGACTCAGCTTTTGTTCAGCTGAGTTTTTATTTGTGTTTTGCTTTCTAAGTTCAGAAAAGCCCTAAACTTAGGCATATTGCTGCTGTCTTTCCAGCATGGAAAGGCTTCATGCTGCAGCATTACACCTGGTGAGAGCCAACACTGTCACTCTGCTCCTGCTGCTGCTCCTGAGCCTGCACTGGATCCTCTATCCCTGCAGCTCTACTCCAGCCACAGGGGACATTTGGGAGCACAGCAGGAGCAGCACATCTGTCCCCAGCTGGATCTCACAGCACAACAAAGCAGCACCACAACTTATAGAAGAACTAATGCTCAGCATGAGATGGAACAGCAGAGCTTTCCTGCAATGAAGTGAGAGTGTGAGTGGTCTAAAAAAGAATAACTGAGAGGCAAGGTGGGGCTTTTCCAAGAAGAGGGGGGTGCAATGGGAAGGGAAAAGCAAGGGAAGCAGAGGGTGAACCATGCTGGCAGAAAGACACACATGCAAGGGAAGGTCTATACATTTCTGGCTGTCCATACACATCTGTTGGTCTTTGATACTGGTTTCCTGTGGGACCCTGGAAGAGCACAGCTCCCTGTGCACATGGGAAGTGAAGACAGAGATTCTTCTGCCCCACAAGGGACTGGCAGGAATTTCAGCTCCTTGGCAGGAAACACGGCTGCTTATGTGGGCACAAACCCCAATGTTTCTGTGCTAAAAGCAGGGAGTGAAAGTAATCCATGCAAAAGTTCAAATACTGCATTGTGGCAAGCCAGGCTGAGGAAAACTACACAAAATCCAATCTTTCCTTCTTTGAGCAGTTACCCAAAAGCTCAGGAGTCTTAAGAGTTTATTCTGTCTAGAAGGCAGAACTGGCAATGGAGCTGTGTTCCCCCTCCAAGAAATTCTGTTCATCTGCAAAGAGCCTGGGATGCTCCATGTCCATGAAGGTGGCAGGACTCAACAAGAAGCACTATTTTTTCTCAAATTCTGTAAGTCCATAAAACAGGCAGTAAGTTTTATGGCATGGTCACAGAAGATCTTTAGACTAACAAATATAATAAGACATTTGAACATGGCAAGAAGCTGTGGATATCTTCAGCCCATGCTTCTGTTAGGAGTAGAATTTACAAATTCTGATTTTCAAACCTGCTCTTGTAGGCGGCTCCCTATCATGTGAATGTATAATTAAAAGGTCTTGTTGGCATAAATGCTTGGAAGAATCTTTGAAACCTTTCACAAGAATAAGTTGTGCAGGAAAGCTTCCTTTTGTTTAATAATCTAAGCTTCCATAATACTAGACTGAACAGATTCTTTAGATGTTACACAAACTTTAACAAAATTCAAATTATTCTAGATATTTTGTTCTAGATATTACAATTTACTCTGTGTCTTTGTCATAGAAAAATGACAAATCATTAATAATTGTAATCCTTACATGACAATTTAACAAGGGATAAAAACCAGAAAAGAAAGCAAAATAGTTGAAAGAATTTTCACTTGATTTTAACAAAAAATTAAACTCTATCTAAAAATTTGTTTTTGTAGTGGGTTGGAATATTACATATCTGTCACAGAAGATACACTTCAATGAATTAAGATATAAAAATATAATATTTAATTATGTTTTAAACACTTTTGTTGTTATCTAGAAATCATCTGATACGTCACTACTTTCTTGAGCTAACAACAGCACTGACTATTTCAAAAACACAAAGCAAATGCACTTAAGACAGGCTTCTGGTTTGCTGCTTTTCTTGGAAATCAATGGTTTAATTTCAACAAAACAAAACAAAAACAAACAAATGTCCTGTGAAAAAAACCCAAATTCTTACAAATTGTTATTATATACCTTGGATAGGCATCTGTGAAACACATACAAGGCTCATGAAAATCTAAATACTGGTAAAGGTGAGTTTGTTTGGTTCCCTTTGCTACCTCACACGGCCAAATATTCATTAATTATGTCATCAATTTGTCTCTGCTACCTGAATGAAGCAGATACCCGAGATGTGTTTGAATTACACTTAAGCCCTGGGAGTAACTTCAGTACTGTGATCACACCACAAAAAGCACATGCTTGTACTCTCCTTTTAACTGCTTCCCCTTGCAAAAGTCCTTTACCAGGATTTTCCCCTCCTTTTTCTGATAATCCATAATCTTCAGCCTGCTGCAGACAAAAGACTTGCACCTCTGTAGTTTGATGCCTAAACTACAAAGCTTTTGCTTCTTTTGCAAAGCTGCAAAACCTTCAAATGACTCCATATATGAGCATCGTGTGTCACTTGGGACAGTCCATCCCATACCAGTCCACAGCACATTATAACACAGGAGTTGTTTTTTAAAAATCAAAAACCCCAAACTTAAAAGCCTGTTGTGTGCTTTAACAGAAGAATAAAACTCTGAAGAGCAGCAGAAGAATAATGCACTTGGACTTTGCAATGCTTTGCCTACATTTCTGTTTCATCTGCTTGTGTTCCTTGACTCATTCAAATGTCAGCAAGAAAATGGCACTGATAAACACAGCCCTTTCCTTAAGCATTTATGGTTTGTACTGTGCATTTTGAACAAGGTTTTTGATATTTTCATTTTGCAACCAATTAATGAAAGCCCACTCTGAGCTATAAAGAGGAAATAATGCCACATTCTGAAAGATGTTTTGCATGCATTCTGCATTTATTGCAGTGTTTTCACTTTAAAGCTGGAAAGAGTAACTGCAAATCAGATTTTGTTTATCCATTGCACCTTAAAAACACATCTAGGGGAGCCCTCAGGAAAATAAATGAAATATCATCCCAAGACACTGAAAACAAAGTTCCTTGAAGGTACAGAAGTCCGCAACATTCCTGCCCAAAAGTATAAGTTCTTTCTTGATCCTCTTTTAGTTCTCTTTTTACAATGTCTTTAAACCTGTGATGTAAAATATCTATTACCCTTTTTCCACTTACTACACTTGGATGTCCTTTGCCTTCTGTTCCCTGGATTTCACTGCAGGAATCAGGAGGTGGATGACTGTCACCAGAACCTTCTCCAGAGGCTCAGCCTGTGTTTTTATCCCTGTGATTATTGCTTGCAATAGACTCATTAAGCTGTTTTGTCCCCAACTACAGAGTTCAGTTGAAAGGTGGCTTTTATGCTTTCTCTGTTTAGAAATAACCTCTTGTCTAATCCATAAAACTCCTCCTTCCCTTAAAAGTTCTTTTTTAAAAAAAGCTATTATTATGCCAGTAATTCTTCTTTTTCCATCAGGAAAAAGATCTCTCCTTGCTATCACAACAAAACTTTAAAACTCAAGTTACCCTTGAACTTTCCCAAATGGCCTTGTACAAAACATCCCGGGCTGGCTGATGAAAAGAACATAAATCTTTTAACACTCAGACACTTGAGTTGTGCCTTTCCCAGCTGAAATGATAATGACTTTCCCACCACCCTGCCTCCGAGTGCTGCATTACAGCGCCACACAGCCGCTGTGTCACCGAGGGCAGCGTGGCTCCAGGAGGACACAGCTCAGCTGAGGAATTCCTCGGGGAGCAGCAGAGCAGTCCCTGGTGGAGCTCATCAGCAATCCCAGGCACAGCTCCATTAAGGCTCTCTGCACTGACAGCAGCTGCCTGCGAAAGGAGATGAGCAAAGCCACGGGAGCAGGAGGTTTCCACAGGGCAAGGCAGCTTCTCTGCTATGGGCTGACACCAAGCTTTTGCTCAGTGCTGCCAAGAGCCTCCAGAGAGGCCCTTCTCAAAAGAGATCAAAGGTGATCTGGGCAGTTACCAAGCACTCACTCTCCTTTAATCAGGAAGGATGCACAGGAACACTGATAAAATTAAAGCCTTGCATTAGACAAATACAAAAGCATGACAGTATTGAGGAGTGCTCAGACAGAGTGTTTGGAATTACCTTACTCTTCTTTTTGCCAAAAAAATTAAGCCTGTAATAGTACAGAATAACAGGGGACAATAAATACCTCACAAGAACTAGAAATGAACTTCACTCCCTTGTGCATTTAGCTATTAAAAAAAGAGATTTAAAAGCCACAGTGAAACTCCACTATAGAGTCAAGGAACAAAGCACATGAGAGCTAGAGAATGACAAGATCATTGATAGCTTGAGGGAAACCTTGAGAACTTAGAAATAAAGTGAAAATTAAGCAATTCCAATTCAACCAATTGTAGGGAACAAGTACCTTCTTGCAGGGCAGCAATACAGACTGAACTGATTTCTTTTTGGATAATGAAATCATGTTAATCATGTTACAGGTCATGTTACAGAGCACAACTGCTGTGAACCCAAAACCAATGAATATTTCTGATCAACAATACAATGTGCACAACTGAAAGGTGTAGAAATTCCAGAGAGATGTGAAGGTTGTGACAGCCAGTGTGATCATCCATTCTAATAATCACAAGCTATAAAACCCTCTAATGTCCACACCCAACCTACTTAATGGGGCCAAATTTGTGGCCTGTCAAAACTTGGTAGGATGGAAGAGCTGACAGGAATTGACTTGAAACAAAGATTATTTTTATAGTTGGGAAGAAAGACATTCATTTCACAAGACCCCTGCAAATCTTCCATACTTCATATTTAACAGTCAGCACACACAGCAAACCAAAATGGTTTCATGACATTTTAAAGTCACCCCAGTTTTGGAATGCTGAGGTATAGATCTGCTTCCTAGGACTTGAAATTCATCTGGAATGGCCTTTTTTTGGCTGTGGTGCTCCTTATCCATATGTTCCCAGCATACTGCACAGTACACATAGCCCTTCTCTGATGTTAGTACACTGCAGGCTCCTCTGCTGTGAGGGTAACATTTACCTTGGCTGCATTATTGCTCCTTTACTCGCCTTGGGAACACATTTACAAAGAGCTTCTTTATAGATTTTCTGCCACCTATTAGAATAGGGAATGTGAGTCCATTTTCTTTATGCATATTGTCCCTCTCATTTGGATTCAGGTGTCCTTCACTCTGAAAGAGTAGGGTCAGCTCTTTAACACAGAGAAAGTGCAAGACTGTACTTCTCAATCCAGACTGGAGGAGATCTAGGCTGCACCAGGGGAGGTTTCCATTGGATATTGGGGAAAATTTCATCACTGCAATGGTTGTCAAGCACTGAACAGGCTGCCCTGGAAGTGGTGGATTCACCATCCCTGGAGAGATTTGAAAGACCCTGTAAATGTGGAGCTCAGGGATGTGGTTTAGCAGTGAACTTGGCAGTGCCGTGGAAATGGTCAGACTTGATGATCTTAGGGGTCTTTTCCAACCTAAATGATTCTGTGATTCTATTCTGCGTGAACAAGGGGATGGACTGGGATAGATTATTAGAGCTTAATGACCCCTTGATGAATTTGTTGTTGACATTTGCTCAGAGGAAGCAGCAGAACCGAGAAAAGAGTCATAATCAAGGGGAAGGATGTCTCTGGAGACTGTCTGGGGTTTGGTGTGCATAAACAAAGTTAGTCCAAGCTTTCAATGGTTACGCTAAACAGCTGCTTCATTATTTATGTAAAAGTAGTGGCGTATGACGACTGGGATTCTTGGAAGGAAATCTTTTTTCTTTTCCTAAAGACATGCCTCTGGATTCCTGCAAGTGATATTTATATCCTTAAGGGATTTCCTCAAATGCCTTCCCATGGCAATCTACTTTCCATAAAGGCTCGATCTGATGAACCACTCAATTACAGTAGGTCATTGTAGTGATGTAATGACAATGTCAGGCACAGACACTTACACGAGGCAGTTTCATCTCAGACAAGTAGAAAAATTATAGTCATCTCAGCTGAATTTCCAGGTTTTTTCAGTCACAGTGCTTAATTCTGGAGTCTCTTTTATCCTCTTGGTGAAATTTTCTAGGTGGAGCTTGACACAGTTACAAACAGTGCAGTCAGCACCAGGGTCTGTGCACCATTGGTAGTGCTGCTGGAAAGTTCCCTGCACCACTGAGGAATTCCAAGATGGTCTAAACAACATCTGCTTCCCAAATTTGTCTGTTCCCAATGCCAGAAGCAAGCCCCTTCCTACCCAACTTACTGTGGGTATCTCCCACAGGCTACTCTGTGACCCTGGCTGCAGGGTGAACAACACAAAGCCTTGAACATCTGCTCCCTATCTCTGCCCCTGCCCAGGAGAGAGTTTTGTAATCCACACACTCGTGATGATCCCTCTTGGGATTTGTGCACAGTCTGTAAAACTACAACGAGCTCTCCTTTGCTCCCTTGCTGCCAACTCTCCCCATTCTCATTTAATCTCATCTTTAGGAATGTTGCCACCACTTGGACTCTCTTCTGAGTATCTGACTACTCAAGTCCCCTTTGACCTCACATAGACCTCAAAGAAATGTCCAGAGCTGCCAGAATTATGGACAGAGAGCCACAGAATGGCCATCACAGCTCCTTACTGACCCTCAAACACTTGGCAGTGTCTAAGGAAACATTCAGCCCAACTTTCTCCTACTCAGCAATTCCATGGCAAGGTGGCCTCAGAGTTAATAACTGCTTTGCTTTTCCATGGGAGCAAAATTTATTAGCATAAAAAAAAGACTGTCAGATAAACAGCCCCTCAACACTTACTGCCCCAGGCACTAAATTTTGTAGTTCATTCATTAGCATGTACAGATGAGTCATGAATCCAGAATGCAGAGATTGTCTGTGAGGTGCTGCACAAAAAAGTAACAGAAAGATGGCTTCTACTGCCTTGAAACATCCCTGCCTAGTGATCATAAACTACATTCCAAAAATCTGACACTTCCACCTCCATGTTTCTGCCATGTTTGCTCTAGGAAAGATCCAGCCCTAACAAAGACCTGTGGATGCCACCATAACATACGTCTGTTATTAGTGCAGATGAAAGCAATCAGGAAAAATGTAAATTGTTATAAAACTGCCAGACATTCAATAACAAACTGTTACAGCGTTCAAATGACAGGAAAGCTCTGGCCTCGAGCAATCTGATAGAGCTTTGAAGACTAATAAAGCTTCAGAACTGGTCCTGCTTTGTGTACTGGTGTTGGAATAGATGACCTCAAGAGATTTTTCTTGGCCTAACTTACACGATTTTATGAAATTGTAGTTAGCAAAGTGAAATATAAATAGTCTTGAACTTTTACACAGTATTAATTTACTCCTTTGAACTGTTACATGTATATATGATACAATTAATTCCATGAGCAATGTAAAAGCCTTCATTAGAGGTGCTGTATCACAAAAATTTATGTATCATCTAAGGAATCAAATCCCCAGTAAAGAAATTAATATAGTACACTACACACTAATGCACAAAGAAATCAGATATTTCATCCAAAATCTTTATAACCACAGTCTTTTTATCATCATGTGCAACTCACAGACTCTCCTGTCTGGAGATGGTGGTTTAATAGTAATTCTTGGATCTGGACCTGTTCTTGCTTCTCCTTGTTTCCTTCTGAACTAGGGATGCATCTCCACCAGTATTTGGGTTATACCTTCCAAACAAAGCTCCTGATTGTCTCCCTTATCATGCTTCGGTTTGGGGTACAAACAAGTTGTGGAGCAGTAGAAGTAACTCCATTTGGAGTGAATGAAGCCACGTGAAATTTGGAGTGAACATATCTAGAAAGGCATTTCCTGGTGAGTTCTAGAACACTGATGCTGTAGAGCTGAGCTGTCTTTTTCAACACTGCACATCAAGCAGTAGTGAAAAATAATCCTGCAATTTACCTAAAGGGTGAGGAAATCTGATCCATATATTACTGAGGATGGGAAGAGAAGCTGAATGTCATGGCCCACCCAGCTAACAGCAGAGCGCTGGCAGAGCAGCTCACAGTGAGCCCAACTCCCTCCTCCCCTCCCTCCTTAGGCACCAAGATGGAACTGCAATGTCAGTAAATGAGAACTAATCCAAGCTCCTGCTCAGGGGGCCACGGGTTCTCTGAGTGCCCCAGCATGGAAGGAACAGTTTATGGCTTTCTTACAACCTCTGACACCCTATCTGCAACTTTGAGAGATGACTGCTGTAACTTGTCCTATTGCCCACCCCCTGGCTTGCTCAGGAATTCACAGTTTCACTGCTGGGTCTATATAATACCTTAAATATTGGCAATCCAGTCTCTATCCAGCAGTTAAAGCAAGTCTGGAGTGTACTGTAGTAAACCAAACAGCTGCACCCTACACAGAATAGTTCAGGCCTCCAAATGAAGCACTGAAATCAATCTCTCCAGTGCATCTTTATTGCACAGGGAGATGGCTCCAGGAAGACTCTATACACAGAAGCATTATTTTTTGATGGAAGGATCATACTCAGCTTTTAGAAAAGCAGTGCTAACTGGTTTTCCTGTGCTCCACCACTTGTAAGCACCGTGGACCCAGCTGTCCCTCCCACACAGCTTTATGGAGTATTCTATGTATTATTTATTCTTGGAAGATGCAGAGCCACACAGAAGTCAGAACTTGTTTACATTTCAGTTATGGAATAAGCTATTGATTCTATTGCATCAAAGTTATTTCTGTTTGTTCAGCAGTTCTATGATCCACACACAATGAAAATAAAATTTAAAAAATTAAAAATGAAGTTCCAATTAAAAGAGAGTTGAGATAGTTTCCCCAAAATGTATCAGAGTTCTGTATTGATTTCATGGCCTGTTACTTTTAAAGTGACTGCTTTTAAAACTTTTGCACAGTTGCCTTCACATTACAAAAGCACTGCCAAGTGTAGCAGTATGGAATTAGTGTTCTTATGCTAAAGAAAATTAAGGTAGAATGCCCATCTTCTTAACTTTATGTTTCTTTAACAGACACTCATTCTTTATTTTTTCCTTTCAAATGTAAGAAAGCTTGAAAGACTTAAACCAGGTTTCATTTAATAAGAGAAAATAAGAAGCCTGCCACACAGAAAATTACTAAATTACGCTCAGTTTAGGGGTTCCACTCTTCTCTTTTGCCTCAGGCTTTTGGGACATTAAGGCCATGATATAAATCCTGGTCAGTGCTTTTTTCTAAGTAGCAGAAACGAGAGTTTATTAGCATCACAGTGGTTGCCTCAATAATGACAAAACAGTTGCTCATTACTGCTCATTAGATTCATATTAGATTCATTTGCAATAGCAATACATCTTCTATTCATACTCGATTGCAAAACAACAGATATGATTTGACACCTGCTGTAGTACAGAATTCATTAGAAAGTAATAATCCAAATAGGATTGCAATGGATGGACTTAGTCTTATGTCTCTGATGGGTCTAAAATTTGTCATTTAATGTAGAATTTATATAGGATAAATATCACAGCAGGCAGTCAGCTTCTCCAAATCATGTGCTCCAATAAAATATCACACACAGAAGCAGACAAGTAAAGAGCAGACAGACACACAAACAAGCAAATTAACAGTAGCATATGCAGGAACAGATATTAACTGTTTCATTTGATATCCCTAATAGGTAATGTAGTTACTAATTTCTAGAGTCACAGAGAAGTGCAGAAAGCTGCATTTTCATCAAAAGATTAAGTCAACAAGTAAACAAGTTCGATTTTCCCTTGAAAACTTCTGGGACAAATAGCCCAGGATGCTCCTGAAACACTTGTTAAGTGCCATTGTCTTAATTTACTTGCATAGTGTAAAACCAATATTGTGGCTCTATGCTTTGGAAGCACCAAACTAATAACAGTGTTTAAATGAGCTGAAAATCTCTTCTTTTCCCTAGAAAATCCTATCAGGAAAAGACAAAATTATCTCCAAACTCATCAGTTCTTGCCTTCTTTTTTTCCTGTGCAAGGTATGAAAGTATATGGAAGTAAAATGTCTTCACATCACGAAGCAGAGAGAGATAGGTTGATTGCACAATGTAGCCCTGCATATCATAAAATAATCCACATTATAATAAATTCAGCCTCATTATTACCTTTCCTGGTATTTCTGAAGATACAGAACAAATATCCTGTTTTTGTCCTCTGCCCAGCTCTTAATTCAACTATCAAGTTAATTAATTCCCTACTATTTACAGCTTATGCAAAGGAGTGTGTTCCTATCCCCCAGCACACCTAACATCTGAAAAAAACCATAATTTTGCTTATTCTGCCTCTGGCAAGAAACTTCTTCACAGCTGCTTATCAAATCAGTTTCTTACAAGAACTACTACCCAGCAGATGGGTTCAATCCAGTCATAATCTAGCTCTGCTCTCCACAGAAAAACTGGGTATGGCCATTGCCCTTGCATTATTTGACATAAATTTCTTGATTTAACCCTCAAGGACTGTAAAGATGAATTCTCAATTGAAGGCTACCACATAGGTATTGTGAATTTCGTCATAAAATACTTGATCTGATACAACCTAGAATCAGACCTGCCTTTTCTACACTTCTAAAATCACATTACCAGCCCATACTCCTGTGCTTCTCTTTTTCCTCCAAACCAGCAGTTTCCAAAGGCACAGACTTATATTTTGTATCCTAAAATTCTGGTTTACTTCTCTAACACCAATACCCCAGTACCTCACAACTTCATATTCTTCAGCAAATTGTTTAAGGACATTTTGTTTTTGGTTTTGTTGCTCATGAAATTGGTAATACTGAATTAAACAGGGCACTGTTTTCTCAGGACCTATAGAAAATGTACAGTACTATTTAAAGGTTATTTCAATGTGTAACCTCTTATCCCTGCAGAATTTATAAAGCAGGATTTATAGAAAATTCACCTACAATTACACTGTGAGGAGTATTAAAAACTAACAGATTTGTCTTGGTTCAGCCAACCATTAGAACAGCAGTTCCAAGCCTGGATTTTCAAGAGTCACTATAAACACAAAAGAGAAGGAGGAAAAAATAAATAAAAGTCACACACATAGGGCAAAACCTCACTTGAATAAGGCAACTGCTTTTAAAAATCAGCTGTTAAGAAAATGACCAGCATGATTATTGAAATGAGAACCGCAAATCACCAAATAATCCCATTTCTCTTCCCAGAACTGCAGTTCTGCACAAGGAGTTGACTGCATGGCAGTGGGAAGTGGAGCACAGTCAGGTTCAGACAGTGCCTTGCTTTCCTGGACAGGCTGGAAACACATCCCATCCCATCCCATCCCATCCCATCCCACCCCACCCCATCCCATCCCACCCCATCCTGTCCCATCCCATCCCATCCCATCCCACCCCATCCTGTCCCATCCCATCCCATCCCATCCATCCCATCCCATCCCATCCCATCCCATCCCGTCCCGTCCCGTCCCGTCCCGTCCCGTCCCATCCATCCCATCCCATCCCGTCCCATCCATCCCATCCCATCCCATCCCATCCCATCCCATCCCATCCCATCCCATCCCATCCCATCCCATCCCTGTTTTTTTAGATCTTTTATACACTCTGTTTGCCCCTTCATCACTGGTTTTAATTTTTTAATTGAAAAAAAAAACCAAAACACACCTCAAACCAAAAAACCAAAACACAAGCAGCTATAAAAAGGAGTATCAACAATGAGGAAAGCCAATGGCTCCCTGATTTCTCTTGGTAAAGAAGGCATTGGCACCCTGCCTCTTTTTTTCTGGTTGGGATTTGAGAAATAACAATGCAAATATATTAATATTGCATGGTCAGGGCTACTTTCTATTAATATGCCATTAATATAACAACCTTTGCACTACATTTAAAGATCATGAGGATCAATATTTATACTGAGGTCAGGGGAAAAAAATCAATCTTGCAGTAAAATGAGTCATATTTAATATATCCTATCAGCATAATTAAGTTTATATATAAAAAGTAGCATTGATATGTGAATAATGAATGCCATGACAGATGAGCTTCCTTTCCTGAACAACTTCATGTGGATAATCTCAGAAATTGAAAGACTTCCATGGATAAAATGAAACAAATATGAAATTATTCTTATAAGGTTAGGCAGTGGCCGGACCAGGATTAGGATCTCAGGAATTACTCCCATGAGGGGAATCTTCCTGACCCCCTTCTCTGCTCTGAGCACGAGACAGTCTGCTCTCCCTGCAAACACAACCCATTCCCACAACACCAATAAACTTACATTACCTCTTCACACATTTCTGAGAGAAAATAAAAATGGGTAAGAAAACACTTTTTCTTCAGTGCTCAGCAATAATTGCTTTCTAAAGGCACGAGCAATAAAACCTCTGACATCCAAGAGACGAGAACATGCCCAGGCTCTGGCCACCTCTGCAGTTCTAGTGATAGGAACAGGGAGTAACAGCTCATCCCAGCAGCCATGAAAATGATGAGAGAGCAGCATTTTAAAATTAAAATAATTCCTCAGTGGGAAGAATTCTGACCCTGACTGGGCACATTCTGTAGCTCATTCAAGAGCCAGGCATTCCTTCTTACCTTTTTCAGGGCTTTTGGGTGCTTTTGTTTCCAGGAAGTTTGCCTTCCTTGTAATGGTTTCCTGAGTGAGTTCAGGGTGTAGAACTGAGTTCAGGGTGTAGAACTGACTGCACAACTCCATGGGATGGGTAGCAAGGTGAGTGTTAAAGGAAGGTGAGTTCCAGGGCCTAAAGTGGCCCCTCTGGAAGTGTGGGAGTCATTCATTCAGGCTACTTTACACTAAAGGAAATGTCACCTATTGCCATTGTCACTGTACTTTAACAGCACTTCTCAAATAAGCTTTGTTTATTTCAAATGACAGTTCCCAGATCTCAAATCTTTTGTATTTTCTTTAAAGAAAGAACTAATTTCTTACCTGCCTTTTTCAACTCTCTGCTTCTTTCTTCTGATCTTCTTAACACGTAAACACCTCTAATAGGTTGAACTTACCGTGAGATGCAAAATACAAGAACTGTCTAAATGAAAAGCCTTAATCAGTCATGAGTTTGGTAAATGATGTCTCCATGCCATCCATATTGAGTGTCCATTACTGCTGGACATAGCACATTAACTGACTCATTAGCTATTTCAAGCCATATGGACATAGGTTTGAGTAGGTTGCTCTGAGGTGAGCTTCCTAATTATTGTAATTACGTGATCTCAATCATGGGGCCAGCCACACAAAATAGAGTCAGGAGGCTCTGAAATGGGTGTCAGTGCACCCAGGCAGTGACTGAGCTGAGCAACACAGCCCCTGGGTGCTGGAGCTCCCTGGATACTGCAAGAATTACTCCCAAAGTTCTGAGGAGCTGGCAGGGAGCAGCAACAATGGAGCGAGCCCAGCAGGAGCACGGGATCTGCACAGATGCAGGGACACAAATAGATCTCCCAGCACAAACTGGGAAGCAGTTCTGAAACTTGATGCCTTCTTGTCAATGCTCTTAATATCGAGATGTTACATCTCTGGAGTAAATTTAGCCATGATATTTTAAGCATCAGTGAGATCTGGAGCAAAGCAAGGGAATTGAATGTGGGAGTGATAAAATGTCAGTGTTAAATACCACAAAAGCATCACAATGCAATGGTGAGAGAAGCTACAAGTGCTCACCTACTGTAGGAAATTTAAGGGGCTTTGTGCATGTGACACTGCAAGATTTCATATAATTGACTGCAATCTTTTATATTCAAGCCTAGGTTTGAGCAAGGAGAAGAAAAAATTAAAATAAATGGAAGATGGACCGAATGTTTAATGTATAGTACTTTAAGACAAAGACAGAAACAAATACAGCTTTAGGACAGGTTTGCTGTCTTATTAAACACTTAAAGCATTGGCTCCCTGAGAATCTTTAAATGCTGCAGCCCATGATAAATCAGCACAGCTGATTGTTACTCTCCAGAACATCTGCTAGAAAGACTTTGATATTGGTGGGATTTGTGCATTTTTACTCTTACTAGCACATACACATTTCTCCTATTAGGATTTTTGAATTTGGCAGTAGTGGTAGCTGTATCACCTTGATGGGAAATTGCTTCCATCATAATTGGGCTTTCCTGGAAAATCCAAACCCCCACATCTCTAGTTACTGTGGTCATTCATCCCCTTTATCACCTCCCCAAACTGCTAATTTGTAGCAACTGCGAAGAGGGCACTCGGCTTTATTTAACTCGCCTGAATGAAGAGCAGTTTTTTGGGAGGGCTGCAAATTGGTTGATTACAAGCAGGGGAAAATAAAAAAGCCCCACCTCCAGTTCAGTCCAACAGAAAAAGAGGATTTCTTAGGCCCACCCACAAAACACGTGCATGTGCTATTTAACACGGCCAAAAGTTCTAGAATCAAGCTCTAAGCAGATGAGAGTTTTTCTCAGTAAAGCCTTTGGGCTTTATTAATTTTTAAAAGTATGTATGTGTTAATTTCATTTTGAATTATCCGAAATCAAGCCATCAAAACTTTGCTGGTGATATACACCTTTTTGTGGGCCTGCTGGTTATGGCAGTTTATTAATATAGAAGCTCATTCTTCAGGAACAGCCTGGTATGTGCAGGAATTTTTCTTATAGTATTTTCTTTTAAAATATGAGTTATATGACTAGTTTCTATTACATTCCTGTGTGGTTGTCTTTGAGGATTTTAACTTTTAATGACTGATAAAAGCTTGAAAATCTTTAACTTTGCATCTATTCTCTCATTAAAAAAAAAAAAAGAAAAACCCAAACAAAACAAAAAAAAAAAGCCCAGCATCCAAAACAACCACACAAAGCCTCAAGTATTTCTCACAACTTGTGGGATAAATACCTTAAACCCTCTTATACCACATGTTAATATTAAATTGCACAAGTTGTGATAGATCTCTAAGTTAATAAAGATGGTTCACTATTCCTCAGAACTCCATGAATTATTTATACTTAACTTGTTTGGTTTTTTTTTTTTTTCCTCTACCTCATCTGACTTGTTTCACTTTCTTATGAAACTTTGTCACTTTCTAGTGAAACTCTTTGGGAGGGAAAGAGCCTGGAAGCAGGAAGCCTTTTGATAATGCTTTCATTTCAGTTTAATCACGTGGATACCTCTTTGCAACTGCTGAGCAAAGAAGTTTTCTCCTTAAACAGAGGTTTGTCCTCTGATTCCCAGGCAATTATTTTGAGGTAATTTTCTTCTGGAAAGATCCTTTACCCAGGTAACACAGGACACTGATAATGGTGATGGTTTCTTTGATGCTGAACTGGGCATCTGTGGTTGCTTTTTTAAATAAGTCAAACAACCCCAACATCACCCTCCTACAGTCTGTTTTGGCAATTGTTGCAAAGGGGGAAAACTCTACAAAATGCTTTATGGAAATTTTGAATTTGTTCCTTTTATGGCTGAGCTTTCTGCTGGTGATTCTTCAGCTGCTTTTTCAATAATGATAAAACCACAGAGCCTGCAAGACTGAAGCCAAAAGAGTTGGTACATAAAGCCTTAATTTACTGATGGCAATACAGGCTTTGCAGTTGTAATATGTGTTACTACTTTTAAGTTTACTTCCAAATTATGCAGTTGCTGATGCTTTGGATTTTGATTGTTCTTTTAAAAAAGACACAAGTCCTTTAAAAAAAAAATGTAGGCTTAAACTTTTAAGTTTTATGCCCTCTTTTCTGGAGAAGGACTTGTAGTCGTGGTGTGGTGGTTCCCCCTCAGGTCTGCCCAGGTGGTGTGTACCTGGGTGAAGGGACCCTATCGATAAAGCAAAGCTTGCACAAAATGGTGGCTTATGATCAAAGCTATGCCCTGGGGTCTTGGGGAATTAAAACTCACCTCACAGTGTCCTTTACTGCCAATTTACATGGGGATGGGCCTGATGGACTCCTGGCTCAGCAGCATTTCTCGTGTGTCCCTGCCTGGAACCAGCATGAGGTGGCCATTACCTCTTCCACTGCGCTGTTCTGGGGTGAGTACCCGTGTTCTGGGTGGAAATGGTTACCCTTGACCGCTGCCTGGAAGATCCTGAGGAAAAACCGACGTGGCCTGAGGGAAGCGTGGCACCACGACAGTTCTGTGACTTAACTGCACCTCCTCAAAGTGCCTGGAGGAACAGTTTGGGGTTTTTTTTGACTCCAAATCATGTCAGCTGAGATTTCCTTTTTTTTTTTACCTCAGGCAGGAGACCGTCTGATCTCCTACTTCTCTGTGCACGAAATAATTTTTTAAAAGTTCCTCCCTCGCGAAGCGCAGCCTCAGAAGCGGGAGAGCGGGAACGCCTGGGGCCGATGGCAGCGGACGCCATCTCCCTCACGATCTCCCTACTCTATCTCTCTCTTTTTCCGTTCCCCCTAATGTCCCTGTTCCTCCGTGTCCCTTCTCCCGGAGCGAGGAGCCAGAACTCCCTGGACACACCGACTTCTGGGGCACCCGAAGAGACTCCCCTGCTCCGTGCCCCTGAGGGGAGGCGGAGGCGGCGGGGCTGAGGGGAGGCGGGAATGGCGCGCGCCCCGCCCCGCCGCGCTGAGGGCCGTGAGGGGGCGGCTGCGGGAGTCCCCGGCCCGGCCGGGGCTGCCCCGGCCCTGCCCCGATCCCCGCCCCGGGTTTCCCCGCCTCGGGTTTCTCGGCGGGAAGACGGCGTCCCGCCAGCCATCCCTCCTCCTCCGGCTGCTGCGGAAGTGCCCGGCTGGGAAGTTTGCGGCCGGCTGCGAGGGGAGGCCGGGGGGGCTCTGTGGAGGTGGGTGAAGGGGAGCGGGCTGAGGAACGTCGGCCCCTGTCCCTGCTCCGTGCTGGTGGGCAAAGCGCATCGAGGGATATTGTACCTTCTGGCAGCAATTTTTCAACAAGCTTTCTCTTTCGTTTTCCCCTCCCTCAAGGTACGATGCCGCCCAAAGGTCCCGGCAAAGGCAAGCTGCCAGTCCCGCTCCCTAAAGACATGATCCTGAAAGACACCGAAGGCAAAACCTGGAGGCTGGGCAATCAGATCGGCCAGGGAGGATTTGGCCTGATCTATTTAGGTAAAACACTGCTGCTGATTAAGAGGGTGACTTGCAAATTGCTTTGTAACTTCCTGAACTGGAAAAGGCAGTAACTTTAAAAAGTGTGGTTTACATGCTGTTGGTCATCCTTGTTCAAGTGTGGTTTTCGGAGCTGTTGTTTCTGCTCCATTCCTTCTCATGATGCAGAGTGTTCTCCATGGCCTGTCCAGCTCGTTTTGCTGGATACTAACACGATTCTCTGGGGATCTTGAGTGGGGCAACCCAGGTGCCTCTGTGTCAAAGCACCACCAGGTGATGCTTTTCAAAGTAAAAGTGCTTTTCTTAGCCAAGGTTTTGGCCTTATGCCAGCCTCATGCTCTGTAGCCCTCTTTCAGTTTCTGGTTATTGGAAGTGTTATTTTCTGGCCAAGAGTAAATTAGTTTTTTTCCAGGAAATGAAACAGTAACAATACTTAACTGGGTGCTGCCTCTGAATTCACATCTTTTCAGCAGAGGTGGAAATGGTGTTCTGTATTTGCTCTGGCCTAGATAAGTTTCTGTGATTGCTTCAGAAGAAGCCACTGCATTTCAGTCAGTTTGTGCTCTGTGAGGAGTGAATAGCTCTGAAAGGCAGTTTGTAAAGCATTCTGGGTCACTGCAGAGGGTGTAATGTATGTTGCTGGTCTCTGTGAAAGAACAAATCCTATGTCCAAGGCAATATTATGAACTTGGGTGGTTTGGTTTTTCTTTTTTCTTTTCATGGCAGCATATAGAAACTAGTTCACAGTGTCTGTTTGGAGCGAAGTTGAGCTTGTATGGAGCAGTGAGGAATCACCTAGAAGCAGTTTACTTCATTGTCCATGAATAACATGATCTTTTTGAGTTACAGTAATATTAACTCTATTTGGAATATTAAGGCCTAAAACTTAATAAACAAGTCACTCCTATACACAAACCAGCTTCCTTTCATGCAGAAATCAGCTACACACACAGTGGCAGTCAAGAGGTTCCTGTGTTTGGTTTCCTCTGGAATTTCTGCAGACAGAGCCAGTGGGAATGACAGAGGTTTCAGGTAACAGATCAGATACAGAGTTGTCAAAGGGTAGGGTACTTGTTAGAGTATTTTCTTTTTCCTTTTGGTCATTTTATTACCTTGTTATGACCACCTTTAAAGCATTAGTTGTTTACATTTGAGAGGTGCTGTGAGCTGGGCACATGAGATGTTACCATGAGAAACTGGACCTTAGCATGGACTAAGAAGTAAAGGTGTCTCTGGGAACTTCCATTCCAAGGTAAAGGACAGGGAGGTGAGAACCTGCAGAAGGCTGTGAGGGAACTGGGGATGCAGTGCAGAGAGCAAGTTTGTAGTGAGTGTAGCTCTCCATGTGTAGGACCAGTAATGTTGTGTTCCTGAATCACTCAGAATGTGGCTCTGTCATTTCCTGCTGCAGCCAAATCACACTGGACCTTGAGGGTGGCTTAGCATGTGGCATTCAGACAGTTCCAGGCAGATTTGAGTTTTCTGCCTTATCACAGAATCCACCAAGGTGATTTCTTATATTGAGGTGTTTGTTGCAGTTTGGCTCCCTCTGAACTGAGGTTGAGAGCAGTCAGTGGATTAGAATGAGAATCAGGGACTCATGGTATTACTATTCTCTGTTTTTTTGTAAGTTACAGCATGGCTGAGGAAATGCAGCTGCCACTTTTGTAATGGTATTTGTGTTCATTTAATCCCTTCTTTCAGCAGGAACAGTGAATGCTACCTGCAGCACTGCACTGAAGGCTCAGTTCCCCTTGTAGCTCATCAATTAAAGAGAAAATGGACATTTATCCCTAAGTATTGACACTGAAGCTTTCTCTTTTTTTGTCCACCTCTTGATCTCTGATGTGTTTATATTAAATTATGCCATTCAGCAGCTTTTTGGGGCCTTGATGCTACAAAATTCAGCTGTCTTTGAGAAGCAGGGGGAGTGAAGTGGATGACAGATTTTTGTGATTAAGACACAGGTGCTTGGAGACACCCCCTTTGCTCTGTGCTGTTCAGACCTGTTTTTACAACATCTAGAGCAAGGTGTGAGAGAACCACTAAGTTTGACAGAAGGAGCTCTAGAGAGGTGGGAGACAGGAGGTTCGATTGCCTGCCAGGTATGAAGAGCACAGCCCTTTTACTAAAGTAAAGGTTAACTTTGCCAGCTATATCTTTTAATAAGTATTTTTACAGTAGCAGTGTAAAGATTTTGATGTGGTTGTTATAGCTTAATTTCCCATTAAGGGTATTCCATACTCCATTAATCTATAACAACGTTCTTGAGAAATTTTACAGTATCTCTGCAAAATCTATTTACTGGGGGTGCATTTTGTGGAAGAAGGTTCTGTTCACTAAATCAAAGCTGCTGAAAGCCATTTACTGACCCTTAGTCCCAGGATGCAAATGTAGAGCTTCAGAACTTCTAATTGTGTGCATGCAAGTTACCATGATCTCCAGGTTCTGCCCTGCCTCACAAATGCTTTCCTTTGTTTTCTGGTTATTCTTACTCTTTCCAATCTGTTCCAAATTGTTGTGTTGCTGGTGCTGCTTTGCTCTCAGGTAGAGCTGTTACCCCTTTGATAAGGGGAGCAGAATGAAGAGCACCTGTGGGAGGCTGTGACATTGGTGCTCTCACAACTCTCTGGTTTGTAGCCCTGTGGAGAGCAGTGGAAAATGAACCAAGAGCTGAGGAGCCTTACATTCTCTCATCTATCTCTCTGATCACAGCCAGTAATTAACACCAATCTTTATATAAATCATTCTCTAGTCCTGCTGCAAGCACTCTATTAATGCACAATTTGGACTGAAAATTTAAATGCAGAAAGGTCACACAATGTTTTGTTAAGGTTCCTCTGCCACGTGAAGCCTGCTCCATCCAGTGCTATTTACTTGCAGGCTTCTTTCTCATGGAAAGGGATGGTTCTGATAAATAGAATTTTTTTTTAATTTATGTACAAATGTTTGTTAGATGGTGTCTTTTACAATAGAACTTACTACATTGTAAATGTGTTTTATCAGGAAAATAAGTATTGATGAAGTCGTCATTGAATTGTACCCTGCTTGGAGATCAGTGTAGCCAGTGCACTTTTCCTTTCCTTTTGAGGTTTTTTTCTCACAATTTCAAGGAAGAGAGAGAGAATTTCTTCCTGAGCAGTGATTAAATGTGTGAATATTGTCTTTTAATACTAGCAGTACAGGGAGCCCTGCTACTGGAGGAGGTCTGCTAGGGCCTGTTCTTTTAAGCTGGGGTCATAGTGCAATCTAAGTGCTGCTGTTCTGGGAATCAGGCTGAGGTGGGAAAGAGAGTTTGGTTCTGTTTCAGGCTAATTTCCATGGATAATTTGTATAGTTGTGAGCAGGGATGTACCTGTGTCAAGGAAGAGGAGGATCAATGGAAGCACACTTGGTCCTGTTGTTCATTCCTTGGTTTGCTTGGGAAGCTGCTTTAGCAATTGCTTCTGGAGAAACAAAGTCCTTCAGCAGTTGCCTAAATTAAAATAATTCAGCAAATTAATTAAAAATGCAGTAAAGTTATACCAAAAGATAAATTCAGCATGGCTTTTATTAGCTCAATGGAAGGACAGATCATAATAGCAAAGCCCTGTAATTAAAAGCACTAGCAGGTCACTCAGGGATGGATTTTTCTCAACTTCAGGATGTTAAAATACCTGCAGGTGTGAACCTTATTGTGAGAATAAATTTGTTAGTAGACAGACACCACTTGAGGAAAGGTTTTTGTGTCTAATCAGTAATAACTGTACAAATAGAGATACTGCAAGCACCCTGTTTGAAGGGAAACTAAATTATAAACTTAGCATGATTTTGCTACTCAGAGGCTGCTTAGGGCTGACTGACAGCACCATCTCTCAAAAAGAAAATATTCCTTACCTTTACTAGCTCTTGCTGGTCAGTGCTTCCTCTAGAATCTCCCCCCCTTTCTTTTTCTCTTTTGATCCCCTGTAAGCTGAAAACCTAACTTGGAATGTGTAACTCAATTTTGTACAGTAGTGGGAAGCCTGTTACAAAGCCTACAGAGGTCATTGCTCTTACACTGCAGGGTTCTGCCACATCATGTGTTGGGATTCTTCTTCCATATGCTGAGTAATGCTGGGAGGTCAGGAGAGCAGTTTTGGTTGAATTTGTTTATTATTTACTTTCAGTGGGGGATGGAGGAGGAGCTTTGGATGACAGCTAAGGTACCTGTTGCCTCACAGAGGGCACTCCTTCAGTTGTCTTTGGCACCTGTACCCTACTGAAACTGGCATTGTATCTTCTGAGTGGGCACCATGTCAGACCAGCAGATGGGCTGCAGCAGAATCTTGCCAGAAAACAGTTTGTGCATCAAGTTTTAAATATTGGAGGCCTGGGCTCCCATCTGAGAGTGCTGTAAGAGCAGGCCATGCAAAGCTTCTCTGCCTGGGGTTAAAGGATGTGTCATCCCTATTCCAGCTTGAAGTAATTAACTTTGAAAGTCAAACAATTGGCTTCCATTAATGTGGCATACAAAAACTCTGGTGAGTCAAGATTAGGGTTTCACAGAAACACAAGTAAGAAATGTTGTGAAATTGCTTTACCAGTACTGAATGTTCTTAACTTGGAGCCATTTGGAGTTACCTGCAAAACAGTAGAGCAGTTGAACACTATTTTGTCCCAAAATCAGTTTAGTTTGGCCTTGCAGAGGTTGGGTCTAGTGGAGGGTTATGATTCTGTAGTCTGTATAAAACCCCTCTACGTTCTTAAAGCTACCTGGAGTAAGAATCTTGAATAAAGCCTGGTCAAAATCCTGCTCAGCAAAGAGGAAAAGGAAAAGATGCTGCATCTATAAAGTAACAGAGAAGCAGATCTTCCTTAGGCTGCAATGAAAGTGGGGTGTAAACACCCTTCAAATGTGGAATGTTTCAGTTTTTGGGAAATACTGGATATTGCAGTGTCGGGGAGGGGGAGACAATGGGCTTTGTTTGCCTTTAAATGTTTGCCTTAGCACCTTCCCTGTGTAGGAGATAGAAGAAGTCATGTTTAGCAAATGCTGCTTTTTATTTACTTGTGTACATTTTGTTTTTAGGAATTCTATTGCTGCAGCTTGGGTTCTTTTTTATCCTTAGATGCTCTGAGCCACACTCCTTCCCTGCTCTTACCCATTGAATTTAACAGTTCTTGGCTTGACTTGCACAGGGTCAGAACTTCTCCAGCTTTTTTTATAGGTAGCCTGTAACTTCAGAAATGTGATATTTCTGAAATTAGTTTTGATTTCTGCAAAAACTAAGCTGATATATCACTCCTCAGGATTAGCTAATGAATGAGACAAAGCAAAAATAAAATAGTAGCAACTAAAGAACTTCTGAAAATACTTTTATTTGTGTTTCTCAACAAATCCATCCTCAAAATATCCAACAGTGGCAAAGACACCAGCTGTGGACAAGAGCGGGGCTGTTTCTCCAAACTGCCAAATCAATGCTGTTTTCTTTTCCACTGTGTAAACTTTGTCAACAAAAGTGGTTCTGTGAGAGCCATTGAAAATATTTCACCATATTCCAAATGTGACTGCCACAAATTAACTGCTAAAACTACAACAAGCACGTTTGAACTGGCAGAGGGAATTGGCACGTTCCTCTGTCAGGCTGCAATTGTGCTGTGTGTTTGTAGGAAATGGCAGTTCAGCCACAAACACCCTTTTGTTACCATAGCTGGTTAACATTTAGGGAGTGCCATTAATTAAGCATGTGGCACTCAGCAAGAGAAAGGATGAAATTCATGGTTAAAGTGGATGATAAGGCCATAACTGCTGTGCTGGGTGAAACCAGGGAATCCTGGATGTGGGTTAATTCCAGGTGAGATTTTTGTGCAGGCACAGCAGTTGGAAATCATGGCTGGGATGTGAATCTTACTGCACTGCTTTATTTCAAGAGGGCATTTTAAAGCTGTGTGCCCCACTCTGGTGTGCTGGCTGTGACTGTGGATTGAAGGGGAGGGAGGGAAAGCAGAGCTGGGCCTTTTGCAGATGTTTTGTGAGACTTCTCTTGGCGTGAGGCAAAAACAGCCACAGCCTCCTTCACAACTGCATCCTGCACCAGTGCTCCCAGTTCTGCAGACAAGGTTTAGGTTGTGTGCCTGCATCAACAGCCCCTCCCCAAATGTCAGGGGTTGAGCATCTCTAGTTGACAAAAGCAGCAGAAGCTGGGAACTTGTGCACTTGTTATGCTATTTTAAGGGCTTTTTTTGCAAACATCATCTCACCATATAGTGCTCCTGGTACCCTCTGTGAGTACTTATCTGCCATCAGAGACCTCCTGCCTGTCAGCACTGCTCTCCTGCAGAGTCTCTGCTCACTGTCCTGCAGTCTAGCATTTAACTGATTGTAATATTATAAATAGCCATGTGCTACCACACAGAACGAGGCTAGCACATGGCTAATTACGAGTATACAGTAATTAACTATGAGCTAAACTCGCAGGAGAGTATGTGGTGGTGGTCTATGAGGTATGTAATCAGACTGTTTGTTAAACCTTGGGAGCCTTTCCAGTCTGTTAAATAACTATACATAGTAATGAGACAATTTTTAAAAAACCATTTATGTTTATTTATGGACAAAAAAATAGTCTGTCTTTTTTCTGAGCTGTGACTGGAGTATTGCTGGTTGGCATCTGAAAGGGTAATTAAAGTGGAGTAGCAAAAGGTGCACCTACAACTTCTGCTCACCTGTGTGGGTGAGACTGATTGTCCCAGCATTATCTGTGTAAAAAGTTTAGTGTTATTTGTGGGGACTGTAGTGCCTTGTTCCATGGATGTGTAGTAAAAATAATACCTTTTCTCCTTTTGTATACTTGAATGGAACTCATTTTGTGGGGCACCTGTTTCAGTATCATGTTGAGCTTTGACTTTTCTCCCTTTTCACTTTGTAACCATTGCTGGTTATGTTTGGGTTTATTTTCCTTCAGGATGTGTGACTTTCAGTGTGACTCCAAAAGCATCCAAGCCAGCACAGTGTAAGAACCACGGGGGTGAAGCCCTTTTGCTGGGCTACCTCCTGTTAATTGCTCCTCTTCATTACCCTGACAGCTGTTACTCTGTTCCAGATTACCATGAATGCGGCTTCTCTTTATAAAATGTCAAGAAGTCTACAGGGAAGTTAGATCAGCCTCTTTCAAATACATTTAAATTTGATACTTGCCTACACCTATCAAACCTCTGTTAAGTAATTTGGTATTTTCTTATCCAGAGGTTCTTTTCTGATCTGTGCCAGTGAAGGGAACACATCAAATTCTGTTTGGGTAATGTGATGTTGTTGGATGCAGTGAAAACATATGGGATGTACTCCTTTTACTAATGTCTTCTATTAACACATTCTATATATGGCTGAGAAAAAAGAAATATATAAATGCCTGTGCCTTAATTCCCACTTCAGTACAAAAATATGGTAGGAGCAAAGTGTTCCAAAACTTCCCTTCTAGTAGATTTAATGTGTGTTCTGGATGTGACTGTTACTTGTGTGAGTCTATGGACAGTTCACACCTTCCAATTCTACTGTTTTAATATTTTAATTTTATTTTAATGTGTTATTAGCACAGCAGCATTCACATGGGGAAGTGTCAGTGGGGAGCCTGTGGGTGTTTGGGGTGTGTACCCTGCCAGATTCAACCAAGATGCTGAATAGAATTGAAGGAAGATGGCAGCTGAAGGAGACTGTTCATTGTAGAAGTATTTTTATGCCCTGACCATCAAAAAAAGTAAGCTTGGATGGTTTGATTAGATCCAAGTTTACTTGATTTTTATTATGCGGATAAAAGGGGTCTATTTTTGTGTGTGCTCATGGTTGAAGTGTTTCACACCTGGACTGTTGTTGGTATTTGATCATTATCAGAAGTTTGAAAGGGACACTTATTTCCTAGGAATTGTATTCTTTTTACCTTTTTTTCAGTGATGATTCTAAAAGATGATTTAGTCTCATTAAATTTTAATCCCAGTGTAGCTCTATGTAGCTTCAGTAGTATCAGAGAGAGAGCTGATAGTTCTCTCAGGGTCAGAAGAAAATAGGATTGCATTGTCTGTGCACAGAGGTTCTGTCTCCTGGGCTGTAATTGGCACATGTGGTCAATTATTGTTTTGAAATCTCTACTTGCACTGAGAGGCACAATCCCTCAGCTCCCCTTTAGGCAAGTGGTGGCTGTGCTATCCCCAACTTAGGCCAGTGTCTAAATAATGCCAGAATAGAAATCAAGGTTCTAGGGCCAAATTAATTTGTGATAGAGGAAAGCAGACAATCCTGTCTAGAGGCATAATGTAGGTCAGAACTTTAAAGTGGTGTCTTTGTCACGACAGTAGATTGACAGCAACCAAATACAGTGGTTTTCCAATTGGCTGGAATGGCTTAAACAGGGTCTGTCCTAATGGAATGGCTCATTGTGGTGCCAGTGTGCACTGAGGACATCCTGCTTACTCCTTAATTAACATCCAGGGGACACTTCTGAAAACAGGGCTTCAAATTGCTTCTCTACTTGTTGATTAAAACTTCTGTGTGTTGGTTTTGTTTTATATTTCTTTGAACTTGGCAAAGCTCTGACCTTTAAAAGCAGGAATTCAGACTATCTTTTGGTGTGTATTATTGGTTGCCTGACTCAATGTTAGCACATTCTTTATTTGCAATTACATTTTGTTCCATACAGCTTGATCTCCATCTCTTTGTTCCTTTACAGCATCCCCTCAAATTCAGGTTCCTGTAGAAGATGATGCAGTGCATGTCATTAAAGTGGTAATGTGTAGATCTCATTTCTAAATTATTAACTTGCATGCAGTTCTTTCTCCTAATTATCCACCCTTATTTTCAGCATTGGGTCTTTATTGCATGCTTGTTGCTTTTGGTGCTTTGGGTTTTTTATATCCTTTCCCTGCTTGGGGATATATTTGGCATTTCCATGACACACAGTATTTCCTTGACTTGATTTTTTTCCTTGATTACAACCCCTCAACAGTTTAGTAAGGAAAATTTGACTATGATCTCAAACACACCTGATCTCCAATATTTCTGAAAATAATGTCTTAAATAATATCTGAAAGAATCTGTGTTGGTTATGAAAATGCATTGCCACACAACTTTTCTTTTTAGCTACTTAAATTTCAGGTGACATGGAATATGGGAGATGGGAGATAAAAGGGGTTTCATTGCCTTGGTATTTCTTATAAGCTTTTCTTAAGAAAGTGTTGTCTTTCTAAGGCCTTTTATGATACCAACTTTATTTGTTTCTCAACAGGAGTATCTTGAAAATGGCCCCTTGTTTTCTGAGCTGAAGTTTTACCAGAGGGCAGCAAAACAAGAGCATAGTAAGTAATGTCTCAGGTAGAGGTAAGGACAAGTTTAACTACTTTTGTTCAGAACTGTTGCTTTAGAGCTTGAAAGCCAGAAGCAGTGGCAGCTGGTGCTGTGGTAGTTCTGGATTGCTGTAGGTTTTGTTATTTGGGTGTTGGCCTTGTCCTTTCTGGTCAGAGGAGAGAACAGAAGCCAAGCAGCCAGAACAGGGCCACATTTATTATCTGTACACCAAGGAATGGACTCCACAGACAGGCCAGCCCTAGGACAGAGCAAATACCCCACACCTGGAGTTCTCAGCTGCCTTTAACCCAATGTTATGTTCTTCTTTTTATTACAGTAAGAAAATGGATGAATCTCAAAAAAATAAGATGTTTAGGAATTCCTGTGTTTTGGGGATCAGGCCTGGCTGAGTACAAGGGAAAAAGGTAATGACATAAATGGTAATTAAGCCTCAGTTGGACTGACAACCCATTTTCAAAAATGGAGATTGAGTCCTTTCAATCTCACTCAAACTTGTAGTCATGTCTTAAAGGATTTCTCCCTTTTCTGTATCTCCTGATAGCTACAGATTCATGGTCATGGAGAGACTGGGGCAAGACCTTCAAAGAATTTTTGAAGATTGTGGCAGCAGGTTTAAGAAGGAGATTGTTCTGCAACTTGGGGCACGGATGGTAGGCACAGAGAGAGAGGAAATTGCTGTGTCTCAAATTTGCTGAGTTCAAGTAGAGAATCATCTTGCCAATACAGCTCCTTTAGGTGGCTGCTGAGTTTAGAATTAAATGTGTAAATGCTATGTATTTTCTTATTTCTCTGGGGTTTTTTAGGGAAAAAGGTATTTAGTGGAAAATCAAGACTCCCCTACAGACTAAAATTTGGTCAAACCAATTTTTTTTCTAATAGGTTAAAACACAGACCATCTTAGTCTAGACACACTTCAACCTGTGTGTCTAGACTGAGATGTGTAAGCCTATTCTCATGTTTCAACATGTATTGATTTTTTTTCAGTGTCTGAAGGGTATTGTATTAGACATCCATATTTGTCAAAGTTCACAATTGCATGCCTGAATGCCAAATTTTCAGCGTGTTTGCTGAACACGCTGCTCATACAGGCCAGAATTTGGCCAGTCTGCAAATACCAGTTTTGTTCTCAAATGGGTGTCACTGGCACATCCCAACAGAAAGTTACATATGTGCTCCTTTGAAACGTGATTTGTGTTGTGAAATACTCCTGTTGCTGAGCAGAGGGGGATAGAAAATGGAGTAGAGGCAATGGTCTTAAGTTAGAGAAGAGGAACTCTTAGACTGGATGCATCCAAAGCATCCCTTTAACCTAAATATGAAAGTCCTTCAATTAAAAAAAAAATATTAGTCACATAATTGATAAACTTGTAACACTCCAAAAGTCAGGATTGGCTTGTCCTTTGGATGAGTTGCCAAGTGCAAATGTGTTTTTTAATAATTAGAGAGCTGGAGGTGTTGATGCAGGGAGCTGTGACATGAGATGCTGGTCATGTCATAACTGGCAGGATCAAATGTATGCCAGACCTTTAGAAATGATGGAATATGATCTTCCCAAGAGCTTGGTGTTCTCAGCATCTCTTTTGGTGTTTGGAAAGTACTGGTTTCATTCTTGCTCTGTGATTTAGAAGCTGGTACTCCACAGGGATATCTCAAGCAAAGTATGGCTTGTTTCTGCTTTGCTATCATTAGTCCAAACCAAATTTGTAGCTCAGTCTGTGTAGTCCTTGGTTTCCTGTCTAAGTGAGAAATATTTGGGGGCAGAGTGGAGAAGATGATGATGTCTCTCCTCTGTTCTGAACTCTTTCCTAGTTGGATACTTTGGAGTACATACATGAAAATGAGTATGTCCATGGGGACATTAAAGCAGCAAATCTTCTTCTGGGCTACAGCAATCCACACGAGGTGAGCATGTTTACTTATCTGTACCTTTACTGTGTTTATAACCACTGAAAAGTTTTAAGTTTTGCAAATGTTTTGCTTTCACAATTCACATATTAAAAGGAATTTATGAACATTCACATCCCCTCACAACAGATCTGAAAGGGGCTCTGTGGAGCTTGAGGGCTGAGAAAGAAGCAGGACAAAGCTGGGCTTTGTTCCCTCTGTGTTCTGCTGACTGGGATACTGATATGGATGAGTAAACTAATGAGGAGGATAAATTGTGGGACTTTAATGCTGCTCTAGGTTATACCAGTAAAGGATTGGATGTGGCCCATTGTACTTTCATTCTGGGAAGTTCTAGATTTCTAATATTGCCATGAATTGTTTCCATGCCCTAACTCTCCTGTCCTGCTCATTGTAGTGGATAGAGCAGGTAAGTAGGATTCAAGTTGCTGTTCTCTAGCACTCTGAAGTCAGCCTGGAAATGGAAGTCTTTGAGTGAAATGTTTTAAAACAAATCTTTTGGTCCTGTCATATTCCATGTGCTCTTCTGATGTCCTTTTTTTCTTCAGGTAATAAAATCTAAGTATGCTTTTTTAATTGGAAAACAATCATTTAGGAAAAAAGGACTTCTCCAACTTCACTTAAATATAATTAGCTGTAAGCAATACTTCTTTCAATTTTGGTTTCTCTGCTGCTGTGATAAAGAACCAGATCTTGCAAAGCAGCTCACTGCCATTGGAGGTGAACCATTTGAGTATATCTGCTCTTTTTAAAAGCTTCAAGTTAAATGGCTGAGTCAAATTTAACTTGTCAGCTTTCTGAAAGACATCATTTGAAACACAGCATGGCTGTTTAAGGCAACCCTGGTTTATACAGTGGGAGCAGCCAGTGCATAATCACAGTTTATGATGTTCTGCTGAATCCAGAGGAGGAGGCTCTTCAGAGCCAAATTGATCTGCAACAATTAGCATAACTCAAATGACTTTTCTTTTGTCTTGGCTATTGTATATTTTTATGACAGCAAGAAATGCTGCTGTTTTTCAAATTGCAATCACTTTGGAAGTGTCCACTTTCAGTAATCATAAAATGTTAAGACTTGGAGCTGACTTGGAGTTGGGCAGGTTGCTGGGTGATTTTCTGATTTGTTTCATGTGTTATTTGTATGAAGATTGTGCTGCACTTGTAATTTGCTTTAGTGATAGTAAATTCATTGACAGGTTAAAAATAAGGTACTTGTGAGTTACTGGACAGAGGTTTTGGTGTTTATTTTCTGGGGTTTATTAAATAAAAGAAATCAGTAGATGCTCCAGTTTGAGTAGCTCCTAACTCAACATGTACAAAGTGTACGTCACTGCTGGGAGGTTTGCTGTAGAATTTTGTTTCACCAAAATTTCTCTTCCACTGAAATTATCCTATAAGAGTCCTTAAAAAGTTCCCATTTGAGTTCAGAAGTGCTAATGGGGAGAATTTCTAATATTTGCTTGCATTTTTATGGTCTGAATTAAATTTTCATTCCTGTATGTGTGAAGTGTTTGTGCCACCTTTCTCTCTCTGCCAACACAGTGAGTAACTCGATTGCCTTGGTCTTGGTTGGCTTTTGTTTTTTTTTAATGTAAAATGATCAACCTAATCTCATAAATAGGGAGTGAGAGCATGTAGCCTGTGGCAAACTCCAGCTCAGGAGTACAAGCCCAGGGGCTTCTCTAGCTCCAGTGGGAGTTGGCATAATAAAACTGCCTGACCTAACGATTTCTGTTATGAGGTTTTTCAAAAACTTGATGCCCATGGGTTCTTTCTCTTTAGGGTCTAGGATTTTAAGAGAAAATATATTGTAAGTGTAGAATATTGTAAGTATAGAATTAAAGAAACTTGTTTTTAAAAGAAACCAAAAACTCATATCTTAAAAATAATATTTATCTCTATTAAAAATATAATTCCATATTCTGTTTTGGTAAAGAAATAAATCTCTGTTCAAAAAAGCAGGTGTACCTTTATACTAAACTTTATCTTTTTTTGCAACTGCAGAAAGTCAGTGACTAATTTGCATCTAGGAACACACATCAACAGTCATTAAATGACAGAAAAAAATGCAATTTTCCTGTGTTAGACTTCCTGCTGCTGGTCTCTCTTCTGTAAATTAACCTGGTGAATTTACACCATAGCCAATAAATAAGAGTCCCCTTTCTCAAAGGGCATGTGAAATCCATACTGCTCTCCCCTGCTTTCTGTGGCATGGCAGAGAAACAAATAAAGTCAAGGTGCTGTCACTGTGTGACCTCCACATGATGGTTAGAAATGGGGAGAGGCTCCAATGAGTGCCCTCAGAGAGCTGCAGATGTGCTCACAGGGGCGGCGGGGCCATCCCTGAGTTCCAGGTCACAGGATCAATCCTGCACTCAATGGCTCTGAGCAGGGCCTGCACAGGGACTGCCAAAGCAGCACTGATGGACTGAGGGGACTGCACAGCCCATGAAGCTCACACAGGCCTCAAAGGAAACTTGAAATCATCAGAACTATCAATTACAGGTGAAGCACAGTCCAGGGCTGGGGAGAGTTAAAGATAATTCGTTGCATGGTCCTGACTGTTTGTATGATAAAGCAGAACAAGCAGCATGGATAGAGACTCTGAAAGAAATTTAAATCCATTCATCTCATTTAAATGGTGATGCTATTAAGAGGGGAAATGGTCACTAGACAAGAGCTTAAAATCTGCATTTTAAATAAATGAGATTTGGGAGAGCACCTCCTGCAATCCACTTGTAGTGTTTTTTCCCCATGGATTTTATGGGCAGACGTGTTGCAGACTCAAGTTTGGGTTTAAAAGCTGTGAATTTTAATTGCACATGCACCTCAGTCCTGATTTTAAGTGCTTCTTAGACAAGACAGTTACATTATAGAACTCTGACTTGATTATCAGAGATAGAAGAATACAAAATTATTTCAGAAGATACAGAAATCATGCATTGATCTTTGGGGAAAAAGCTGAATGAAAGCACTTCTGACTTCAAGCTGTTTTTCATTGTGAGGTGAATCATCATGATTCCTGCTTTTTAGCCCAGTGGGACAGACTTGCTAAAGTGCAGGTGAATTGAGAAAAAATCAGATCTTCTCTGTTCTCCTTCAGGGCAGAGATGCCTTGTGCCCCTTCCCCTCTGTCTGCTGGTAACCACAATGGACCCCAGTCTGCCTTTACCCTTTTTGTAGCCCAGTGCCCAGCTGAACCTGACAGCACTCTGGCCATTAGCAACCAATCTGCCTCTTATTAGTAGGTATCTACTTAATTATTTACAGGCATGATGTAACCTAGGAATGGAAACACACAGAGAAAATCACCGTACTTCATCCTTCCAGCAATAAATCTCCTGCTCTGTCCTTCAAGATAAAGGGAATACCATGAGAATCCAGAGGGCCAGGCTAATAACTGCCCAGCTCAGTGCAGTTAAATATCATCATGGGTCCAGGTTGTAAGAATTGTGTATGTTTAGCAGGTATTTAGCACTTCAGACACCAAGCACTGTGAGGGAGTCGTGCACAGAAAGGGCAGAGAATGGCTGAAACTGTGGCTGGCTGCTTGTGCTCACAAATAATTATTTGTGCCTGTGATAGTTCACTTGACCAAGATGGGCACGTTTATGTGTGCATGAAATTAAAGGGGAAGATTTTAGAAATCTGGCTCGTGGTTGGGAACAAAAATCTATTAATAACAGACCATGCTAAGCACTGTTGTAAACTGGGCTGTGTAAAGAAGAGAAACATGAACAAAAACAAAAGTTAAAATAAGTGAGTGGGAAGGAGTTTACACTGTACCACAGCTAAACCCAGCTGTTCTGGGCTTGGCCCTGCTGCACCTTCATCATCCACAGCACCTTTTCTTATTCCAGTGTCCTGTTTGTTTTGGTTGCTCTGTTTTGTTCTTTTTTTTTTGTTGTTGTTGTTATTTGTGGTTTTTTTTTCCCAAAACATGCAGATAAAAAATATTTATGGTGTTGAAACACCTACTAAAACTGCCTTAATTTTTGTCAGTATTCTTTAACACTCATCTGCTTTCCCCCTTACCCATACCCTTAAAAAATCCACAACAACTATAAACTCTAAATGAGCTACCTCTACCATGTTCTGAACAAATTTGGAAGGGCATGCAGTATTACATTATCAAAAAGTGACAACTAGCTATAAAGAACTGTATATCTTTTTAATGATGAAAGGGTTATAATGAGAATTGATGAAATGAAATTAATGGTAATTTAAAATAACACAGTCATTCTAATAATGGCTGTGGCAAGGTTGTAACAGTGCCTTGCTGGTTTTGTACAAGCTGAAGGGGATTGATTTTTGTTGGTGGCCAAGAGGCTTTGCCTTGAGAGGCTGCCATGTTTGTGGAAAAAATCTGATGTGAAAATTATGGAAGTGATAAATGGCCCAGCTAGAAAGAAGCTGACCTGGTACACTCATGGCCAACTTTTGAGGAGAACTGCTGTGATCAGATGTCAGGATCACCCTGCATGTGAGTGGCTTTAGGAAGCAGTTGCTTCTTTATTTCCAGGTCTTTCCATCTTCAGTCAGTGCAGGAAAACTTAAAGTTCCTTCTCACTTCTAGGGGATTTTCAGTATAAATTGAAAACTACTCTGCTGATAGGGCTACTGAAGGTGTTTTATGCAAATCCGTTGGTTTAAAATTATGGAGCTGCCTTAAAAATAAAAAGTACATAGTTACTGTGATAGGATAATTGGGGGGAGGGGGGTTTAAAGTTGACTAGCAAATATTTGTGGCTGCTTTTTCTGGGTGGCCTGTTGTTGGTGTTGTTTGAAAGATCCCTAAGGCTGGGCTGTCACATGGGAGTCTCTATCACATAAGCTGGCGTGCCCAGCCCAAACCAGAGAGCTGCCAGAGGTGCTGTGGGTGTATTTTCTTTCCTAACAGTTGAAATCTTATGTTAATGTAGGCATAGCCTTAATTTTTAAAGGTATTTTATCTTGCTTTCTATGTCAGAAACCTGTAGTCAAGCAGAATCCAAAGCACAGCACTGAGTCTGGGAAGATTGCACCTCCATAGGCTCCTCTCTCCTTCCCAGCCCACAAAGGATGCAGGAGACTCACAGAAGTTGGTTTTTAGGGTAGTTTGAGTGAGTTCTCTGGCTGTGGGCTCAGTTAGGGCAGCACCAGAGCATCAGGAATACACCAGAGAACGGATGCAGGAGAAAATCAAATCAGTCAGCCTGACCAAGCTGATGCCCTGTCCCAGATCTTGTAGAGATCCATGCCTCTGGTCCTTAATCTTGTATCCCAGTTTGGCTGGGCTGTCAGGTGAGAAACATCATCAATAATCCTAAAAGCCACCCCCCTGCAGGAAGTGAGGGCTGCAGCCTGGCTTACATGCTCCAGATAAGCTCAGATCCTGCAGCAGAAACAGTAAAACCAAGAGACCAGCAATCCCAGGATTTGAAGCTGCCTGGAGCACAAACAGGAATCAGAAGTTGAACAGAATGTGGTACAAAGTAATGCGTTACGTTTTCTTGAGGCTTTTTTGTTTGTTTGTTTTTGCCTTTACCAGGACTGACATAATTAAATAGCAAGTGAGTGCCAGGAAAGTTTGTTTTAGACTTTTTTAGGATAAACTGTTTGGTAGCTAAAGAGGAAAGATGTTTTAAATAAGATGTTTTTCTTTATCATATAATAAGATTTAGTTGCAGTGATCTCTATGCCTTCAGATGATTTTCAGCTTTTGCCCCCAAAATCCATGGATAGAATGGTGATTGTGGCGCTATGGCAGTATACAAAATTTGGGCCCAATTTTTTTTCCTCTTACATTGATTTAACTCCATGTATTTGCTTCAGAGTAACTGAGAGACCACAGTTTGGTTCTGTGTTTTTTTTAAATGCTTTCTAAATTCAGGAGTGGTTTACTGGGTTGGGGAGAGCTGGTTTCTTTGTTTTAGCCTACTTTCAATAGTTCATGCAGGAAGTTAGTGACAGTGGCATTCCAAAGGGCTGGATTACAGGTGGGCCAGTGCCCAGCAGCCCAGGGGCACTGGAGCCCCATGTCCAGTCCAACTGGGAAGCTGCTGCCCCTTCCTCTGGCTTTGAAGGTGCACAGAAGAGTTGAATAGGAAGAATCTCAGCTGCTGGAAAATCCAAATGGGGAAGGGAGTGTGCCTGGTTGAGTCAGGGGAGGAAGGGGTCCCATAAGCAACGTGAGGCTGCATGAGAGGCATATTGCAGTTTATGATGTCTGGATGCCCACCTGGAGAGCAGAGAGCTCAGGAACAAAATGAAATGACTGAAATCCTGCTCGACTCTGAAATAAGATAAGAGTATAGTAGTGGAAGGATTTAAATGGGGAGGGCAGCTGTTATAGCCCCCAGTTGTACATATTTTATCCTGAGGCACCATTTGGTTTAATAAAATTTAGATCTAAGGCTGTCCTTAACCTATCAGTTTCTTAAGACTTAATTATAAAGGTTATACTTTCAAAGGACAAAAGCATTATTCATTTGTCTGTTCATGTCTTCCAGGTTTATCTTGCAGATTATGGACTTTGCTACAGATATTGTCCCAATGGGAACCACAAACAGTATCAGGAAAATCCTAGGAAGGGCCATAATGGGACAATAGAGTTTACCAGCATAGATGCCCACAAGGGAGTAGGTAGGTTTCTTTTTTTTATTTCAGATGAGTGATTATAGAATGAGTAATCAGGCTGTGAGTGCTGCTGTACACAGGAGAAGCAGTGTTGGGGATTGCTCAGCCCCTGGTGTGGTGACCTCCTCGTGTGCCTGGGAATGCTTCCCCAGGGCTGGGGGAAGGGCAGGAGGAGGAGCCCTGAGAGCTCTGCACACACAGCACTGGAGCAGCCCAGGACAGCCCTGAGAAGAGCTCAACATCAAACTTCATTGGTTTATGTTGGGAGGGCTGGTTTGTGCTCACTGTGCCCTGCAGAGGCAGGATTTGCTAATGCTGCGTTGTCAAGGAAAAAGGTTTGGAGTCTGCACTGTCCTTTAGGGAGAGCTGTGGCTGAGTGTCACCATCTGTGTTATGGGAGGGTATTTCAAGATGACATTCCTTCTGCAAGGAGAAAAACCTTTTCTGAAGCCATAAAGTGTTAACTTTCTGAAATCTTTTTCCAGTAGCCTTTCATATATCTTACTTATTTAAACTCACTTTGATGGTATTGGAAACACATTTGCAGGTAAATTACATACATAGTCCTTTTATTGGATATTGATTGTACTGCCTTGCATTCCAAGGCAGACTTAATTCAACAATTCCCTAATTAGTTAAAGTCATAACCTATGTCTTGTATTCATTTACCATTAATTAAACCTTAGCTGTTTATTACGCTGCAGTCCAAATCCAATAGCAGACCCATAGAGCCATGGAAAAGGGACTGGGAGGTCAATATTGAAAATATATGGTGTAAAGTCCCACTGATGGCTGCATTGTTCACAATCAATATGGTCAATGCAACACAACTTTCTTAGTTGCTATGTCAGCAAGACAAAAAGTCAATTCTAATGTTATGCTAGTGAAAAAAATGGTGATTATTGAAAAACTTTGACTCTTGCTACAAAAGAGTGTTTTTGTTAACTTTTCTTTCCCCTTTCCTCTCCTTCACCCCCAAGATCATCTCAAGCAGGAGGGATGGTTTGCTGCTGCCAGCCTGGTGAGCATCAGTGTCACCAGTGATAACTGCAGGAATTTGTGCTTGTTAATAGCTGCTGAACTGTTACCTTAAACTAATACTTTCTAACGAGTTTTAGTTGGCACAAACAACTGTATATTATTGCTTTTTCTATTAAAAGGACCATTGACCATGTAATGTAGAGGGTCTTGATAATTTGCTGGAGCTGTTAAAACCTGCAGTCGTTTAACTCTGGTCATTAGGAAAAATGAAATAAGACTGGCAAGTATTTCCTGCTAAGACAACTGCACCATTTCACCTGCTAGAAAATATTTTGTGGTGAGGAGAGCATCTGATTTGGACTCTTCTGGCCTTCCCAAGCATCCAGGCTGTTTTCTGGAGACCTGACTCTGCCTGCTTTGCCTGGTAGAGTGATTGGTGGGGCTGTGCACTGGTATTTGATGTGGATGCTCTTTGAAGGGTAGGTGGAAGCTGGAATATTTGGGATTTGGCTGTTGGATAGTTATAGCAGCCAGTTTGGTAGGGTTTGTGGATGGGTATGTGATTACAGGACAGATAATTCCTTCTATTTGAAAGTGCAGGGAAATTTTACAGACTTGTGTGACAAAAGGTATGCAGAGGAAGTGTGAGGTAAGTTCTGCAATCTGTGTCTTAGATAACCTCCTCAAAGAGCTGGAATTTGTTAAAACCAGAGGACTCCACAAAACAAAATATTCAGAAAGATAGTTTGAGGGAGCTTACCCCTTACCCCCTTACACTTGAAAAGTGTTTCCTTGATAGCTGCAAACAGAAAATCCACAGATTTTTTTTTTTGTGCTCCTGCTGGAAGAGACTGCAGAACATGATGTGGGATCTGGTATGTTGCAAAGCATCCAAGCTCTTCACATGGAATGCCAGCTCTGACCTTGTGGTGGTGTCCTGCTTTTGTCTGGGACAGAGTTAATTTCCCTGCCAGCAGCTGGTGCAGTGCTGTGGTTGGATTTAGGATGAGACTGACACTGACAGCACAGGGATGTTGTAGTTGTTGCTGAGCAGTGCTTCCCTTCAGTCAAGGACTGGTGAGTTCCCCGTGCTCTGGCAGTGAGGAGCTGCCCAGGGAGCTGTGAGGGACCTGGCCAGGACAGCTGACCTGGAACAGCCAGAGGGATGTTCCACACCTGGGATAACAGGGGCAGGGATAAACTGGGGTGGTGCCCAGGAGGGGCCAATCACTGCTCAGGTGGTGCTGAACAATTCTGTTGTGCATCACTTCTCTGTCAGGGGGTTTGTTCCTTTCTTTACCTTCCTTTTCATTATTATTATTTTTAAATTTTTAGTTCAAGTATTAAGCTGTTGTTATCTGAGCTCATGGGTTTTAACTTTTTCCCCTGATTCTCCTTCCTGTCCCTCCAGGGAGGGGTAGGGGGTGAATGTCTGTGTGGTATTTTAATTGATGGATGGGGTTAAACCATGACAAACAGCCTGAATCCATGAAGATCAAACTGCCAGAGTTTCCCCACTTGCAGCAGAGCTCTCCACATCCCAGGGAAAATCTGCATCTGCAGCGACTTCTGTTGGAGATTGCAGGGGTTCAGCAGGCAGAACACAGCAATGGGTTCCCCTGCTCCCTTGGTGTGAGGCTGAGAGGCACAGAGGTGGCTTAGGATACTGAAAGACTTCCAGCAGCTGGGGCAAAGGGTTTCTTTGCTCAGCAATCTCCTGCATTCCCTGCTCATGCTGCAGTCTCAGCACAATCTCCTGGACAAAGTGAGGTGGGGTGTTCTGAAAAATCTTTAAAGACTGTGGGAAAATGGAAGGTGCAGAGACAGCCTTCATTCTGGTGTCACCCAGCTTTTCAGAGTGGAGGGCTTTGTTATTTCAATGCTCCTGGAATATAATTCTAACTTTTAAATGTTATTTTATATAAATGAAATCCTTTCCAGAGGGCATTTCCTGCATGTGTGTAGCAACATAAGTATTTCAGCCCCCCTGAACAGCATCAGTGGCTGTGCTGAGCCAGACAAATGAGAACATCTTGACTTGTTCATGAAGCAGCTACTGAATACATGCAGTGATTTGAGGGACATGCTGAAGCTTTAACAAAATTAGGAATTTGAAACTTTCAAAAGTGCCTCTTGGCAATGCTTGGAGCTGATACCCTCCTTGCACAGAGCCAGTCAAATGCATTCCCTTCCCGGTAATTTAGGTCAATGCTGGATTTTCCATGGTTGAATGGAGAGTTTAATGGGAGGTTATTCCCCAGGATCTCCATGGAGCTCACCAGGTGTAGAGTGTGCAGTGCACTGAGATCCAGGAAGGTTCCTACCAGTGGCCACTGCAAGGAAACACTCTGGGGTGGTGGGATTGGTCTGTGTTCTTCTGACAGCCTCTGGAAAGGCCAGGTGGGATGTGGAGCTGCATCCTTGAGCTGTGTTTGGAGTTCTCCTGGAACCAAGCAGAGCCCAGCCTGGCCTCTGCCTCAGGATCCAACCTGCACCATCAGCATTCCTGGATTTGTGGCAGGATCCCATCCCAGCCAGGGTGTGGGTATTTGAAATTAAAACCCTTTTTATTCTGATGCAGATTTCTCAGGGCACAACTGCATCATTGGTTTTAGTGTCTCATTGGAGTGTACTCACTGTATTCATTTTTAAAGACCAGCCTGTATAAACAGTATTGCATTTTGGTTTGTTGATTGATAATTAAGGAGAATTATATCTATACTCAGTGTACATTTAAAAAGTTGTTACATAGTTAGTGTTAAAAAGTAATATTTGGATCAATGCCTCCTATGGATTTTTGTAGATTTTCTCCTCACTGAGGCATGCAGTCAATACCTAATTTCTCTGGAGATTTACTGCACTTAACATATTGAGGTTCTTTTAAATACTCCAGTCCTGTGCATTGAGTGTGTAAGCCCAGTTTTAATTTGCTATCATTGATGAACATAAGAGTATGAAGTATCTATGCTGAATTCCCTCCAGCATATATTTGTGTTTGCCATCGATTCCAAGCTGAGTCCTCTCCCTTCTCCCAGCATTTCACAGGAACTCTGAGCAGTGGGGCTGTCTCTTGCATCAATAGAGACCCCACTGAAGTCTGTGCAGGACTGATCTCTACATCTGCAGTAGTAAAAGCTGCTTCCCACAGGAGTGGGGACTTTGGGCAGGCTTCTCTGTGCCCCTCACAGAGGTTATGAGCTCCTTGGGCTCCCTGAGCTCCATCAGACACTGGGTTTGTCCAGGGCAGTGCCAGCCTTGGGCTGTTGGCAGGGCAAGCCCTGCAGCCCTTGTGCTGGATTTCCCCACTGCTCAGTCAGAGCTGTTCAGTGGTATTAAAAACACAGCTCAATGCTTGGCCATTTTTCCTGTTCTGCTGACTAAAATATGTGCAGGGTTCATTTTGTGAGGAAGGATGTGCAGGAATATGAACACATTCTTTGGGAGCCTGCTTCCAGAGAACAGAGCTCTGAGTGCCTCTGGATCAAGAGGTTGATTTGGCATCTGTCCATGCATAGTTAGGATTCAGAGGGAGCCTGCAGGATTTTTTTCTTTTTTTTGTCGGTCAAATGAATTATTGATCTGCTGCAGTTTGATATGTGTTTCCCAAAGACTGTGTACAGGACAAACTGTAAATCCTAAATAATAAAAGGAAAATATAACCAGTCTGGCGAAAAATGGGTGGAACTTTGCAGTGGGAAATAAATAAAAAGATGCTTTAGTTCCTGAGAGTTGAATTAGAAATGTGTGCCCAGCAGAGGAGGGAGCAGGAGGTGGTTGTGAGTGAAAGAAGAGTCACTAGCAAGGAAAAGATTGGATGGGCTTCTACAGCCACCTTTGGAAGCTGCCAGGAATGTTCAGAAGAAGCAAAAATAAGAAGAGAAGCATTTACAACTCTGTCACATCTGAGGACTGTGCCTGGGAAAGGGCTGTTGTTCTCTATTCCAGGAATTCTGACAGGTAGTGAATCTGAGCTGCTTGCCCACCCCTACTTGTCAGGCCCTTACCTTTGTGATTCTTTTTTTCTGCCACACAGATGTGAAAGAAGAGTTAAACTTCTGCCACATGTTGTCCTTACTGCAAGCCTGGAACCTTTTGCTTCCAACCAGGTACCGGCATCTCCTGGCACCACCACTGTATCTGCCACCCAGATCTCGTGGTGACATTGCCTTGCACCTCCCAGCCTTCCCACTCCATGAGCTTGTCCCCATCAGAACAGAACCCCAACCCTCTTTCTTTCAGCACATCCCATTCCACCAGTCCTGATGATTCCCGCCCAGATAGCTCTGCCATGTCCGTTCATCCCATCAAGTGTGTATCTGTAGGGTCCCAGTTTGGGACAGTGTCCCAGGCTGGCACAGGAGGTGTCCCTCTCTGCCATGTCACACACTGGCTTCTCTGTAAGAGCTGTGGTGGTGCCATGGAATTTTCTTTCCAGCAGTCTGTGGTGGTGGTTTTTGTCAGGATGTCCTTTAGCAATGTGCCGAGCAGGGCTGGACACAAGGAGAGCAGCAGTGGTTCCCAGCTGGCTTTTGCCCTGTCTGAGGCTGGATAACTCTGTGGAATGGCCTCCAGGCACTAAAATGTATTATTAATTCAATGCATTTCTCTAACCTCCTCTGTGGAGCCATGCACTATTCCATTGGTCATCATCCTGCTGCAGGGAGCTCCTCAGACTGGCCAGGACCTGGGGGAAGGAATACTTCCTTACCTGCTTTTTGGGTTTGTTTTGTCTTCTCATTTCTCCTACTCCTAATAGAGGCACTGATTTTTGTCAAGTCTTGTATTTGTCTGGCTTTTAATCATCTCAGCCTTGAGTTAATTTATATCACTTTGTGATTTTTATCATTATTTTTATATTTTTATCACAATTGTATTTCCCCATGATCATGTTAACCCTCCTTTCCTTTATGGGCTTTTGCATTGCTAGCTGTGGTGTGAGTTCTCTTTGCTTGTGAGTTACCATGAATTGGTGTCCTGTAATGCCAGTGAGAATTGGAGGTGCTGCTGCACATCCATGCAATATGAGCAACCAGAATGACCAAAATGATTTTCATGTTTATGAAAAGCTTCTAATCCAAAAAAAATCACTAATAATGAAATTATCACATAACAGTGCTAATTAAAATAAGAGAATATTTCACCTGTCACTTGTTAGATCTTTACAAAAGGCTGGAGACAATCAGCTAAACAGAGGCCATAGAGAAACCTCCCATTTTTACTTCTGTTTCAGAGGAGTTCCTGGGAGCAGTGGAGTTTTGGGAGCATATTGTGGCTGTTGTGATATCCCTGATCTATTTGGAAATAATAGTCTGAATATAAATTAGAGTGGAGATAGCTGCCAAATTCAGTGTACAGAGATACATCATCTATTTTCTTCTAAGGTGAATTGCTTCAGTTATTCTGAGTTATTGGAGCCTGTGCCTGTGTGTTGAGTATGTTTGTGGTATATTTAAAACTCTGATTTCATTGATGTGGTTGTGAGTTCATCAACTTCAGTGAAGTTATTTCTGATTTATCTTGGCAGGACTGAGAACAGAATCAGGCCTTAAATCTCCAAATTAAAAAATTAAACTTTAAAGACATTGTGAAATAAAATACCACCAATATGTTCCCATTAAATACTATTTCATATGAGACTAAAATAATAGTAAAAAAATCCTGTGAGTAGAAAAGCAGAAATCAAACATCTATTAAAAACAGAAGAAAAAAAAAAGCAATTTTTTTAGCAGAGAAGTAAGAATTTGATTTAAATAAGTACTGGTTGGAGTGTACACTCTTGTAACTGTGACAAGTTATCAAGCAGAATTGTTTTATTTTCACCTGGCTGTCATATTTAAAGTGAAGGCAGATTGATTTCTCTCCGTTGATGTTTATCAAGAATTCCTGTAATCTTCAATTGTGTGAGCAGATTTATTTTTGCAAGTAAACATATCATTGAAATTTATCTATTAGTGCTGGATTTGACATGAAAATCTAATAATTCCATTGTCCATAGATAATACTAACTCGTTAAAGATTAATCAATTACTTTTTAACAAGAATCTAAATGATTTAAAAGCTTGAGGGATTTCGCTTATATGGAGCAGAGGGAAATAAGCAAGTACAGGCAAAGAATCAAATGCTGACATTTTCAAGTGGTTCTACAAAACCCCCATGTAAATGTCTGTATTTAGCAGCCCTTGTGGTGGCCTGGGAGATGAAGGGATGGGGACTGACTTACTGTCTCCTGTGGAACATTTCCTGCTGCTGCTGGGCAGAGGTGCTCTAGCTCCACGGACCTTTTTGTTGTCCCTGTGCCTGCTGTGGCTTTGGGCAGGTGTCAGCCAAGGCTTTTGCTTCGTTGTGGCTTTGTCCCAGGAGCTGCAGGTGAGAGGGAACATCATTAGTCATGGCCTAACTGTGAGGAAACTTCAATATCTGGGATTGTTTTTTCAGAAAATGACTTTTCTTGGGGTAACTTCTGAAATCTGATTGGTTTGCTGTTATTATAAATACACACCAATGAATCCCCCCCCCCCCCCCCCCCCCCCCCCCGCCATGGAAAAAAGCTGTTCATTGGAATTCTGACAATTTTCATCAAAAGGCCACTTTCTGTAGCCTCTCTCACACAAACAGGTGCCAGAAAGGCATTGTGAAAATTAGAGGATCTGCAGTCAAAAATGCTGGCTTATATGGATCGAATCTGGAATTGCCATAATGGAAAAAAGAGTTGTGAACACGTGTGTGTGAATGGAATTGTTCCACAGTTACTGGGAGATTTATGGCCAGAGAAATCACTACAGAACAGCAAGTGGTAGAGATTGTGTTTTTATTTTAATATGGGAGCCAAGTCTTGCATTAGGACGTTGCTGAATCCAGGGCAGGAAATAAACGACGCCCAAGGGACAGCGCAGCGGTGTTGGATCCAGGGCCTTTAATAATCCTGAGCCTAAGAGCAGTTAAGATAGGGAATGTATAAAAACTAATCTGCTGCTTTTACACTAATGTGTGTACAGCAACGAGGGACAGTTATGATGTGTTGGCACCGTGGCTTTTAGCAGATGACTTCTTAAATTAAAAGATAAGTTCACCGAGTGACTTTCTGGAATTTATTTAATGAAGGCCCATAAAATATGATATCTGTTTACAGCTGGATTAACAGCACAGTGCTCAGCTACTGGTCTTTACACTGGATAAAAAGTGCCAAACAAATCTGAACTCTCCTTTCCTTCTTGGAAAGCACAAATTCATTTTGGAAAAGCATAAATTTAACTTGTACATCTGTCTGTCTTTAATCATGACAAGCAGTTTCTGGTTTTGTAGATTCCATGTGGTTTTGATGTGCAAACTGTAGGCTGCAAGTCAAAGAAATCCTGCAGTGCTCCTGCTTGTTCAGTTTTAGCAAGTTTGGTTTCCTCTGGGTAGCAGCAAGCACTAGCAATTCTGTTGATATTGCACTTTTCCCCTCCCTCTTTTTCTAGGAAAAGCCAATCTATAGATTTAACTTCAGTTTATCTGCGTAAATGATGCTCGGGGATGGGGTTAATTTTTGATTTAATTTTGCCTCCTGTACTTGTGTCTGCCTGGGGTGTGCAGAGAGTAAGTTGTCCCTGAAGTAAGTTCCTTTTTGGAAGCAGCAGAGGGAAGTTCACCCAGGACTTTGCTGAACAGCGAGTGCACTTTGGGCTGTGCAGAGCTCGGCAGGCGCTGCTGGAGCCGGGAGCAGGCTCTGGTGAGTCAGTGCACACTAGATGGCACTTTTGTCCCAGCATCCGAGTTCAAACGGCTCCACGGGAGAACAGGAAAGGCCATCAGTGTTTAGTCTGCTCTCACAGAGTCCCTGCATGACCAATGTGGACCCCATGGACTTCCTGGAACATGTGTTAGCAATTTAGCAGCAGACATTTATTTCTTTGTTTTACTGCTTGGCTCTTTGAGAAAGTGTTGGTACTCAGTTATGGGCTGTCTGGATCATGTCAGAGGCCATGGGGATCAAGTCCATGTGACAGACCAGACTGAGGAAGGATGGAGTTGGAGGAGGTGAGGAAGCTGACCCTCACTTGAGCAGGAACAAGTCACTGCCTGTCTGTGGCCTGTGGCCAAATGCCGGGGCAGTTCAGGTCTAATACAGCTGAACAAACAAAACACTTTGCCCATTTGGCTTCTTCATATTTCATCAGCACCAGTTCAATCAAAGTCTTTTCTATTTCCTAAGAAGAGGTTCCTATTCTTAATTGTATTTTTTTTTCTCTTTCCCCCTCCCCCTTTCCCACATTTTAGCCCCATCCAGACGAGGTGACCTTGAAATCCTTGGCTACTGCATGCTGCACTGGCTGTGTGGGAAGCTGCCCTGGGAGCAGAACCTCAAGGACCCTGTAGCTGTCCAGAGTGCAAAAACAAAGTAAGGACAAACCCCCCCACACATGGACACACCAGCCTGGAGCCCTGCAGCATCCTCACTGCTTCCCAGCTCTGGGAAACACAGCTTTCCATGCTGTAGAACAGCACCTTAGGAGAAAGCTAAAACAATTTTCCTTAATTAAGAGAGATGTTGGAAGCAGTTAAAATGGGAACTTTATGTGCATGTCTACTCTCCTTTGCATGTTTATGTCTGTGCTGCTGTGAGGAGAGGATGGATTCCAGTGCACAGTACACAGGCATTTTGTCTGCTGTGTATTTTTCCAATGCTCTTTTTTTTTCCAAGAAATCATTTGTAAATTAGCACGGGCCTTGGTGCACATACAGAAGGTTGTTGTGTGGTTCCATTAAACTTCACGGGCACTTTGTAGAGACCGTAGTACAAACATCTTGTGGAGGTTTTTCCACATGTGCACTCAATTTATTTAACTTTCTATATGATACTGTTTTTCAGATGTTTTTCTGTAGGTTTTTAATGTTACATAAGCCTACTGCCATTACAAACAATTAAATTCCCAAACACTAAGGAGCTTAGTGAAAATCTTTCCTTTTTCCCAGCATGACTTGGAGCTCACTGGAGCAACAGTGCATCAGTGTTTTCTTCCTCTGCCCTCCCAGCTGGGACTGGAGGGAGTTAGCTGCACAGGGTACCTGTAGCAGCTCCACAGCAGAGGAGTTACCCAGAGCTGGAACATCCCAATAGCAGGAGCAGCAAACTTTAAAGTAGGGCAGGTCACAGCAGAGGTACCTGTGGGGCTGGCTGATCCCCGAAATCGGCGTGGGGCAGGGAAGGGCGGCTGCAGCTGAGGATGTTGACACCCTCTGCTGTGTTTAATATTTCCCCTTTAGAAGTTCTGATCATTACACAGCCCCCTGCAAGGTAACACTTATACAATTCAATGGGAAATCAATTTAATCAATCAAGCTGCTCCAGTGATTCTTCCCTTTCTATTAACCCTTGGATGGCTCACATTTCCAGGATGCTGAGCAAAAGGAGGCTTCAAGGAAATGCACAGAAAATTACACAGATTCCACTTATCAGAAATATCTTCTTACTCTAATGAATTGGAATTAGGTATCTTGCCCAGGTTATCCCTCTTATCTGTCTTAATTTTCAGGTTCCTCTGGGTGCTGGACTGCCCAAGATGAGGGCTGGTGTTATTCCTGTTTTTAGGAATTGATGCTGAGCTTCTTTGCTGTTCCTGTTCCTGGACAGGAATTCCACCTGTGGCCCTACTGTTTATGAAGCATGTGGGACTTAGGGTGATGTGACCTCCCTGTCCCCTTGTGGCCCTGCCGTGCCTGGGTGTAACTTTGGCTGCCATGTGCTCCATGGCAGAGGGGACCTGATGCTAAATGATAGGAAGGCAGAGCAGAACTGCTGCTTAAATTCCAAAATAGAAATTGTAATCATCAATATGAAATCAGAACAAGCCATTTGGCTCAAAGGGCTTTTGTTTTTCCTTCTAGAAAGCTTAAAATATGTGCAAAGAAAAACCTAAAGTGCAGTTTTAGGTGTCAGCCTGATCTTGGTGAAACCAGCTGTGTGCAAAGAGTTAAAAATGGAGCTGGTGAGGGGAGATCTGGGTTGAAAAGCAGTCCTGTGAATCATTAGCTATCCTGGAGGTCCACTCCCTTTGGAGCTGAGACTTGCTGTCTTCCTAAATCCCAAATGAGGAATCACCTGCTCCAAAAGCGCATTAAACTGTTGCACTCTGGTGTTGTTTCAGACTTATGGATGAGCTCCCAGATTCAGTGCTGAGGTGGGATTCTCCTGGAAGCAGCTGCAGTAAGTGTACTTGCACCTGTACCCTCTGGCTCTTCAGCCTCTTCCTAAACACAGCTCAATGTCTGACTCTGGGGGGGAGCACAAGAGAAGGAAAGTAACACAAATTGAACAAAGTCTTTGGAAAAAAAGAATCTTGCTCAGTCTGTGCTGTATCCCATGGAGTGACATAAGGGATCTTGGCCATATGTAATCCAAGGTGTTGGGAAGCAGTGACTATCTTGGAAACAGAAGTAGCTGTTAGCATGGAAATAGTAAGCAACTGTCTACCAAAGGTTTATTGCTCATTGCTCAGAGTTTGAAAAAGCAAATGGATGCACAGTTTGTCTTGTCTTGTTTCTTCCTTCCCTGAAATACAAAAGTAACCCAGGGAAAACACCAAAGGTCAGTATCTATTTTTGATTTACTCCCTTATTTTCCTAGCACTTTTGTATTGGAATTACTGGAATGCAGTTTGTATTAGGTGAAATTTATTCATGATGTGTATACATATTTAATAAATCTTTCCTGCTGGGATTTGACCAGATGCTAATATCTGGTGTAGCACTCCAGTTTTAGGATACACTTGGGTCTTCAACTGAAAGAAAAGTTTGAACCCCCCATATGTTTTTCCTACTAGCATTATTTCTGCCCATTCAATGGTTTCCCTGTTTTTTGAACCACTTGATGGAAAAATGTTGCTGCTGTCAGACTGTTTTGGGATGCAATCAGAAAAACAATAGTAGTGTTTGAAGTAAAAAAAAAAAAAGTTGTATTTTTCCAAAACATTCCCAGTATAGTACTTATGCAGATTAAAATAAACTGTTCAGAGTAATTAATATTTAAGGGGATATTGTGGTCTATTAAAGACTTTCCTCTTTTACACAGAACTATCAATACTTGTTGGTAAAATGTTTTAAATTTTATCCTTGGATACTTGTCAGTGCTGTGGGAATTAGTGCATGAATATAACAAGATGGAGCAGTTCAAGTCTGGCTTGTTTATCCAAGTCTGTCTTTTCCTTTTCTCCTCCCAAAAAGACAAGACATTGTCAGTTCTGTGTTTTGAGTGTGCCTTCAGCAGAAATTGTGTTGTGTCGTTTGGCATCCGTGTTGGAATGAGATCCTATCTGAACTTCTGGGGTTGTACTCAGTGAAATTCACACTCTGATCTGCTCTGCAGGTGAAATAGCCAAGTTTCTGGCCTCTGTTTCTGGCTTAGCTTATGCTGAGAAGCCCAAGTATCACGTGCTGAAGAAGATCCTGCTGGATGGGCTGGAGTCGAGCGGGATGCGCTACGATGGCCCCCTGGAATTTTCCACAGCAGCATGCGCGCGGAATCACCTCGCTGCAAAGGTGTCCAGGGTGAGCGAGACAGCTCTGGGAGCATTCCTGACAGATCCTGCCTCTTGCCTTCCCTCTTGCAGAGGAGGAAATAGTTAAAGCTCTCAAAATGAGACTGACACAGCAGTTCTTCTGCCTTAAATACACTATGTTTGTTAATTCCTGTTTCCCCTGGCTTTGCTAAAAAGTGGAATGTCAACCCTCAAGGAGGAAGAACTGCCATGAGTCCTTTTGACCCACAGGCTCTCACTTCAAAGCAGTAGGTCTGTGGAGAATGATTTACTTTCAGGATAATGGGGAAGTCAAGGACTTTGTTCACTAACATCTTGAAGACAGGCCTGAATGCCAGGTTTTTCCTTCGTCCCAGATTAAAAGCAAAGTTACCTTTATTAGTGCCAGCATTTAATTCATTTTCTTGCTTTCAGGCTGTTCTTTGTCATTTGCCTTTATCCTCCTGCAGCCCCAGTGTGGAGATGTTCCTGTGGCTTTAGCTGTGCTGTTGGTGTGCACTGGCACAGGGTTTTCCAAGTGACACAGCTCTCCTGTGCTATTTTCCTGCAGTGCTCTAAGTTAATAAAGCCCAGCTTCCCTAAGCAGAGAGGGAGGTAATTAGCAGTTTTGCTGGGAAATGTCAGTCCCGTTGTTCCTGTGGAAGTGCCCGCATGCAGCAGCCCCGTGTGGGGCTCTGGGGCGTGTGCAATAAGGCAGGGTCAGGGTCCCATCCATTTTTAATATTCCTGGTGAACTTTGGACCATCACAAGTGTACGTGAGCCAAGAATGCAGGATGCAAACTAATGTGACTGATAGGCTGCGAGATGAATGGTGATTCAAGTATCAGTGCACAGATGGTTCTGATTTGCTGAGTTTTGTAGCTGCTGCAACTGAAGACATAAAATATCCTTCTAGTCATAAATTAGCTCTTTGGAAGCAAAACCTTGGCACCAGAGCTTTACAACCTTCAATTAGTAGGGAAAGAAGTATTTGAATGACTGTGGTATTGACATCTGTAGGCCTGCATAGTAATCATTCCTAATAGAAGAGAATATCTGTTTGAGGGGGTTTTGCATGGCTAATTAACCACCAGTGAGAATATGTAATTTTTTCATGATCTCCTGATTGTCACCTTTCTCTCATGATACAATTAGATTTTATTGTAGCAAGTGCCTCACGAACCAATTGTCAGCACTATTTACGTATTGTGGAAGGCAGAACAAAAGTTCATGTTTAATGAAAAGGTACTGGGTTTTGATCTTGGTAATTACAGATACTTAGTTTAGCACTTTTATTGACTTTTCTGGTTTTACCCCCTTTTTTCTTTTAACAAAACCAAAAGCCATTTTGGTGACTGGACTTGTGTGGCTGTGATGGTGACCACTGTGCCCTCACTCATTTGAGAAGTTCTTTTAAGTTTGCACTGTTTTGTGAACTGACTCAGAGCATCAGGTAGCTGTTAACTGATCTCCAGCTGATCCTGCTGGATCTCTGTTTCACAGGAGTCTTTGATTTCTCAGAGTCAGACACTAAATAGTAAATCTGTTTCCTTCTTAAGCCTGGTCAAAAGCTCGACAGTCTGTAGCATAAAAGATGATTCCAGCCTTGCAGGCTGCAGGAGCTGTTGCAGCACTGGATATTTGCAGGTCACACCCCCCCGGAAAATCCCTGGCTGAGAAGTGAATGGTTATCACCATTCCTGTGCTGCAGGATTCAGTGGGATTGGGTGTGATGGCCAGGAACAGGATCAGGGGGAATGCCTGGTGTTACTAAATCTTGGCACCTGTCAGCACTTTCTCAGGGAAATCTGTAATGCTGAGTGTCTCACTTCTTGGAACAGTGAGAACACCAGGATCACCTGTGTATGACTGCAGCCTGTTCCTTCAGCCAGTTCTGCTGCTGACATGAGCCCATTTCCTCTAGGCACTCACTGCAAAACAGCTGCAGAAAGGCAATTTTAGGGTTATCCAAAGGATTTAAGGAGTACTTAAATACAAGTAGAGAGGGCAGGTAACTGAATTCTCTTGAAATTTATTGCTATTTTCAGCAAATGCAATGTTTCAGTGGCCTGGTGCACTTGGTGCTGCAGCTCTGACAGTGCTGGGTGACAAGCAGCTCTTCCCAAAGCATCTGTTCATGGCACTGCCTGGAGTGATCCTAGGCCTGACTCTTTTCATCTCAGTGTTCCCTTTCCCTCTCTCCTTTTCTTCACCAAACACTTCTCCTGTTGAAGAGACAACCTTGGAACAGTGGGAGCCACTGCAAACAAGCCACTGTCTCCTCAGTTGTGGCTTGTGAGCAGGATCTGACTCCAGCTGATCTGTCTGATTCCTCCTGTACCACTTTGGTACACAGGAAATGAGGGGATTTAGGGTTAATTCCCTTCTGAAGAGTCATGAACACCTGTAACAGGCTCCTGTAGCATCAGCTCCTTGATGATGTGAAGAGGATTGCATGGATTTTAGGATATTGCTCCCTGTGTAGAATCTGAATCTAATCTTGAGGTGGCATAAGAACTGTAGCAGTGGCTATATCCTGATTCTTGGTTCCAATGGCACACCAAAGATAGGTGATATTATTTGCATTAATTCCCATATTTGTTTACCACGTTTTTTGTCTCTGGATAAATATTTTCATCTTTTCCCCCTACAGTGAAAGTGCCAATGTTGGGGCAAAAGGAAAGTGGGGTAAAAGTGGGTGGAAAGCCAGGTCACTGCTTGCTTGATCTTGTAGAAATCAGACTAAAAAACAATTGCATTAATACCAACCTAATTTAATTCAGATGAAATATAGTCATTTTTAGATGTAAACCCACTTATTTTCTCTTCTGGAACTTTAAATGAAAACTTGATTTTGCTGTAAGTCCTGTTTGGAAAGTGATGCAGTTGTTTAAGGTGTGTGTATATATGGTGAAGATCATTCTTTTTCTGTGTGAGATCTGGACTTTTTTTCACTGTACAAAATGCTTACTGTGCACCCCAGGTTCGCCTCCCAAAGCCTCCGGCAAAACCAGCTCAGCAGAAGGGAAAAAAGCCACAAGGTGAAGAGCCTGCCTATCACAACCAAGTGTGTGTGGGGGTGACAGGCACACAGCTCCTGGAAGAAGGAAAGCCAAGCACACGGAACAGGAGGCGTCCCCAGGCAGAGCTGCAGCAGGTGAGGATCTGGGTGTGGCAGCAGCACCCTGCTCTCCCTCTTCATTAGCTCCATGTCCATCTCGTGGGGTGGGTGAGGAGGAACAGGGCTGGAAAAGAGCCACGGGCTCTGTCACAGACTCCAGGAGCTGGCAGAGGCTTGCTAGCTTCCAGTATTCCAGAGAGGAACCTGAGTCTCTGGTAGCCCAGGGCATAAGTGCCAGGAGGCCAATGCCTGACCTGCCCCAAGCCTGGCACCTCCAAGTGCTGGATCAGGACCTGGGCTAACTCTGAACTCACTGAATTCCTTTCAGCACACACAGTTACTCTCTGAACCTCAGTGGGCTCCCTTGCCCAGGCCTTCCCTAAAGCCAGAGCAGCAGAAGGAGGACATGGGGCAAGAGGACCACTCCAGCTACCTGAGCAAGCCCCAGACGCGGGGAACACGCCGGCAGTTCCACGTGGAAGAGAAGCCACTTCAATTTCACACTACACGTCAGGAGCCTGAGCACCCAAAAAAGGTGAGGGATTTGGTGTTACCATAAAACAGTCACAGTGCCTTGAGAAGGAAAGATCAGCTTTTCTAAAAACAAGAGTTCCAAAAACCCCTTGAGAGCTCAACTATGTGTACACAAACTCTGTTTGCCACCAACACTAAAGGTTTGTGGGCAATTGCCTGTATGCACTATTGGCCAGCTACCACTGCAGTTGGTGTAGCTGCAGAGCAAAGCTCTGCATGTGGATGCAAATTGTTATTTCCCAACTCTTCTATCTGCCTTTGTGGACCCTGTTGTTTGCTTGGCAGAAACTTCATTCAGTAGTTTCCTTCTGTGTGTAGTGGAAAACTTCATAGCACTCATTACTTAAGTCCTTAAATTCTGAGTTTTACATCAGAGGATTTTAGCAGTTAACAACCTCACCTTGAATATTGTTAATTTAGTGCATAAATGGGCTGAATGAATAGTTTCAGTCTTACTCTTCAACCGTACAGGAAAAAAAAAAGAAAAAATGTATCAGTTTTAGTACAAATAATACAGCTCCACATCCATCCCCATGATCACCCTGTGCTCCTGTTCTCTGGAACTCTGGTGATTTTTAGTGAGTGAATTCCACCCTGGTTTCCTACCATGTAAACAAATAACTTGGTTAAATGAGGACAGTTTCTAATGAGCACAAAAATGCAACTTTAAAGGTAGCTTTATGATTAATCCAAAATTCTTTGCTTCAAGCAGTCTGATCATCACTGCCTGGAGACTCCGGTACAAGCTGAGAGAGGGAAGCAGCAAAAGCACAGCTGTACCTGAGAGCACCAGGCAGGACAGTGGTGAGCAGAACCATCCTGGGAGATGTTTTGGCTGCCAGCAGGGGAAATGGAGTCTGACAAGCCAAACACAACTTTGAAATAGGAAAACATTACACTGTTACTTCCTAGTCCTCAAATGTCAAGTTTTTGCAGAAAAGGGACCAAGCATTGGGCTGGTGGTTAGATGGTATTTGTGTTTGGATTTAGTTTTTCTAATGGAAAAGTTGCTATTCCAATAGGATTAAACGTGCTGTTTCTATGTAGAACCATTCTGCATAGTAGGGGGGACTTTAAATGGGTGTCAGATAACATTTAAGCCATTCAAATGAGAAAGTGGAGAAGGAAGAAAGGGAGGATTCTCTTAGCTTCATTTTGCAAAATTCCTCTCATGTAATTCAGGAGCTTGGTAATGGAAAGCTCTGTAGGAAACCAGAGCTGTCCCTGGCACTAAGGGAAAGTTGAAAAGAGAGTCAAATCTTGGCTAAGTGAGAAGTGGGATTGTGGTGTTTGGGGATCCCTTTCAGAGGTGGAGGACAATGCTGGCCAAGGACAGCATTGCTGTCTGAGATGCATCTGAGATGTAGAACAGCCCTGGCACCCCTGGCCAGCCAGAACAAGCCCCACTGTACAAGTTTGTTCCTTGTGATGGGCAGAAGTTTGGCTTCACTGTGAAACGCAAAATTTACACAAATCAAACCAGCACTTTCACCCTTAAAAGCATGTCTTGAGTTTCCAGGATAAACCTTTATTACACAGGAGAGATTGAATATATTAAACGTTTTTAGGAACAAGTCAAAGATAAAGAAGAATTTCAGCTGTAGACTTCAATAGTAAATAGAGCTATGACTCTTCGGGAGGTGTTTAACCATGCCTTATGTTACACACTTACCATACAATATCCATGCAAGTGCAAATTGCAGAGGTAAGACTCTGTAAGGATTGTAATGCTTTCTCTAGGATAACTTAAGTACCTCAATGGCATCTCTGGTTTTTTGATTCACATCTCACTTCATATTAGCTTTATAATCACAGCTATTTTTCCCCTGCAGGAAGACACTGCAAGAGAGCTGCCACCATTTGGCCCCTACAGAATACTCTCAGAATTCCGAAAGAAACACAATCACCTTGTAGCTCCAGCTCCTGCAGCAGCATCCCAGCCTGGTGCTGACACCACTCCCTCTCTCTCTGCTGTGTTTAGGCTGGCATTTGCTGATCAAACCTACCCCTACACTGCAGCTGTTCTGGTGCTTCTGCTGCTCATTGTCCTGTCCTTGTATCTGCTTTGATGTTGCTCTTCCTGTGTCTTCAGTGGGAGTGCAGTGGTGCTCCTACTATGCAGCTTTTAGAGTTTCTTCATTGAAGATTTCAGTGTCAGGGGCTTGAAAAAGAAGTTTTTAAATAATCCTGTCAGTACATGTCTTGTACAGGCAAGTTCTCATCTGCACTCAATAGTTATGGAATCGCTGAACTATTTGTGTTGGCTTCTGTTATAAATGTTGAGATTCTTTTTGTTGTTTGTAACTGAACCTTTTGTTACGACATTTAAAAAGTATTAAATACATTGCAGCGTGGTCTTTAATTACCCTGGCATTAGTGTGGGGCTGTCTTTATACTGTTAAACACTGATGCATCTGCCTTTTCCACTCTAGTTCACTCCTACTCCTTGGCTTTCCTTACCTTATTACAATAGGGACATTCACCAAAGATGACATTAAAGCTCTGTCTGCTGGTAGGAAGGCCTTGTAGCCACTGCAACACAAGAAGTGGGTTAAAGTCACATTGGTTTCATCTCCAATTAAAGAAACATCTCTTAATTACCAGAGTTCAGCTGATGAACATCTGAAAGGGTGCATGCAAAGTCAGCCTGTGCTTCCCTTTCCCAGAGAGCTCTCATGTAGGAATTTGGGGGTGACAGGACACGTGACTGCCACAATGTTCCTCTTGCTTAATGCAGAATGTAAGTGGCCAGTGCTTGTTGTGCAGAAGGTGCCAGCCAGTTGATGCCAGTTTGTGCCCCTGGTCCCTTTACCTCATAGAGACAGGCCTGGTGGAAAGGCTGCCCACAGCGAGGATCGTCACACACGTGGTCGGGCGCGCTGCCCTCCAGCCGATAGGCGTAGCAGATCCCACAGTCCTTGGCAAAGTCCTGCAACACAACAGCACGGCTGTGGGGCAGGGCTGGGCTGCTCACACACAAACAGCTTCACCTGTGGTTTTGCTTTTGCGGTTTTTGTTGGCTAGAATTACCATTTTTTGCTTTTAAGATATACACGTTTATGCCACAATGGCTTAGAGTGACACTGGGTTCCGGGTGTGGAAGACTTGACTGGGTTCTATTTCATCCCTTACTGAATTACATCTCATTCAACAAGCGTTTTCATACTTTTGAGCACTTTTTGTTTATTAACTACTATGATGTGTCATTAGACACAGATCAGATCTTAATATAGAAGCTTCCTGAGTGAAAGCAAAGCTCGTAATCCAGAGTTAAAGTATTGTCAAAAATTAGTTCCCAGTTTGTTTGAAATGCACCAGTATTTGGATGGCCTCTTGTCCCCTCTAAGCAGTTCCACCTAATTAGAACTGAAGTCATCAACATCCATAACAGAATGTTTGGATTTTCCACATCTCATTAGCCACTGTGGAACATCCTCTTTTCCTTTTAATAGTGGAGCCTGTTATCAGTGCCCTCACTGCTATAAGGCCACAGGGAAGTGTGCACCTCTAATCAAAGGTTAACAAGCTCTGACAACTGTTGCTTGAAGTTCAGAAGTCCTTGTGACAATGAATTAATCCAATTACCTCTCAAAAGTCCCTGATTGTCCCTGGCTCTTAGAAAGTGACCATTTAAATGTGACTTATTCAGCAATAACGACTGGTCATTAACCAAAACCAACTTACACTTTTTTCCAACACAGCACGAGATGGAAAATCAATTCCTAGGAGCTCTCTCAAGTTCTGTAACAAACTGACTTCTGGATCCCTGTGGGTGGGAGAGGGGAGAGAAAAACCCACATGAGGAATGGCAACACCATTTGGGTTTCCAGCCTGCTTTACCAGGGCCACTCACCACAAGTGCATGTTGTTGTTGAGTTTAGTTCTCAGAGGGTTCACTTCTGCAAACAACAGACAGGAATGATGGCATCACCACAGTGAGCCTCCCTTGGTTTCAGGTGGAGATCTGAGTCCAGAGGAGAAACCAGTGGAATTTGCTGCCTTACCGTGACCTGCTCCAAGGAAGTAACACTCTGGAAGCATGTTTGGATGGCGAGGATCAACCTCTATGTTCACTGAGACATTGTTCCCTGAAAGGAGAAAGCAAGGCCATGGGGAAGCTTTGCAGTCAAGGATTTGAAAAAGGAACAATTTTTAAAGGCAGTTTTAAATTGGTTAACTCAGGCTGGGTTTCGATAGGAAAAATAATAACAAAGTTGGGAGGTACCCAAATGATTGCACAAAATATCAGTATATAGCAAATACTTACTTTTCCACAAAGTGTAATTAAAAGTAGCAACTGTTTAATTAAACCTGTCAGGCTTGTGTTTCTTTTAAACTTGGCTTAACCTTTACATTTATTCAGAAAGAAATATAATCAACCCAAGCTAGATGACAACATCTATCCAAAATCTTGGTGAAACTTTAAAGGTAGAGACATGTAACTTACTAATTCATTTTTATCTTTTCTAGTCAAAAAGAGAAACCCAAACCCAATATTAGCAGCAGAAGTCAGTCCCCTCCCCAGCAAATTCCAGGACTGAGACAACAACGCTGTATTTTTGAAACAGCAAATATTTGGCTTTACAAGACCCCCACCATCCCTGGAAGGGGATGTTCCTCAGAGGGAAGCAACTCCAAAACATCACAGCAGAGTCTCCTCTGAACAAGCCCAGGTAAAACCCAACCTTTTCTGTAATTAAAGCTGTGTTAAGCTTTCCATCCTGGAAGAGGTGGGAATGAATGAAATCAAAGTTCAGTGGTAGCTGAGGGTTCTCTGTGCCTGACGACAAAGGGCTCAAAGCCCTGTCCCTCCTCTGCTCAGCTGCTCTGAGGCACTTTTTGAGGCTTTTCTTCCCTTTTCCTTGGCCTGTAGCAAAGGGCAGCAGGATCAGGACAAAGGCCCCCTGACTGCACACAAAGTGGTGCCTGACCCACACCATTCCAGCCACTTGCTAAACTTTTCCTGTCCTTCCCTCCAGCTCCTTCCTCCCTGCCTCTACAGCTGTCAGGGACAACGTGGGTCCACTCTGTATTCTCACATTTCTACCATTTGCTATTGGTGATGTGGATTTTTATACTCATAAAATTCCTTTTCCTATGTATGTTAAGACCTTAAAATGCCAGACATCAGCATATAAACTGAGGTACATTTTACAACTGAGGTCCTGACAGGGAGGCCTCATTTCTTTTTTATTTCTATCCTTTCCCCTTGCCTCCTTTAACTCCCTTTTTCCCCTTGGGCTGCACTCTAATAATCCTTCCACTCCAGGACAGGATGAATGTAAAGTTTAAAACTCTGGAATTTGTGACTGAGGTAAGGGCTTCACCTAATCTGATTTTTTACAAATACTGATTTTTCACAAATACTGATTTTTCACAAATACTGATTTTTCTAAGGTTACCATGTAAGAGCTCAGCTGTTGACAGTTCCATGTTCATAATTCACAAATACACAACGTTTTCCTGCAGAAATTTTCATTTATCTGACACCAGAAAGTTGTAATGAATTTCCCAAACAGGATCAGCATTCTGTTATTTTTTTTAATATGCAAAAGAGGAGTTTGATCTTTGGTATTAAGTGCTGCCTTTCCTTTCCTAAACCCAAAGAAGCACCATCTGATGAGACAAGCAAAACAAAACATCTCCCTGAGTTTTAGTTCTCAAATCCACTGTATCCCTTTAAATCTTTTCCTACCTATTGCAATTCTTCTGGTTGTAGCGCTCCGTGTGGGATTTTCTGGCTCAAGCACCCATGTCTTCCCATCGATTTCATCAAGGGCATCCCAGAATTCCTTCAGGGATTCCAATGCTGCCAGGAACTGGTTGTAAATGTCCATTAAGGAGTTCTAAGAAAACAAGAAATTTAAACAGATTTCATTGACTTTCCACCAGCAGCCTGAGAGAATATTTAAAAACCAATTTATTCATTTAAGGAGTGTTGAAATCCATGTGTGTGTCCCAGTGTATTGTGATAGCAGAAAAACATGGAATATCACCTAACAACCTGATCACTATCTCAAAATTAAGCAGTATAAAAACAGGTGCTTAAGATCAGCTTTCAAACCCTGTAAATAAGGCATAAAAAGGAGAAACCATTTAATAAGCAGAGGATTACACATGGGGGATTTCAATATTTGAGAGTGGATTACACAGAATCAGAAATATCTTTCATTAGACAGGACAATATACAGGACAGCAACGCTCAAGAAATCTTTTGAAATTATCAGTGGGCAAAAAGAAATCACCATTTCCCCAGGAAAAGACTTCTCCAAGAAGAGAAAACATTTGGTGGTCAAGGGAATCCTTTGCAGGTGCAGATGCCCATCGAGGGACAGATTTCAGATATTCTGAGGTCCAAAAGAAAAAGCAAATTAAACATTCTGTTCTCAGACAGGTATTTTTCTATGAATTAAACAAAATACAGAAGGAACAGTTTCCTTTAATCTGTAGTGATTATATTCTCCCTTTCTCACCTGGACAAAGAGCAGCAAATTATCTGAGTGTTCTCAGATGAAGAAATAGAATTTTTCTACATAATAACTTTTTATATTTTGTGCCTGTGTATTTTAGAAGGAAACGGCGTAGCTTGGAAATAAAATGCTACATTTTTTCCTGCTGTTGTTAAATTATATTAAAGTAGGAAAGCACCTAAGCAGAGAAGTGTGAATTCTGCCAATCTCAAAATGTAACGCTTATTATCTTTAAAAGCATTTTGTTACTTTTATAATACCTGAAGTGATATAATAGTGTCAGTCACTTAACCACATCTTAGAGTATAGTATCTTCATCTTAAGTACTATTATTTCCAGTATTTTAATAATTTTCACACAGTCCTGAAATGTGATCTTTTGTGCTCTGATGACACTTAAATTAATAGCATAATTTTCTGGTACTTGCAACAGTTGCTTTCCATTTTGATTTTTTACATTTTTCTATATCACATACAGATAAATCCTCTAATAATCATTTTTATCTTTATCTTCCGGGAATTCAAAGGGTTTCACTAGAAAAAAGAAACATCAAGGGATTATAACCCACAGATAAGTTTTAAAATCCAATTAATTTTAATACTAATTGTAATTTTTCAATGATGTTCCTTAAAAAGGTAGTTAAATCTTTTTTTTTCCTACACTGTTCATTTGATCTTATTTGCATGCTTCACTGATGTTGCCAGCTGTCTCCTGCTCTATACATAAATGTATCTATAGCTATTTAAATACATCACCTGCTTGTCATGCAAACCATGAAAACTCCAAGATTCCTTTTTATTTGATTAACCAACTAATTTTTGGTCGCTGCCCAGCACTTTTAGAACAGCCTGAGATCCTGCTTTTCTTTGGTCTAAATTACACCAGGACCATTGTTAATAACGTCAAACAGCACAACTCTGTTTCCTGGTCCCCCTTGTACAAACGAATTAGAATTTGTGTGAAATATGTCAAAATTCCTTGGAAAACAAGACATTCCTCATTCAGGCTGTCAGTGCTGCTCACCCTCGCTGTAAAAGCACTCACAAAGCCAAACTGGTTCCTCCATCCTCCATAAACACACTGGCTTTGATGGGTCCCAGGAACTGTGACCCCAATGTCACCTCTGTTATCAGATCCATGGATCCCACATCCATTCCCACCACTGACTTTGTCCAGGATGTGAAAATCAGATACCCTGGACCTCCCTGTCTGCAAGGAGAACACACCTTCTCTTTTACCAGGAAAGTATCATGAGATTTCTCAACCTCTTTATTTCCATTTCTATCCTCTGCACTCTCATCTCCCCCTCATCACCAGGACCTCCTCATGCCAGTTCCTTTCTTCTTCAATTCAAACCTTCTCCCAAGCCCACCCTTACTGCCCATACACCATTCCCTCCAATCAAAGGCATAAGAAAAAATGGGAATAAAATCTCCCTCTACTCTTGGTTCTTATTTCTAGAGCCACAGAGGCTGGGAAGAAAAAAGACAAAATCTCGAGTCTTTGCCTGCCAAAAAACCAATGAAGCCTTTCAGGAACTCCTAAGAAGTGCTGTAACCTATATGGCTGTTCTGCCAAATTTCAAGCATCTGCTCCAAATCCTGGATGAACTAAATAGTAGTCAAATGGTAGTAAAAAAAGTTCCAATTAAGATAAATACGGAACAACTGATTGCAAATTATTTTTCAAAAACAGATAAAAATGTAATCTTTATTCTGAGATTTTTTGGCTAAAATTCTTCCTAACACAAAATTTGTTTATCCAAAATCAAAACAACTGCAAAGCCCCCTAATAAGAAAGGTGAAATAGCCTAAACTATAGGTACCATTACCTTCTTGCCCTTCATGAATTAATAAATAAAACACAATTTAATAAAGCAAACAGTCATTAAATGGAAAAGGGACCACCTAAAGAATTTATGATTCCTTAGATTTGTTTGGAAACACTTTCTCATCAACAGCAGTTTAACAATTTCCCCTCTCCTTAACAGAAATCAAGCCAAGACACAAGCCTGAAATCTTTATAAAGTGTCTTGTCAACCATCTCCATTTTCTGCATTTACAGCTGGTGCCTGTGAAGTTCCTTTGCCAAGAAAAAGCACAATTACGATGCTTTTTATTGTGTTTTCATCTAAATAACCCAAGAATAATCTCATTCCCAGCACTCCACCTTCTGCACCTTGCATTCCCGTTTCCTTGCTGGCTGCTGCATGACCTCATTAGTCATTAATTTCCACTCCCATGACCTTCATGTAGCCAGCCAGGTGGGCAGTGGTCAGCCTGGAAACCTCACCCTGACATGAGACACCCTGAATCTGCAGAACTGCACTTCCAGCGTGTGCGAAAACTGGAGACAGCACATTTGTCTGGTTCTTTAGAAAAAGGCTATAACAGAAATAAGTAGATGTTCTTGCACTTGTCATTGAGAAGCACTCTGCATTTATTTGGCACTTAGAGCAGGAGCAGCAGCAGCAGCATTGCCCTTGGTGCTGATTTCTTACTACTCTAAAACGTCTCCTCTGAGCCAGAATCCACTGGCTGTTGCTGCTCATGCTGTGAGACACCTGCACTGGCTACTGGGCTTGTCATGACGCACAAAACCCCACCATCTTCAGCTTGACATTGTGCAAGTTATAATTATTCATCCAAATGAATATGTCAGAGCAGCAGCAGCAGACCTCTCATCAGAGCAAAAGAAAAATACATCAAAACATTATCAACCCAGCAGGAAGACAGGGACCATAAGGAAAATTACCCATTTTTAATATGGATGCCATAAAGCCATGTCTATTATTATACGGAAGGGAAAAAAAAAAAAAAGAAGAAAAAAAAAAGCCAACAACCCCTCAAGTTTAAAATCCATGAGCCTGAAATAGGCAGCAGCACACACAGGGGGTGGGAAAGAAAAATCAATTACCTGCAATCTATTTATATTTTCTTTCATAGGAGTTTATATTCTAATAGTGCCATTGCACCAATTTAGTTAAGCCTTGTCAATTTATACTTTAAAGGTGTAATAATAAAAGTTTAAGACCAATTGGTACCAAAACACCACATTATTTCACTAGAGCAGAGGTGTAGCCTGTTCTTTTTCCCTTTTAGGAACCAAAATTTTCCTGCACTTGAGTGCCTGCTGAATTCTGCTGCCAGTGGTGTTGCAGCATTATCTAAGCTTAACCCATATTTTATCACGGTGTGAGGGCTGCTTGCCACAGTGATTCCCACACATTTGGAAAATAAACACAATTTACACAATTACCAAAGCCATTTGTCCCCACAAGTGTTGGGTTCATGTCACCCCCACACAAAAGGTCAATTTGCAAAAGCTGCTGTACAGCTGAAGCATTTCTGTCCGCTGGTATTTGGTTCAGGAGTAGAGCAGGCTCTCTGCAGCTGGAATTAGCGTCTCATGATTCCAGAACAGGCTCTTCCCTTACACACAAACACCTTTTGTTCATGTTTTAAAGTAGTCCCCAGGTAATTCTAACTGGAAGAAGGTTTTTTAAGCATCAGACTGTTGTATTTTTAACAGAGGATTTTTCCTTGGCTGTAGTGCCAGTATCAGTATATCCACCCCCATTTTCAACTTGTCAAAGGCTGCTCCATGTCAGGTTTTTCCAGAACATTTTATTAAAACACGAGTCCGTCTTTAAAATTACTAACAGTAAACACAGAGAAGCAGTCACTGTCAGGGATGTTTGAAATGTTGTTAATTTGAGGCAACATAAATTGCAAGGCTGTAAAATTAATAAAACACTGTTGAAAATATATATTAAGTTTGAGGTTAAAAACAGCACTTGAAATCCTGGCCAGAGTGTAGGGACTCCAGTAAAATTCAAGGGAAAAACATTTATTTAAACTGCTCCAAACCATATCAGAGAATCAAAACCTAAAATTACATAAATAAATAAATACATTTTTCATTTGCAGTGGTTGATCCTTGCAGTTATTTCCTCTCAATATTAGTGGGTCTGAGGTGACACACAGAACCCTGAGCTCTGCAGAAAAATTATATGCCCAGCTTAAATTCATCCTGCTGCAACCTCCCAGCCATGTTCCTATGTAAGTTTTATTTATTGCTGGGTAGAAACCCTTGTGAGAGTTAAAATTATCAGATACAATTATTTATGTAAAAACTATTTTCCCAATTTAAATGAAATATCAATTATTTTCTACATATAATTCAAATTAACTTGTATCTGAGTGGTCACATTTAAATTCATTTAATAAAGCACACATGCACCATTCAGGAAGAAAGGTACATGAAATAATGTGAAACACTTACAAAAGACTGTGGTTTTTCATAGCAGCAATATCAGTTAAACTACGAAATTAGAATTTCATTAAATACTTTCCTATATTGATTATAACTGGAAAAGTTTTATTAAGTTATGAAAACTCTATAGGAAAACCAACTCCTTTTTTCAATGTCTGTCAACTTCAGAGGGTGTTTCTTTTCTAGAAGACAATAATTTTTTCTACATTTCACTTCCTTTTCACTTTCCCACCATAATTCCTAGAGAATTTTCTGTCATATGAACAGCTTAAAAAAACCCCAACCAGTACACACAACATGCAAGATACATCTCATGGCAAGAAAGATATTTAAGGTACTATGATAAGGAATATGGAATGCAGTGCTATTCCATTTTCATGAGCATGTACAGAAATAAAATGCACACAGGGAGAAAAGCTGGAGTTAAAAACCAAAGCCAACCCCTTGTTACCACCCCTCCATTGCATATGTATTTTTATTTTAAAAAGCTGCCTAGTCCAGCAGTTACCTGTGGCATCCAGGAAACAGCAAATGGAACAGGAAAATCCACAAGGCAATCTGGTGGTTCTGTGGGATACTGAGGGAGGGAAAGAAAATAGAGTTTGGGATTTTTTTTCGTTAGTGATTTAAAGTCAGACTGATACTCAGCTGCCAAATTTGATAACAAAATACGAGCACTTCAAGCATCTTGAGAACTTGGCTCTGAGAGGAAACAGTATGTAAAGCATTTTCAGGAATAGTTATGAATGTTAATTATCATTTAAAGAAGAAAGCTACATGTAAATGTTTTATACATCAGTATTTAGTAAAGGCAGGAGAATCCCAATTTTCTGTGTTCAGTGGTCACAAAGGAACATTAAAGAAACCTTAAGAAATAAAACATGAAATATTTTTTAAAATTTCTTCTCAATTATACATACTAGAAACCAAAGCTTAAAAATCAAACAACCCTTCCATGAGTCAAGAACTAATTTTCATTTAAGCTGAACTATTTGTTCTGAATGGTAACATTTTGTTTTTTAAAACTGAAAGTAATGCAGAGTACTTAACTATTTAAAAAGACATGAGTGAACATAGATCCAAAATAATAAAAAACCCTCAATCCAAATTAAGATATAACAATAAGAAAAAATTTTAAAAGGCTGTATTAAAAAAAAACCAAAAAAAAAATCAAAACAAACTACAAAAGGTTTGATAACTCCATGACAGCTTATTACAGTTACAATCAAATGTGTGTGTCAGAAATCATCCTACCTTTCTTAGGCCAATTTAAGCAATTATTAAATACAATATTTATATTGGTTTTCTGAGCATGCAGCTAACTTTATCTAGAGAAAGCATTTTCATAGCCCTTGCCAGATCATTCAGATAATTACCAAAGTGTCTCAATTACTGCACATCAGGCAAATCCTTCCAGTGGCCTATTTGAAGCCTTGGGGTCTGAAATGCTCCTGCACTGATCTTAATCAAAGAAACAGCATAACAGAAATAAACACACTTTTATTAAAGCATGTTATCAAAAGAAATGCCTTCCCAAAAAAGACTTCAGCCAAATCTTCTCAAATGTAGTGTCTGTGTGTATGAAGGCAAATCAAATCCCCAGGTCACCAAAACAGTATTTCACACACAGATTTTGTCTGGCAAGTTTAAATGCCAGATATGGTTTAAAAAGGACAAGCAATTGATCCTTCATCATCAAAAACACTTGAAAACAAAATGAAAAAAATGAAAACAAAAAGAAAAAGGATGATTACTTATTAAAACAGACAAGCCTGATAATCTAATCTTTTTGTTCTATACATCTTTAGTTGTTAGATGGTGTTTTTTCTGCCATGAGGAGTATTCAGCTATTTTATTACTATCACATGAGGAGTATTCAGCTATTTTATTACTATCAAAAAACCCCACAAGCTTGTACAAGGACAGAAAATGGGAATCTCCATTCCTTCAGGACACTGCTAAGTTAAGGCTGACCAGAACCAGCCAATGCACCAGTGCCAGTTTGACCATGGCAGCTGCTTGGGAAAAATTAATATTGCACTGTAATTTTTTCTGCATTTTTATACTTTCAAACAGTTAAAATACTTTACTTCTGTTGTCCTAAGAGCAAAAAAGCCTTAGGGCAACAGGTTGCACCAAATTTCTAGTGTCACACAAAGCATATTTATCCCTTATAAACAACAAAACCTGGTTCCTCTCCTTGCACATTAAATAGCCCATAATTGTACTTCCAGATGGATTTTTTCAACAGTGAAATTTTTTCAACAGATTTTTTCAACAATTTAATAATGGCCTGACTAGCAAATTAATTATGGACTCATTACTCTCTGCATGTAGGACAGTTTTACTCTTTCTAAAAATCCACTTCAGCAACACTCACTCCCAAACAGTATTTTTCCCCTACAAAGGTAAAGCTTGTTCATGTAATGTAAGACTAAAAAACTTTAAAAAAACCTCCTGGTTTGTAAAGGAATACAGGATGCCTGTGAGGGTAGATTTCATCCTGTAATACCATGTCCCTTCCTCATGCTTTCAAGATTAAAACTTGAGAGGATGGACCACAGATAGTCCCAAACAACAACATCCAGACACTTTTAGATCCCTTTTTCCCCTGGACTGATTTTCTGAAGACAACAGTTATTGCCAGGCAATTGCCACCACACAGCCTGGATATTCACAGTCTCTGGTGGGAGATTTATGCCTTGAAATAAGACATTCTATGAAGAAATGTTGTAATTTGAGTTCAGTGATAAGTACCAGGAAGAATTAAATTTTTTCTGTTTCTGCAAATGCCATGGGTTTGATTTGCAAGTACTGTCAAAATGAGACATTTATTTAGACTAAAAAGAAATAATTTTTCTGACTGACTTCAGTTTTTCATAAATCTTTACATCTCTGACTTTAACAGCAAGACTTGTTAATAACTAACCCAACATCCTCTAATTCTTGTTCTGTGCACAGTCTCTGGATGGAGTGATAATGAAGGAAAGTCTCCCAGATGGCTTTGTCAGTAATCCAGTAAAATGAGTACAATATCAAAGTGTTTTTCATGTAATGCACAGATGCATCTTACAGATAACCATAATCCAATATTAATTTTAAATATAGTTAGCCTGAAAACTCATGAAAAAAAAATTAACTGACCTATTACTTTGCAGAACAGACACACCAGCAAGCAAACCAACCCTCTAAAATCCCAATGAATTAAGAAAAATCGATATATTTCAAGGAAGCCTCAAGATATTTTGCCCCACATCAATTTACCTTCGCATTTAACTTGAGAGTGATGAGATGCTGCCGACCACAAGAATCTTCAGCTTTTAACTTGACCGTGCTCAGCCCAGTGTCCACATAGGCCACTCTGGAAGAGAGAAGAAAACTCTCAGAGCCCTGCAGTTTGCTACACCCTGATTAGTCTGTTACAAATATTAATCAGAAGGAGACCTATATGCCAAGCATTTCTGCTGCTGCAGATTTACTGCTGTTAATACACCAGGCTAGTGCTTAATGCAGCCATATATCTCAGGGTTATTTACAGTGTGTGTCAGGGCTCACGCTGTGGTCAGTGAGCACCGTGTTGCAGTTTTCCATCAGCGGAACCTTTGACACACACAGCATGTTCCTGTCAGCCTCTACTTATGTACACATTAAACTTCCTGTCAAATCTTTGATCCATTTCTGCAGTTTCTTACTCTATGAGATTTTTATGCTCTTGATTTGCTTTTCTCTCCAATGAAGTTCTCTTTTATTATCAATACTATTACTGTGGGAAATTCAGTGCATATTGGTTCATATTCCAAATTTGATTTTCTGCAGAAAATAGTACCTGAACAGGTACAAAATGAGTTATTTATGATGATTTGCCTTCATTTCATGACAGTTTTACACTGTATTCATGCACCCTAGCAAGCAGAAAGTACATACTAAATGTGAAAAAGTTTTAAAACTTCTGACTCTTTGCTTAAGATGTCACTGGTTCATGTCTCCCACCACAATGAAGATGGATACAATTGTAAAATATATTGTTCTCTACAGGTGGATTCTGCTTAGTAGTGTCAACAATTGCCAAAAAGGTTCAAACCTCCCCATATATTTACCAGTAAAATGGGCATGTGGATATTTTGGCATTTTTACTATGTCATTCCTGTGTAAAGATAAAAAGCAGTCCAAGATAATTGCACAACTTATCACCCAGACTGATGGAAAGGCCTAGCAGAGTTCAGAGAGAGCATCTGCTTGCTGGCCTAAGCAACATTTATTTTTTTTAAACCACTACATACTAGAAAAAGTCACATGGTTCTCTCAAGTGAAGCTGGCAACAGAGTTGTAGAGGCTTGTGGAAGAAAAAGCAGATGTACACTAAAGGGTTGCACATCCCTAGGAAGGAAGTGAAAAGAAGAAAATTGTCTATATAAAAGAAATAGCCTCAATAGGAGGGAACTGAAAAATACTCATGGAAAAAGCAGTAGTGGTAGTAAGAAGGGAGAGAGAGATTATTTCATATTTCATGCTGATTAATGCAATATTAAAGAGACCTGAAGATTTCTGGGAGTAGTTCTCCACAACAGCTGAAAGAAAAGACAAGTCTTGATAAAAGTGTAATTCAACTGGAACCAGTTAAACTTGATATACTTTCAAAGAATTAGAGGATTCTTCCTCAAACTGGGGGGAAAAACATCATTATTCCTGCTTTGTTCCAACTTTACCTCAAAAGTGCATCAGAGTTTTATAAAGATGAGAAACCACCTCTATACCACCCCTCCATGTGCTGCTTCCTGGGCTGGGGGATTCCTAAAGCAGCAGCTAAGGCCCAGCATGGAAACTGCAGTGAAAAATGCAGCAGTGTCCACACCAAAGCACAACTGCTGCCTGCAGCACTGTGCTGCAAAGAGCCACAGCAAAGGAAAACATAAATTAAAGGGATGCTACCAAGGTGTCTGGGATTTTACCTGTTCTGACATTCATCTTGTTTGGACCACTTCAACCTTGATTTATAAGAAAAGTATGGATTCTTTTAGTTTAAAGTCACATTTTTTGTATAACCATATAAGGATAGGTGATATTTCACTTATACAGACTTTTATTCCTCTGTAGGCTGTGTCATTTTATCACAGAAAAAAAAAATTAAAAAGGAATAAAAAATAATCAGCATAAAGATGGAAAGCCTCAGGTAAATCTCTGAAGTTCAGCATGACACACAAATGACTGAGAGCACAGGACCAGGCAGGATTCCCTGGAAATGCAGAAGGCAAGAGCAGAAGATGTATGAAATTGTATGAAATAAATGGGAAAGTATCATGCATAAGAGCTTTGAGATAACATGGACTTAAAAGATACTGGAAAACTTTTTGAATCCCCATGAGTACTATAAGAGTCCTACAGGTCCTATAGCTGATAGTTTGCCTTCCAGGACACTGTCACTGCCAGCTTGATTAAGGGGAAGTATTAGAAAAGCCTTTCCTGTAACTTTACTCCTGCAGTAAAATCTCTCTCTCCCCAACCCAAATCTTTCAATTTCTCAGTTGGCTTTGGGTGCAGTCAGCTCCCAGCATGACCCAAAACTTGCCAGGAATGAGTAAATCTGGGGTACACAAGCAGCAAGGGTTTTCCCTAAGAAAAATCCTTAAATAAAGCTCAAAGTGTGAGCAGTGATTGCTCCTCACTGGCAGCACCAAACACAGGCAGCTCTGGGGAAAGATCATTGCAGGATGTTCTTAACTGCCATGCAAATAAAGCATCACCCACAACTCAAAATCAGCCTCAGTTAAGAGGCTTCCTTAGAGAGTCACTTCAGTGCTAAAAGCACTCTGAAATCAAAGGTGTGATTTGCTAATGGAGCTCACATGGCCTGTCCAGGTTATTCTCCTTCCAAGTCAGAGTAAACCTGATGTGATTCCCTATGTGCAGCATAGTCCTTTGATCATTGACTGACTTCCCCAACCCTTCTTCAAGATTTTGGGTGTTTTTTTTGTTTCATTGGTGTTTTGGCTTTTTATCTATTTTGGGAGAGCAAACATAATTGAAAATATACTTCCCACGTGTTTAAGAAATTTTACCTAATATTCTCAGACTTGAGTGTGTGAAATGTGAGTATGGCACAATTACATATCAACAATTGCAACCACTGACAAAAGCTTCAGCTGATTTCTCAAGGGTGTTTTAAATCTTTAAACAAAAGTGGGCCTTGAAATACCCACTTAGTGTTAATCACATGTTGTTTATCTATATAGAAATCAGGTGGGAAAACTCCAAACTGTTCTTACACCTAAGGCTTCTTTGTTCCATTTAGCACAAGATACACCTGTTAAAGTTTTGGGTTGAGAGCCTTTCACATTCTCCCCTCCACTCATGAATTTTTTGGGTAGTTACCTTTCTGTGGAATAAATAATAAATTTCTCTAAGAATATCCTTGTGCTGAACAAGCAGGTTCTTTAAAAATTATTATGTTAATTCTAAAAAAAGTATGAAATGCTTTTATGAAAGCATAAAGGTAAATGACGATCACCCACAATCTATAGGGTTAGTCACAACCAGCTGTACAAAATAGGGAAAAAGAGAACTATAAATATTAACATTACATATGTTTAATATACCAGTAGTTTACAGGTCAAAGAAGAAATTATTTTTTAGTAGTGTATCACCTTTCAGCTCAGTTATTTGAGACAGAAAATATGCCTAGTCTTGATACAGGTTTGTTGGGTGTTTTTAATTTAAAAACAAAGCAAAATCAGTTTCTGAATAGGGTAAATGAACAGAACAAGTACATTTGATATGTTCAGCTCACAAATACAAAAGAGCAACAGATATTCTAAAGATGATGTTTGTTAAGAACTAAAATAATCATACCTATTCCAGCCCAGTATTTCTAGATCTCTGACAAGACAGGAGTAGTATTCTGGAGGCCTTGGGATGTGCAGGTCTTGTGTGTTCTTTAAAGCAATTTCCTGTTTAAAAGAACATTAAAAACATCATTAAGAGCAATTTCAATATTTTTGCATCTATTTAGCCATGTGATTTTTGCAATTCATTTGGAAATATTAAGCTTATGTAAAATTAACTGTACACTGCATTTGTTTTGTTATAGCCTCCAGCTAAAGCAGACAAAGAAGCTGTTTGGTAAATTACTTCAGATACTGGTAATGAAAACATCTGCAATTTAAAAAAACCCCACAGATGTTGACAACGGAGTCTTCAGATGCAAATATCAAATGTGTTTCTTTTTCAGCTAATAAATCTGAAGTTAAGCATCTTGACTGAAAGAACATTTCAAAGGAAGGTTCTATTAAGCCCACAGCTGTCTCCTGGGCTCCACTGCCACAAAAGAAAACATATCTATGATATTCCCCATATTTTTAATATTTATACATATATATATCTATATATATAAATAAACTTTATATAGCAATCAAAAAACAAAATCAGTTTCTCAGTTTTAACATCACAGGATCCCTTGGAGTAAGCTTTGGTACAGACACTCATCAAGAATGTAGTAATGTTTCAAAAAGAACTTTTTATCAAAAAGTTAATGTTACTGTGAAAAAGAAGCCCTAACCATGTGTTTCAGTTGTGCTGTGCTACTTGTTCTTTAAAAGTGCATTTGAGCTAAAACTATGCTTACAGAACACATACATTTATGACATTTAGAATAAAACTATTAATAATTTCAAATAAAATAAATTTAAATGAAAATATAATCTATAAGACAAGTTTAACAATCATTCCTGCCCAGGTCTCCTACACCATTGTCAGTGGTTTCATTTTCTGCAGTGAGAATCACTATTTTGCTATTTTGAATGAATTACACTTTCACAGCATTTTCATTTTCTGAGTGCTTGTGTATGTAGGCAAATAGATTGGAATAACTACTGTAAAGCATTCCAAACCAGAGATTCTTATTTAGGCCTATTCCAAGCATAGCAGAGCAGCAGTGTAATGCTAGGAGGAATTTCTGCTGTGGTTTTGAAGAATGCTTCCTGTGTTTTATTCCCAAAGTAAAGTAGGTTGGATGAAGCATTCATCAGCAAGAATGCTCACAGAATAATGTTTTACTAATTGATAAGAATTCTCAGTTACATGTTGATTAAAGGTTTGCTACTCTTCAACCCCAGACCTGCAAAACTTTTTTAGAAGAAGAATAAACAGCAGCCTCTGAAATATTAGGGGGAAAAAAAAGCTTTCTGCATTTATTTGTCAAATTGTTAGTCAGGTGAAAGCACCTTCAGCAATCCACTGCCTGTAGAGCCCATTGTATAATTACAAGCCTGCTTTACCATCTAGACAATAACAGGAATTCCAAGAAAATCACTGCAAAGAGGATGACTCTCCACTGAGATCCCTTGCTGGGATTTTAAATCTTTTCCAACTTCCAAAGAATACAGTCACTTAAAATCCTAAAGGATATTTATACAGCTATTACATGAACAGCATATATACAAAATCACCTCTTCTTAATAAATAATAATTTAAAAAAAGCTATATATCTATGGAACAGTAATCTGTAAAACCCTGAAAGTGAAACCCAAAGCTCTAAGAGCATCCCATGTCCCACACACATATTCTGCCACTCACCAAAACAGTTTTCAGCTCCATCATAAAGCTGACAAGATCTGGGCAGCTGTGCAGCCTCTGGAGGAAAGAGAGGATTAGTTATTTTCTGCAACTTCTGGTGGTTCAGCCCAACTGTTTTTCTGGTATTGTCAAACCAAACATAAAAAAAAAAAAAAAAACAAGTGCATTCCACATGTTTAAATTTTCCAATTACAGAAGAGAAGCTCCAGGAAACTTTACTGAGAATGAACCATCCCCTGGCAGCACTCACTTATGTATTTACTGAGATACAGTGTCTCAAGCAGCACCTGTGACAAAGGCTCCTCCTTGGAAACAAAGTATTCCTTGGGACTCCAAGGGTTCTGTATCCTCACTCCAAAGCTTCCTTTGGATACTGGGATGTAATTTAGATCCCAAGAATGAAATGAGTCTATTAATAATTAATGTGAATTCTCTCCTTTGCATTGTGAACAGCTTGTAAAAAAGTAAATACATTAAAAAAAAACAACCCAAAATCTGTTCTAATTGAGAGAGTAAAGAAAAATTCCAGTAAAATGTCATAAGTCATTTATTTAAAATTGTTATAGCCTGATCTCAAAAAAAAGAATAAAAGTTGAATAAAAATAAATATTTACTAAATTCCATCCATTTCTCATTATATTTACTTGTAAATCCTCAGACATTTAAAAATAAATCTTGGCTCTAGAGTGAAAGGAAGATTCTTTAATCCTTTTAGAACAGGCGTGCAAGCACAAGATGTCACAGAATCATTACAAACAAAGATTTAAGACTGTTTAATAATAACAACATTTAAAGAAGTGGTTTTAAACTTGTATACCTGCTTTAAAATGTGCCGGTAGCCGTGCAGGATCCTCTTCAGATGCCAGCTGCACTCTATCCTGGACAAACAGAGTTTGTACACATTTCAAACTCACAGTACATGATTTTTCAAAGAGAGCAGAAAGCCTTCTAACAACAGCTTTTCTTGGAAAAAAACAAAGGAAGGAAACAATACTTTAAAACTCTGTTCAAAGTTACTTAAAACTTCCAAATGTCACTATGCCAAAGCCCATTAAAAATTAAGCATCAACCTGCAAAAGCCCATTCTGTGCTGAAAACAACAACATCATTCTTGTAAGCGAGTGTAACTTCATAAAATACACTAATATTTAAAAGTGATAACCAGAAAATGTCAAAGTTACCTGTAATGCAGTTTTAATTACCCAGCCTAGAATGTAATAAAGCTATGGAATGCCACATCTGCTCCCACTTTGGAGCGGGCTGGCCCAGGCAGAGCTATGGAATACAAAGTTAAAGCTCATCCATGTACATGGATTAGCCTCTTTCACCCACTTCCCACAGACTGCTGGGATAAACACAGAAATAAGAACAGGGCTTTTAAAGTAAGTTGGGTCATACCAATTAATAGAAACAGCAAACAGAAAATGAAGTTAAAAAGCTCTGTTAACCATCATTGCTTAAATTGCTTACATAATTACTTAAATTTACAACTTTGCACTGAATTTGCTGTTTCCCAAATGGTGACATAGAAATGATGTATAAATACAAATTATATAAAAAATATAATTTTTCCCAAGTATATTGCTTCATATATGTAAATACAACCAATTAATTACAACATGTTTCAAAGTTAATTAACAACAAAATATTTTGATATAGGCAATGCTTATTGTCAGCATTTATTAACACTGATGCTGTGCAATTTTGTTGAAAGGTTAAGCTGAAACCAGTGAGAATTAATTAATAACACTGATATTGGAAAAAAGAATAACTCATTTTCATATCCATTATTGCTTTTATCAAAATTAACTTTGTTACATCACACTTAGAAATTGCTACCATAAAAGTCTCTTACCTGGCATTTTTCAATTGCAAATCCACTGGTAGCAGTATCCTGATGTGGAAGTTTCTACCCTTGAAAAGAAGTATTTAGTTAATAAGAAGGTCAGAAAAGAAAAATATTAGACACTTGTGGGAATGATTCCCCATCAGATCAGCTACTAAGAAAGAAAATGTGTCTTTTCTGTCTTTCAGGAATATTATTCAGAATCTCTTTCCTTAGGGATAAAAAGCAGTATGAGTGACAGGTACAAATAATGTTGATTTTAATTCTGAAGCTGAAGTACTCTTGACCTTTAATTCACAATATTCAGTAAAAACTCTTCAGTACATCACATTTCATAAAGCAAACATAACGCCTTTCAGGAGAAAAAATAATAATAATAAACCTTATCCAAATCTGGACAAGACAAAAACATATAATTTAATCCAAAACATGCTACTGTACATGGAAGTTTGTCTTCAACTCCAGTAAGACAAAACAGATGCTTATCATAAAAGCAGCTACATTAAAAAGAACCTTGGGCACTGATCCACAGCATATTTCAGCAGAGTTTTACAAACTGTAAACAAAAGCAGCCCCAAGTACATAAATTTAATTTTTTTCCTTGTTAGCGCAATCCACATGAGGCAGCTTCTAAATACCCCCTACTTGTATTTTCAGTCCTTATTGAGGTTCTCCTTCTACTTTCTTAATAAAACTGAAATAAAGTCGGTGAAGCCTCGAAGCAAAGGGGGCAGATAACTGATCTTAAAACTTTTATTCCAGACCCTACCCCAGCTCAGGACACCTTGAAGTTGGGAGTACTGGGCTCCCAGCACAAGCAAGGCATGGACATACTGGAGTGAATCCAGGGAGGAGCTCTGAAGGTGACCAAGAGCTCAAAGCATCTCTCATGCCTGCAGAGCCTGAGGGAGCTTGGACTATTTAGCCTGGAGAAAAGAGAGATCATGGAGGACTACAGAAGGTACAGCCAGATCTGAGTGACACACACTGACGGGTGACAGAAATACAGGAAATATCACCTAAACGGAATGAAAAAAAATCTTAAATAGTTAAGGGGGGATCAGAAACTGGAACAAGCCATCTAAGAGGTTGCACACTCTTGGTCGGAGATATTCCCAACCCGGCTGCAAATGGTCTAAAGCAACTCCTTAAGGCAGAGGACCTCCTGAGGTTCCTTTCAATCTCAATGTCAGCTACATTTCTGACAATGCTAGTGGACACAGCCCACGTCTTTTGCCATCTACTTAGAGGAATAAAGCCCCACATTATTTCTACATTAAGGTGCACCCGTTCAGAGCTCGGTGTATGTGGCATTTTAAGGAGCCACAGCTGCAGTGTCAGTGAAGGCAAAGCCGGGCTCCTCACGCTGCCTCAGGCGCTGTTCTGCCCCCTGCGCCGCGCTTTCCACATCCTGAAGGAGGATGCAGCCGCTTCAGCTGAAGCCTCAAAAGTAAATGAAAAGAAAACACCCACCATCAGCCATTTATGTCAACTTTTACCACAGGCCATGAACGCGGGCACATTCAGCCTCGCCCCAAAACCACTTTTGTCAGCACAACTAACCCAACTAACAACTAACTTCCCTAACAGGAAGCTGTTCCCTGGGCAAACCCGCGGGACGGCGGCGGGAAACGGCACTCCCCAATTCACATTCCCGGCGAGCTCAGCCAGGAACCCCGGCAGGGCTGAACCCCTCAGAGCCGGCAAGGCGGGAAGCGCTTCCCCGTCAGAGCCAGGCGCGGCACGGCGGGAACTCTCCCTCCCCAGACCCGGCAGGGCTGGAAGCACCCCCCCTCCACCTCGGACTAAGGTCCGCTGGCCAAGCGGCGCCCGGGCCGCGGTACCTGGGCCGTGACAAAGCCCTCGTAGGCGGTGCCGTGGCGGTCCTGCGGCAGCAGCAGCGGGCATTGCCGCAGCAGAGCCCGCGCCCCCGCCATGCTCCCGCCCGGCGCCGCCGCCGTTCGAACGGGAGGCCCCGCCCCTGCCCGCGGGCGGCGCACGCGCCTGAGGGGAAGGGAGGGAGGGAGAGGCGGGCGCGTGAGGGGCGGCGCGCGACGGCGAGGCGGGCGCGCACCTGAGGACAGGCGCGTGCCGCTGAGGGGAGCGCGCCTAAGGGGAGCAGCACACCTGAGGGGACGAGCGCACCTGAAAGGAGAGCACACGAGGAGAGGAGCACACCTGAGGGGGGAGTACACCTGAGAGGAGGGTTGTGTAGCTGAGGGGAGGACAGCTGAGGAGGGGGGAGCGTACCTGAGGGGTGAGGTGCGTGTCACTGAGGGGAGCGCACCTGAGGGGGAGCACACCTGAGGTGAGGGTGTGTGGCTGAGGGAAGCACACCTGAGAAGGGGGGAGCGCACCTGAGAGGAGGGTTGTGTCGCTGAGGGGAGTACACCTGAGGAGGGGGGCGCACACCTGAGGTGAGGGTTATGCTGTTGAGGGGAGTACCACCTGAGGGGGAGGAACACACCTGAGGGGAGAAGCGCACCTGAGAGGAGAGGAGCACACCTGAGGGGGAGTACACCTGAGAGGAGGGTTGTGTCGCTGAGGAGCACAGCTGAGCGAACCTGAGGGGAACGCACCTGAGGGGGAGCACGCCTGAGGTGAGGGATGTGCCGCTGAGGGGAGTACACCTGAGGGGTGAAAGCGCACCTGAGGGGGAGTACACCTGAGAGGAGGGTTGTGTCGCTGAGTGGAACGCACCTGAATAGGGGAAGCGCACCTGGGAAAAGCACACCTGAGGTGAGGGTTGTGCGGCTGAGGGGAGTACACCTGAGGTGAGGGAAGCTCGCCTGAGGGGGGAGCACACCTAAGGGGAGGAACGCACTCGAGGGGTGAGGTTCGTGCCACTGAGGGGAGCGCACCTGTGGAGAGGCGAACACCCGAGGGGAGAAGCGCACCGCGCTGAGGGCTGAACACCCTCAGGGGAGGCGCGCGCGTCCCGAAGGCGGGAAACCCTGAGGGAGAGTCCCCGCGGCTTCCAGAGAACCCCGAGGAGCAGCTTCCAGAATCCCGAGGAGCAGCCCTGTTTTCTCCCACAGCAAGGAGGGAGCGTCTTTTCCAGAGTGCCGAAGGAGCACGACTTCCCTAGAGCAGAGCCGGGGTTTCCTCGCTATTTAGTACATCCTGAGGGGACTGGATTAAGTAAGGATTAGCTGTTAAGTAAGGATTAATATTAAGTAAGGGCCATAGTAGTCAGCTGACTGTGTCATGGAGATTTTCGTGCCACCCAGGGCAAGGGGTTACTTGATTTATGCATTCTGTTTTAGGGGTCAACATTTCCTACCATAACACTTACTTTTAGGGTCATGATAGCTCTCCTGCCCTCTCACACAGGTACTGGGATAAAAACCTTCCTCTTTTCTGGGTGGGTTGCTGTGAGGATCTGGCAGCCACAGTATGTGGGAAAGCCTGAGGAGAAAAACTTAAAACTTTGGGGTTTTTTGCATGTGTTTTGGAAGGCATTGAAACTTTGCACATCACTGAGGCTGAGCATCATGCAAGTCAATTTCCACCCAAATAGGCATGTTTAAGAAAGAAAACACTGCTTTTTGCCTAATTAGATATATTTGAGGAAGAAAATTTTGTTTTATTAAGAGATAGGTGACTTACCACAGTCACCTAAAAGGTGTGTGGCACAAGCAACTGTACCTGTGTGGGACAGGAGGTGGACTGAAAGAGAAATGAAGAAAACCACACAAATGTTTACACCTGCAGCTAAATCCTGTTCCCTTAGCTTGGGAGGTCCATTCACAGGGACTGCATGGAAATCAAAGATTCAAAAGCAGTGAAAGCCTCTGCAGCTTTATGTTGTTGTAGAGGCTATTGGAAATATAATATAGAATGCACTAGGAGGCAATAGATAGGTGAAAGAGTCCCAAGAGTTGACATGTAAACTCACCATGGTAAGATTTTCAGGAATATGTGCTACTAAATATATATTCTCACCACTGTTTAACTTTTTTTTATACCATGGACATGCCACTGGTGATTTCCAGACTTCCAGCAAACTATCAGCGTATCTGAGAAATAAAGATTCGGTTCTGTGCAACAATGTTGCTTTACCCACCCTTTTCTGCTCCAGAACACCTTGGACAATGCAAGATCGTTACCAAGGCAAGAAACATTTTCTAACCATATGCACGATCAGGTTTTAAATACCCCGGTGTTCAGCCCTTCTGTAGTTTGCTCCCCTGAAGCTGTTCCTGTGCATTTCACTACCCAGCATGGCTCACCACAAGCAGTTAATCCAGTGTTTCATAGCAATTTGTATCCCTTGTATTATCTATTAATTTAATTTTGACCAAAACATTTCTCCTCTTGAGCTGTTTTCTCTCAGTATGCATTGCACTAGAAATTACCTTATTTAATTGTGAAGTAGCTCTGTACTTTACCAGGTCCACTGATCATTTCTTAATTGCATCAAGTGCAAAACTGAAGGCAGGGGGTTTTTACTTCTTTTTTTGGCCATGCTTATCTGAATCTCTGGCATTAAAAAAATGTCAAGTCCCTTTAGCCAAGTGCATTTATGGAGTAATGCATCTAAATAAAAATACCATAAGATCAGAAGCATAAAATATTCTACTACTGGAGTCCAGAAAACATTAATCATTATCTTACACTGTATATGCTGCACACTTCAAAACTTTGTAAAAAAAATAGAATTACTTGAAGCATCACGTTACTTTGAGCTGGCAGGCAGGCCAGCATTTTTAAAGCAGAAACACTGAAAAACAAGATCAGTGAGAAGTTGGACAGCTCTGCTCCTCAAGGGAAAGGAGCACTGATCTGATCTTTCAGCCACAGGCCACATATACCAATTTAATTACAATTATTGTTTGCCCGAAGAATCATAATGGAGTATGTTATTAATTACTTGTCCATTCAAATATCATATTCAGCCAGTTAAGCCATCAATAAAATCATGGCTCCAGTGGCAAAACAAGCAGTGTACAGAGCAAACACTTGAAAGCACCAATTTCTGGGCTAAATTTTGTTAGCTAAGTCATCCCACAAACAGTCAGAAAGAAAGTGCATTCATCAGTCAGAATGCACATGGAACCACATTGAAATAATGTGGATTTTTTAAGAGCTGGTTTTTTTATTTATTTAAGGATGTTATGAAAGGCAAGAAAATAACAGTGCATTGTTCTCCAGCATTAGTGTCTCCAACAAAAAACAATCCATTTAAACCCATGCAAAATGGCTAATACTGTTATTGCTGTCCTTTTTCATAACTCAGTGTCGTTTTATTCATCTCGGCCCTAAGAAATGACCTTTTCTGTGCACATCCCCACCTTTTCCCACAAATCCCCTGAGTGACAGGATCTCATCCTAATCCCATTTCCATTTAGATGTTACAGGAAAGCATTGTAGACCTTGGAGGCAATAAGTAATCATAATGGAAAGATAATAATATGTTTATGAAATCTGGATTTTAGAATAGTAAATTGAAAAATTACAATAGTATTTCAAGCCACTGAAGGTCAATGTTACTAAGAGCAAAAAGCCATCGATCAAGTGTTCTCAAACTTTTCTAGTTTAGATTATTTTTTGATACAAAGCAGCTCTGTTTCAGAGAGCAGCACCTCTCTCCTGAGGTGATTCCTCATCTACCTAGCAGCCACACAATCTGGTGTTATAAACAGGATTTAATATATTTTCCTACAAACAACTCTTTAAGCAGACCTAAAAAAGAGAGAACAGCTTCCCAGGCTTCTCCAAAGTGCACTATAGGCACCGGTTTAAAAATTCCAGCCCTTATTTATTCCTAAGGGTAAAAAAGGATATGTTTGAACTCATAACTAAATATACCAAAATAGTACTTTGAGTACTGTGTAGTTGTAGGCTTGTAAAATAACAGTAAATTTGCTTCCTTGTTTCTAAAAGCTACAAAGTTGTACATATAGAAAACTACTGAAACTTAAGTACTAGAAAAAAAACCCAAAACAAAAACAAACAAACAAAAAAGAAACAACACTCCAGCCTTTTTCTCAGCTAGTGAAGGAGTTTTCCTCTCTTCAGTTTTCCACTTTTTTAAAGCACACCTCAGACTCACCCACAGCCATTTTTGGGACTCACTGAAGTTTTCTGTGAGTAAAGCAGCAAACCATGGTTGTTACCTGGAAAGGGTTTTATTGGACTGCTTCTCCCCCTGAAAGGCTCCCTGCTGCTGTCAAGGATCATTGTGCTCTCCCCTTCCCCTGTTCCTGGCATTCCTGGCCCTGCAGCCTCTTCTCCCTTATGCCAGCTCTGGTTCCCAATCAATGCCCTTATACAATGTGCCAGTTTGGTCACTGACCAAGAGCTAATGTCTTTTTTAAATTCTTTTTAAACTGGCCTGGTTTGCTGGAGCTGTGACAGAGGCACAAGAGATGACATGAAGAAAGCATCAGGAGGGCACATCCACCAGCCAAACCACCCTTTTTGGAAGCAAGATGTTAGATCAGACAGTGGAAGAGCACACAAGGTGAGAACCACCAGGCTTCCACTTCTACCACCATTCTCCCAGGCCACAACCTCTTAGTGGCACAGTTTCCACAGACACTTCTTCCTTTGCTTATCCCTGGAGTGACAGGACAAGGGAGAATGGCTTCAAAGTGAGACAGAGGAGGTTTAGATTAGGTGTTAAGAAGAAATTATTCCCTGTGAGGGTGATGAGGCCCAGGCATAGGTTGCCCAGAAAACTGTGGCTTGCCCACCCCTGGAATTGTCCAAGACCAGGTTGGACAAGGCTTGGAACAACCTGAGATAGTGGAAGGGCTGCCTACTCATGGCAGGTTTTGGAACTAGATGGTATTTAAGGTCTCTTCCAACCCAAACCATTCTGTGTTCCTATTTGCATAGAGTTGTCTTACACTCCACTTTTATTTCTGGCTATTTAAAACCATTTTTCATAGTTAACAGCTCACAAACTCGAGGACTCGGGACACCTCCCTCATAACACCAAAGCAGTGCAGCTGTTCACAGAAGTATCTAAGCAGGAAACACCTCTCTCTGATGAGTTTGAATGCAATTATTCTTCTGTATTTAAAGAACTTTACTATCATATCCAAACCAAGAGCAGTGATTGATCTATTAACAGTATAAAATGATTAAGTAAGCATTGGCTATTTTAAAAATGTCTTGGGACTAGAGGGCTCTCAAAGCTCACGTTCATCTTTGTATATATAGGCAAAGTCTTGGCACTGTTTTTGGCAGATGACCCAGCAAAATGACTGATGTATGAACATTAATGCATTCACATAAATTAACTCTGCACATAAAAAACACAGAGCCTTTAAGCCCAATTACATCTTCCCCAATTGTACAAATACTCCCTTTGCAGTCAGTGGCAGCTCAGGAAGATGAGGCCAATCCATATGTTATATTGATTCTAAAGGCACAAGAGTATGCAGTTAATCCCTTTCAAACCTTGCAGAGCACAAGCTCTTGGAGATCTTCCAGGCAGCCAGATGAAAGTTGCCTTTCAGAAGCAGGGGCTGTGTGCTGTTAGAGATTCCAAAACATGCTGGGCCAAAATCTGGCCTTGTTTTACCAGTGTAAAATGGGACTATTTCAGGAGAGTTCAGTATATGTGCATTGATATAAAACTGATCATTATCTTGCAAAAAAGTGTATAATACTAACATGCTTTCCTCTTAATGGCCAAGAAAAGCAAAGCAAAGATCAACAAATGAAAATGTTTTCTTCCAGCTAGAAGTGGTGTAACAATCTAAGACATGTCAGGCAGTTTATGATAATTTTTAGGGTCTGTTGTGCTCCTAATAGGTTTTATGTGAAGATAATTCAGATACCAGAGTGATGACTGATGTGTAAATTTTCTCAGGTAAGTCAAAAAAGGTAGGTTAAAACTTGCAAACCCACACATGAATCTCCTGTAGAGATATGGCTTGAAGCATCCAGCAGAGTCATTACAGATGAAAAACACCTTTCCTGTAAAGCTAAAGGTTGAGCACCTTTACATGCATTCATACTGCACTTCTCTCCATCAGCAGCTACCAAATCTGAGTATTTTGAACTTCTGGTGTTTCACCTGGGTTTTGGCATTGCCTTTTTATGGGATTTTCTAACTACAATACCCAAAATACAAACCCATCTCTCCAGCATAGTTCAGAAGCCAGGCTGACACCCAGAATCCAGTGCAGAATCCTCAGGCTTTACAGTGTAGCTGGATCATGCAAGGTTGCATGAGGTTGAAATGAGCCAGTTTACAAAATAAATATATCTCTATGGTGTTGAAGTACATTGTTATGGCTAAGTTACAATCCTAGAGCCCATTTTAAGTCAGTGTTGTCTAGCAAAATAAAATGAAATTCCTATTATCCAAAATGAGGGAAGTCATTAAAACACAACTGTATCACCAAGCAGCAGTTTCAAGGTTCTTTTCAGCACACTTTAGAAAACTTCCATAACAAAAACAAATTTTGAAGCAAAACTAAATATGTTCTTTTAAAAATATCACAGTGAAATAAGCATGAAAACCAAAAAGGAGTCACAGAAAAAAGCCCAGCCATTATCCACAAATAGCAGTTGATAAATCAGGGCAGATCCATTGTTTGTCTTAGAAACAAAGGAGATAAAATTTTAAATTTAGACAGAACAATAAGTACTATGTGATCAGTGGCTTAAAAATTCATTGTAGATGCACCTTATGAAGAAAGTTGCTATTTGTCTAGATCAGTTTGTGAGCCACAAGATGCAACTCCAGGGATTTTACACTAAGCAAGAAGTTTACATTATAGCACTTTATACCATTTAACTTTATAACAGTTTTAAGTTAATGCCTAAGAGGAGCACAGACCATAAGAGTAGAGAATCCTGTGCAGAAATTAGAAAGAAAAGAGGAAAATACATAATGTATGATGTAAAAAGAAACAGATAACGAAAATTAAAAGGATTTTACTAGAGGAAAACAATTTCATTTTATTGTAAAGCTCTAAATGAATAAAATAAAGTCTTTGAATGTGAAGATGATTAAAAAGACAAAATCATTAGCTAAAGATATTTACAAGTTTAGACTTTCATTTTGATTGTAATTTTAATTAGCTGGACACTAGGGGGGATGAAAATGAAAGCCTACATCATCTACTTACTCTTTAAATTGCATTCCACCTTAATTTTCTGCTCTTCAGTTCTTAATTTTCTCTATTTTTGTTCTAACTAATCCGGTTATCAGAATAAAGTGATTTTCTCTCAGCCAGGTTTAACATTCAGTATTTGAGTCTGTGAACCAAAAGTTCATCCCACTGCTTCAATTTTTATTCTTTCAATAGCAGTAACTCTCCAGGAAACTTTTCCAGTCTTTTGTCTGTACAGCAGGGTGCTTTATGTACACACGACAGTTATGCAGCTAATAACAAAGGATTCTATTTTAAAAATAATTATGTTCCATTTACACAGTTTCCCATGAAATTTGCTCATAAAATGCAGGATACACCAAAAGATTAAATGCCATTTTTCCTGTTCATTAAAATCATTTTTCTAAATGTAACCCAGTTACTTGCCTTTTTGTCTTGAAGGAACCACATGTCTAAGCAGCAGTCAGTTTATTCTTAAACAAAAGAACTCATTCCCTTTGGGCTGTCTCTGCAGTGCACAGTTAACTCACAGATTTGTGCCCTAGTCTCAGACCATGGACAGACAGACAGACACCCCTTTCATGAAAAGCTGCACTGAAGCACATTGCCTTTTCCAGAAAAGCTCTGGAAGCATAAATCCAGAGCTGAGGTGGTTGCTGCAGGTGCACAAGCAAGGCAGTCTAGCACTGGGTGAGCATCCTCACTATCAAGCCTTACCTGTTTGAAGGATTCCTCAGCTCCTGCCCTGCCCTGAAGATGCTCTGTTACCAAGGCATGTAGGATTCTTCTGCAAGTTGACTCGTAGGACACCTACCGAGTTGTGGAAAGGGTGTAACGGGCTCATCAACACCCTGGGGATTTCATCTGCACTGACCATGGAAGGTGTTCTGTAAAAGGGAGCAAAAGCTGTATTTCAGCCCTTAACCTTGCCAGGTTAGCTGGTTTGGGCTAAAAGTAGCTAATCTGCAATTTATGTGTTCTCTTAAAGGTCAGCAGGAGAGTTAATATTATCTCAGTACGTTCTTGTTACTTTCTGAATAATTCCTTTTAGGAGAAATGCAGTTGTAAAAGATGTTTTATATACCATTCTTATATTAGCTGGGTGAAACCCAGAAAGGATAGTTTGATCTTGACAAGATAAAATTATCTTTTTGTTTCAAGCAATTGATTCACAGGCCTTCTTGCCATGTTTTCTTCTAAAGAACAGTGAGAATTCACTCAGGGACTTTTTGTAAGAGAATGTCCACTGAGAGTATAAACAATCTTCAGCAAAGCCTACAAATAGCTCTCTGTACCTGGGAGTTCTTATTTTAGTGTCATTTTAGTTCAGATCAGCATTGTGCTTTTGAAGTGAATCTCTGATTGTCCTCATGTTCTGTGCTTTGATTCACATCATGATGTGGTATTGAACCACATGAACCAAATTCCTTTTGGATTAAGCTCAAGTGGAAAATGCTGAAATGCATCTAATGTACTCCAGCTGTAAATGTCCAGTCAGTCTTTTAAATTCAGCTACAGCTTTAAAAAAAAAAAAAAATTAAAAATGCCATGGATATCACAGCCTCATCACCACATATTTTACTTTAAATTCACATTTCCTCCTGCTCTGCTAATGTAGATGGAAGTTTAAGGATAATCTTCTTCAAATTCAGCACTTTTCTATTTGCAGTTTTATTTCTCTCACTTTTATGGAAGTTGATGTTCATCATCTAGTCACTCTCTCCCAACTAATTCTAATAGGTTCAGAACTCTGTCAAGATACAGTTGTCTGTTCCCTGGGCAGAACAGCCAATTGCAAATGTTTTATTTAAGACCAAAGGTCCAATTACAGGACCAATTTATGATCTCGGTCGAGCCAATATAAATCTGATCTAGTTCATTGACTTTAACCTGACTGCAGTAACTGTATTCCAGATTTGCTCATGTGTAATGAAATTGAGTTCAGACAATGGCTCTGATCATTACTTTTTAAAGAATTAACTAGTAATATAAGTTGCAATACAGAGTCCTTCCACCTTTGGGACAAGGCTTTGTAATTATCACTTGTGGGTCAAAAGCATACATCCAGTCCAACACTGCTTTAAGGACCAAAGTGTTTTAAAGATTTTCCTTAAGGAAGCACAAGGTGGGCATGGCAAGACATGAGGATTTCAGCAGCACCACCTGAAAATAAGGACAGAATTCCCCCCCCCGGTTCATTCCCTTATAGAAACATAGTAGTTTTCTGATGCATCATTAAATATCTGGTAGAAACCTGTATACAGTTTGGGTTGGGTTTCTTTAAACATAGAGGAAAAAAATACACTCATTTCTTGGCTACTCTGCAGCATGTGGTTAAAAAACCTGAGCAGGCACATATGGCTTCCATAATGCACACCACTGCACAGTCATTTTCCAAATCAGAACTCAAAGTATGTCTTCAAGTTTTAGGTGTAGACTCCCCTTCAGATATTTAGCACTTATACCTTCTTTTCTCCATTTTTTCAAGTTATTTAACTTTCTGGAATTTCCTTAATAATCACAGGCAACTTAAAGATTTTTATTCAGTTCAGGGTTTTGATTTTAGGGCATTTTTGTTTGGTTGGGTTTTTTTAAACTTCATGTAGTGGAATAGTTTAAATTTCCTTATTTCCTCGGTGGGGAAAAAAAAGGAAAAAAACTTTAAAGACAAGACAAACTCTGCCAAAGGAAGAATACAGCAGTGATACTCTTCTGGGCTTTCCCAATCAGTCTAGTATCCTGGTTTCTGTGACAGCTACTTGTGAATTGAATATAAAGGAATAAATATCCCCCTTTTTAGACTTGCAGGCTTAGACTAAGAGGGAACAGAGACAGAAACTGCTGACTGCAAGGGTTGTGGATAAATCACATAGGGATTGAACACAGGGTTAAACCAGGATTCAGTTGCTCACACTCAAATTACACTACATACTATATGCTAGATATAGAATATAAAATATGTACTATAAATACACGTGTTGGGGCTAAAAGTGAAAGATTTGATTCTGACAAAATTATCCTACCTGAGAACCAGAATCAATGCCACAACCTGGCATAGATCTATCAACTTATGAGTTTATGCTGGCCCTGGGCTTAAGTCTGTCTTTGAGTGCTTGAAATTAGTTTCAGGTGCAGTAATCACAGAAAGAAAACATGTGCAGGGACATAACTTTTTAAAGAAACAACAAAACTGAAACAGGTTTAGAGAATTATCCATCAAATTACATTTTTAAGAGTGGCTATTAAAATGTTGATGAAAGAATATAAGATGATGAGTCAGGGACACTAAAAGACCAAACACATGGTTCTACAAGATATTACACTGAGTAGTAAGAATTTCACTTTATAACCCAATGTGATTAAACAGCATACTGCTGAAAATGCGGATGTTATACTACTACATTAAAAAAAAGTTTTAAAAAGATTTTTCTAATTAAATCATGAAAGATCACAAAGAATATAGGGATGAACTTTGCTAAGAGTGCAGTCATGTAGAAGGACTAGGATTTAGGGGTGGTCTTTGAAGTTTTCTTTTTCAAACTACATGGCCTTGAAGCTATTGAAAGCTTGAAAGGTTTTTCTGGTGAAATTATGCAATGTTAGAGTTATGTTGTACTACTCAATAATATGTGTGAACTGTTTATAAGGAAGGATTATTTTTAAGGAAAATTGTTTTCATATTGACCTTGGATTCATATTTCTAAGGCAGCTAAAGCAAAGGCAACGCTCCCAGCACTGAAAATTCCTGCCAGGAATGTAACATTCAAATCTCAGTTAGCGAGTTTAAAAACAGCAGTGATAGTGAAAGAGAGAAAAAGCACAATAATTCATTGATTTTTCAAAACAGAAGTGCTAATATGCAATAAATTTTCAGCAAGAACAGCAGAATTTTTCAAAGCATCATTTGTATATGAGATATTTTTAAGTAATCCTGTTTTCTTAGGCATTATACAAGAGACTTTCTTAAATAAAAGAAGTTTGACTATTCTGTAACATTTTTTAGGGTTACAAGCACATGTCAGTAAATATTCAAATAGTCCATAACACAGTTGAGATTGCAAATGATGCTTAATCTCAAAACATTCCAGTACCTGCAGAATTGTGTCTCCTGTATTCCAAATTTTTTGGAATTTTTTTTTTGGAATTTATTTCCTTCTGCTGTTCAACCTGCTGCCATTATGTATTGTAGGAAGGAAGAGCTGAACCATAAGAAGTCATGGATGAATATGTTCAAGTATTCCATGCACACACTCAGATCCATTTGTACAGGGTCAAGTCTAGCTTTCTGTCACTATTTTCTTCTGTGTAACCAAATTCCTCTAGGCTGAACAAAAAGTGCATTTCTGTTGAGTCTAATCTTCTTTCCCCTACAGAAATTCCACATTCTGATTTGGGAGCTGAACTTCCTCACTGCCCAGCAGGTGAGTAGTAATTACTTGATTCCATGCTGTCCCTACCCTTCAATGTCTACAACAAGATACTCCTAAAGATCAGATGAGGATGGAATTGTGAAAAATGTTAATTCTTACAAACCTCTTCTGAAAAGAGCTGAAGGAATAAATTCTGAGTTAGACTTGCCAGGCTCCTTGGCTGATAGCCCAAACTGAAAGCTCTCTTGTGTTTGGGAGTCTAAATGTGATCCCTTCACCTCCTGTTCTAGGGAACCACTGTGGGTTGTTTGCTTTATTCCTGTCTTTCTTATGTCTAAAGCTCTGGTAAGTTTGTTTGTTGTTTCAGCACAGTGACCATACTATTAACCCAGGCAGAAGTGTCTGAATTAACTCCAAATGATTGAGCCATCTGGAGAAGTTCAGTTGTATTAAACTCTGAGAGTTAATTGGGTTTTATGTGGCAGAGCTGCTTCAGGAAGCTCACTGGGTCCTATAGCAATGTGATATAGACGTAATGCACCCCTATGCATTAAAGCCTCCATCAGACCCATTTGCTGTGGTTTGTACATCCATTTTGGTAGATAAATTTGTTTAATCATATGCATTTGCAGTGGGCTGTGATATCTAGGTGTGCTTCCTTTTCTACTGCTAGTAACTTTAGCCAGTGGCATCTCCTCCAAGAAAGAATACATTGGCTTCATCCCCACAGCAATTTAATTGCTCACTAATGAATCATGTTTAGTATCTGAGCATTGGGTGACTGTTAGTTTCTCTGCATATATTTACCACTGTGGCATTTCACACAATTTAAAAGCAAAAGAAGAAAAAAGCAAAACTATTGCTTCTTCTAATACCATGAACTATTTCTAAATTCCTTACTTATGATCCTTTAGAGATTGGAAGTGTTGATTCTGGAATATTTTTTACATGTTTAATCTTGGATTTTGTCTTATTTGAGGGAAACTGATGTGGGTTTTTTTCTGACATGCATTTCAGTTATTTTACAGAGTTTGCTATTTCATTTTAGAATTTTTTTTGTTATCAGTGTTATCAATTCACTGCTTTTGTAATATCCAAATTACTTGATACAATAATCTTGTAAAATTTATAGGAAGGTATTTACTCTCCAAACAATTCCATGGAACCCAAAATATAACAGATTTAAAAAAATATTTTAAGAGAATATTTGTTTTATACTTATCTAGACTGTATTAATTTAAAATTTTGTTGTAATAATGTTTTTATAGTTATTTTAAGAGAAAAACATTGGCAATTATTCTTACATACTTTCTCTAGATTTTTATAAAGAAGTAATGACATTTTTATAGAAAAATAGACAAATTAGAAAAGGATGTTGTCTTCCTCACAATACTTATAAGACTCAATTAAAAAAACAAACCCTGAATGAAATTGTTTTAGGCCTTCCTTCTGAATGTTCCTTGAGTAGGATATTCACCTCTTAAACATTCTGCATTGTCACACATATGTTTAAAATATCCCTTAGTGGTCTTTCCATGCTACTAGTTTAAAAAGGAAATATTACTGCTCCAATAAATTTGGAGGGGAAGATAAATGTTTATTTGACTTTTTTTCCTAACTGCCCAGCAATTTCCAGCAATTTCTGACTGCAGGGAAATATGCAATAGATTTGAAACCCTCTGGGTTTATGACATGCAACAGTGTACATGATTTCTCTTTCTTTTCTCTTATTGTTTTACAATTCTCCTCCCAGGTAAATTTGGGAGTGCTTCAACTGCTCTCAGGGTTGCAAGATTCCTTCCAGCACGAGGAACAAAGGTAAGTTCATATTCTCTACTTTTGTCAAGATCCCGTTTACTTATGACACTTTATGATTAGGACCAAGTGGGTTTTCAATTACAAAAAGTTCTCCCCAAAACCAATTTCCTGCTCCCATTCAAAAGCAGAGATCAAGGCCATGAGAGCCTATGCTCCTCTAACATCTCAGCATGTTCTGACTCGCATGGACCCTCGACAAAATTCTAGAGCTGATACACATAAAGAAGGCATTTCTTTCATTTTTGAGACAACCCAAACCAGAAACCCCAACCATTTAAACAGAAGTTAATGGGAGAAATTACATGTGCTCAACATACATCATCCTTAAACACCTGATATTTTAAATCTATGGCAAATTTCAAGAACATTTTTACTATCCTCCGTACATTACCTCACTTGGATCATTTGTCTTTCAAAGGACTAGTAAACCTTAATTTGCTTTAGCAGCTTTGAATGGATTTTTATTGTTTCTTACCACAGCCTTTCAACTGTAGTAATTTGAAAACTAAATATGAACTGCAAAACTCAATCAATCCTGTAGTATTCTTTTAATATCAATTTCTATATAATTAGCCCCCAAACTGTGTTCAATTACTGACAATTATTTCCATGCACTTTGAGGGACAACACTAATTTCACAGTTAGCAGCATTTAAAAGGAAGGTGATTCAAACACTATATAAAAAAGTCCCTGTGTCAAGAGCTACAGAGCATTGTTGCAGACTTTGTGAGATAAAAAGGATTTTACTGGTACAATATCAGAACTCACATTTTACAACCCCACATGTGTGTATGATTCTGTCTGGCAGGTAGTTTGTGTCAGTATTCTTTAAATGCTAACTAGGCTTATTATAACTTTGGCTGCGTCCTTTTAAAACCAATAAAATTATGGAAAAATCTATAAAAACCGATGCACCAGATAAAGACTAATGATTAAAGTGATGCAATCAGGATTTCTCACATCCAGATTTTTTCCTCTTAGGTTGTCTTACAGATATTTGAAGCATCTCTCTTATAACTGTTACAAGGTGCCTTCCCTCACATTATAAAATCATGTTTTATGACCTTCAGCCCATTTTGTGTCCCTGTCCTATAAGAATACAGGTGGAAGAGATTGGTGATATCATGATGGTTCTATGGTAATGATGTACAGCTCCTGTTCCAGTGAGGTCACTGGAACTATCAGTCACTATGTAGGGACAAATTATTTTTGTTATATCCATTTTGTTGTTGGGCTCTGATGGACCTCGTGACAACTGGAAATTGTATTTATATATGTGCGTACTTAAAAGGTTATCAGTAGAGCCCAGAGCATTGACTGGGTACTCTTATTATAGAGTAGTAAATATCCAAATAAAGAAATAAATCAAATGATACCTTTCTCAAATGAGAGTTACAAAATGGAGCTAACAAATATTGATAGGCAGCAGTATTCAGAAGATCTTCTAAATTATCTTGTAAATGCTATGAAGTTTAAGCAGAGGAGACAAGGAAACAGAAGAGTTATCGTCAAAACAGCACACAGACACTTAACTACAAAAATAACAACCTTTTGTTGGTAAATGACAGCCAGTCTTGGCTCTAGTGTATATCTCAAGGATCCGAAGGAAAGTTATATGATAAATAAAATTGTGTACATTGTAAATTCCAAACACACAAAATAGCTGAAGAATAAAGACCAGTAACTAAATTCATGCAAAGGACAGATAAAAGCTTTTTATGGTTTAAAAGTAAATTTTGGGTAGAATCCTGCAAACACCAAGAAATGTGTTGGTTTGTTTTCAATATTCCATTCTTTATAGAAGTCTCTAATTTCAAGTGAAATGCTGATTTAAACCTTTAGATTCGTGATTTTAAGGTGAATCAAAACCAGCCCACAGTACTAAAGTTTTTCAGTATTTTTTGTTGGGTTGGTTCAATTTTTTTTCCAAAAAAGCTGAGCAATAACTTCCTTTGCCTTTATGGCATAGCAACGCCATCATAAGTCACCAGGAAAAGGTCAAATTTTTATACAACCCTAAGAGTCAACTACAGATCACACCAGTGACTACTTGGGTAAACATGAGGGACAAGATGAGAATGGAACAATAAAACTCCAAATCATGCTCAGACAGCAGCACTAGAAAAAAACAAGACCTAAATTGGGGGAAAAGGTGACCAAAATGCAATGGAGTCCCTGAAGGACCCAAGTAAATGATGACGGATATGCTGAGTAGGACCTGTCTTTGGGGACAAAGGGGAACTGTGCATGTGTGAACCCACTGGGAAGGGTGTGTTAAAATGTAGAATAATCCAAAGCCCAGTGAAGGCTATGATTTTTTTTTCTGCTGAGAGAAAAAAGGAGGGGGAGGCTTTGGGTAATGATCCCACAGGTGACAGGAGCAGCCTCAGAAGCTTTTGTGGACTAAGGGAAGGTAAGTTTTCTCCAGGATTCCACCACTTGTACAAGTGCAGGTCAAGGAAAGGTAAGATTTTTTCAGGATTCCACCATTTCTACAGATACAGCACAAGGAAAGGTAAGATTTCTATAGGATTCTTGCATTTGTACATGTAAAGGATTGAAAATCTCAACACAGGCAATGACACTGAACAGTCCACAACTTCACAGCAGTAGTCATCCTCTCTAAAGTGAATAATGGCTATGAGAATTAGGGGCAAAAACTATTAATAAAAACATTGCAATGTTTCTCGTAAGAGCTTGTACAGGGTATCAAGTAAGGAATAGGCATTTGAAAATTGGGTTGCACTAATCTAGCTAATTGCAATGATGTTTTTAGCATTGTAGATCTAAATAATTATGTGAATAATGTAATTTAAAATATTTTTAAAATATTTAATGCATTTTCACAAGGGATCACTAAGGATATTTTGTGCCAGGTCATATAGTCTCGACAGACATTATAAAATTGAAAAACTGAAACAGCAAATGATACAATTCAGGTTTCCAAAACTGAGCAAAAGACAAAAGGTCTGGTTAAAACAATGAGGCACAGAATCTTACAGGGAAGACTGAATTGTATTGTAAGTTCACCTGCTTTTGTTTACCTATTGCAGTGATCCTGGTATGTACCAAACAATATGTACAGCAATATCCAGGCACAATATAGTGAGTTAATAATGGAGCTTCAGTCTTAACTGTGAATTCCCTTGCATTACTTGGTATATTGCTGATACAGATAGGGTTTTGTGGCTTAATTTGTGGCAGCACATAGGGTGTCAGCTGGAAATCCATTTTGTCGTTGTAGAACAATATACAGAATATAATAAACCCATTCCCACCTTCCCATTCTTTCCTTACAGTAGGAAGCCAACATTTAGAAACCCATAGCAAGCAAACACCTGCTAAGCATAAATCACGAGCACAAACACAGCGCTGGACAAGTTCAGAGAGATACGATGGGAGAAAAATCCATGGAAAATCTTAATAGTCATTAGGAAAATCTAACATTTGTTTCACAGACTGACAGGTGGCTACTGAATCGACTTCAGAACAACCATAAAGAGAGAGCTGGTTATTATGCCAGTAAAACTTAAACAGCAGAGCTTTTTAATAAGCTGCACTCTGTTAGGAGTACACTGAGGGAGCCCGAGCAGGAAAAAGCAATAATCACATCTAGCAATAACATGGGGATCAACTAATATCCATCATAATTTCTCCCTGTTTTGCTTCTCCCTATTAGTATGACATATAGTAGAAGTAGAAGCAGCCTAACAAGATACTGAGCAGAACAGGTGCAGAAACTAAAGCGTCTTCCATTTAGAGAGTCAGCATTTTTCTTTGAAAAAACCTCTGTGCGCTGTGCAGGTTGGAGCCTGGGTTGCCCATTGCTTACACCCATTGTGTGATGTGTGCACTATTTTATCTCTTCCTGCAGAGTTTGGTTGTGACATACATAACACATGTGCCCATAAAGTTACCCAGAAAGGCACTGAAAAGGTTCAATATATGTCATGGCAAGCATATTTCTTTGTTAATTCCATAAAGACAGTCTGGAGAAGCCAAGTCTCCTACAATTTTTGTGTCCGCAGTGGGGAGAAACCAGCACATTGCATGCTATCATTATCACAGAATTATGGTGCACTATGTAATACTTTCACTCTTGCCAGAGAATGATAGTGGAAATGGCATTGCCCCATTACTAATGCTTAATGTATGACCAATCAGAAGCTGAAAATCATATGACCAGTGGCAGCTTATGCCATCCCATCAGTTCGTAAATTGGATGCAGTTTGTCAGATGGACACAATATCCCTCCACTGTAGGTGGTCTCTGTTTCATTAGGTTTCAGATTGATGGTAGTGAACAATAATCCAAAAGTGTGCAATAGGTACATCAACCTCATTTTTCATTAACAGTGCTTCCCAGACGTATTGGGAGCAGGTACAAAACATAGATTTTGTTTGGCTTACTTTGATCCGTGCAGAGACTATTGGGTATCTGACTTCGCTGTCGGAGGCTTATGGTTTCGGTTAGCAGAACCTGGTACAGCAACTGGATGAGGTGTTTTTGATATAATCTATTCATTTAGGTGTGATGCAGAAATAGTGGGTGGCAAAGCTGCTAATTTTTTTTTTTTTTTTTTATGAAGTAATGAGCAACCAACAATTTATTTACATACAAGGCACTGCAGTTACTAGGGGACCTTTCTAAATTATGGGGTAGATACTAGAGTGGTAGTGATTTTTTTTTTCTTTATTTCCCAAGAGATTAACAGAAATGTTGGTGCATTTTTGCAGCTTCTAAAAGAAATTAAAAGACTGAAAGCCTTTGCCAGGGTCGTTGAAATGACAAACAAATCAACAAAGGCTGTATCCTGCACAGTTTTGACTTATAGGGATGTGTTTTACTTCACAGCGAAATAAAGTAGTATGCAATGTTGTTCAAATAGTGAGTAATTGAAAAGCCATTTTTAAAGCAGAGACTTTGAATCCCTGCAAATGATATAATATTTATAAAGCTGGCAGAAAACTGATATTAGACTCTGCAGCAGATGAGTAAGAACTGCTATCATCAGGATTGATCAGGTACCACATGCTTTCACTATCTTCAATACAGTTTTCTTCCTAATCTCTATATTAACTAAGTGCATGTACATTATTAGCAAGTTACACATACTTATTTGAAATTAAAATCAAAGCCCTAAGTAATATATTATGCAGGAAAAATCATGTTTTAATGTTCAGATAAATGGATTTTATTATGCAGACGCACATACGCTGTTAATCATGTAGCATCAAGCTATACATGTAGTCAAGATAGGCAATATGGTTTACTCTTCGAATGCACTTCTTATCTCAGTGTATGAGAAGTTTCCATCCACAATATTTCATTGTCCCTTTCTAAGAAATGTATCTCTAGGCCCTGAAGATTTAAAGAATCCTCATCATTTGCACAGCACGAACACGAGCTCTGTTCTGTGTGGGGCTGAGGGGGGGAATTCTGTGTGTGCATGTATTTGGCATGAATTTCTATGGAATATATGGACTCTCACATCACGCCACTTTTCCAACAGCATCTCTTATCATTGTTTAAGAATATCTTTTCACTTTCATGCTTTTCTCTAGTTATTTAACATAACTGGGCAACTTTTCTTCTGAAGTTCTAAAACATGTGTCCATTGCCCTGGTTTGCCAGCCTTGAGCAAATCTCTTTAATAGATCACTTTCAAGATGATGATACATTGATATTCAGCTTTAATTAGTGTCATGAAAGAGAAAAAGCCCTTCAAATGTCAATGGCTTGCAAAAGTTGTTGGAGCATCTTCTTAAAGCAAATCTGAAGGCCTGGCCCTCAATATTTTTTTTCTTTCTTTCACATGATCCTATTACAGGAGTTTTTTTGTAAACTGGTGTTATAAACGATTATTTTTAGTTAAGAGAAGCACCAGGAAAGATTAAAAAATGGATATAAAGACATTCTGGTTCTTGATCTTCTTTCTTCTCATCTCAACCCTTAGAAAGTCTTGCTGGAAGAACACAAGGAACAGCGGGAAGGTTTCTAACAGATCTTTGAGACCTCCTTGCAGTCAGATCCCAGGGGAGCTAGAACAGTATACCTCTGTGGTTCAAAAACTCTTTGGGCCAGAAAAAGGGGCCTTTATCTGCTGACATTTCAAACATATTCAATCAAATATTGATCTAGAAAATCAGCCACTTTTTCTCTAGCAAAGAAATTAAATTAGTGCTACCTACTGAAGATCTACAAATGGTTCTCCTGAAGATAATGATAGTACCCTAGGCTGTTCCTAGGATCAAAAGTTTTTATGGACACCAAACTGATTTAATATTTTCTGTAATGCATGGAGAAAAAAGGGTGAAAGATCTGCGTGCCAATAGTAATGTGCTGGAGATTATCTCATGTGGCGAGTCCTTGCATCAAGGAGCCAGGTAGGTTTTTCAAATCCATCTCATCTTTGGAATAAAAGAAACAGAATGTAGCCCATTTCACCTTAGACAAAGATTTTCATCACCGGAAATATCTGACACCTCTTAAAGTTGGTGCTGGTAGCACATGCTCCTCTAAGTCATAAACATTTCCTGTTCTATTTCAAGATGTCCCTTCTGTTGCTTTGGAAGAAGTGAGAAGTCTCTTCTTCAAACTCTAAACACTAACAGACCATAAAACATGTCTAATGTGCAACAATTAGAGAAACATTTCTTAAAATATATTTCAAGTCCCATTGTTGAAACAATGTCATTATTTGTATTATGAAAGAAAGGTAGGCTGTACAAAAGAGCACAAGGGTTAAATGATTTAATTAGTATTCCATTCTATGAATTTACTGGAAAAAATAATGAGACATTAGTTCCTATTAAAGCATTTCTCACATTCTCACTCACAAAATCATATCTTAGGGATTTAACTACACTGAGACAAAGAACTGAGTTGTTACAGGTCAGATCAGTCAAGGGTGGATTTATCACTTCTCTCACTTCTTCATGAAGTGCATCCAGTTGATGATGTTTTGAAATTCTGACAGTTTGCATTTATCACTGGACATATATGACTGGACTAAATCTATGCACAAAGAAGAGGCACTTGGTATACATTTTATAAATGTACCAAAGCATCTCAGAGGTTTCGAAAGACTGTCTTCAAATGGAGTTAGTTCAGTGGTTTGGAAATTCAAAGCTTCACCAAAGATTCAACCAGTCCCATCTGTTATTTGGTTTGTCTGGTTTTGGATTCATAAGAATTTCATAAGAATTTTTCTGTCAGTATTTTGTATGCAGCAGATAATCCAGCAATGAGGTAGGGACTTCTTCTAAAAAGACTCCTTTGTGTAAAAATATTTCCATTCTTCATATTGAGCTCAAAGAGCTCTATGTCTAAATTAACCTGCTCTGGTAAATAAAAATTATCTTTCTGGCTTTCCATGTATATCAGGGCATCCTTTTACCCATTTATCTATTAGAACTCATTGAATATGTCATAAAAATACAGATAAATGTAAACTGTCTATTCATTTAAGTCTAACATTTCAAACCTTCAGGAAATTTGAGGATATTAAACAGTCAGAAAGCTGCAAACAAAACCAGAAATTTCATGTCCAACAAGCTTCCTGTATCAGTCAAAAATAATTTCATTTAATTTTTGTCATGGATCAATCCAAGTAGGAGCTATAAAAAAAAGGAATAAATGAATTCTCTGTTTTCACCATAGTAGAATTTGACATCAAGTCTCTGATATTCTGCAGCAGGAGTGGTATAGTTTAATATATTTTTTTAATGAACTGGAAAAAGGGATGAGCATTGAGGTGATAAAATTTGCAGGTGACACAAAATTATTCAGGTTAATCAAATCTGGAGAGGGTAATAAGAAACTTCAGAAGAAAATAAACAAGTTAGGTGAATGATCAATCTGATGGCAGATTAAGTTCCATGTTGATATATACAAATTAATGTAATTTACGAGGTTGGGGTTTTTAAAATCTATTTTTACACCTTAGTAAGTTCTAAATTAATTGTATCAAAGGGAAAGGACCTAGAGAGCATTGTCAAGAGTGCAATAAACTCCTCCATTTGGCATGCAGCTATAGTAGAAAATTTTGCTATTCTATTTTGGTACAGGAAGGAAGAATAATATGAAAAAATCTTTAGTGTCATTAAATTGGTTGTACTCTGCATTTCAAATACCATGTGCAATCCTGTTCACCAGCTGCAAACAGAAGGTTTGCAGAAATAGAAGCAGCTCAGTTCTCTCTGGCAAAAAAATGCAAAGGATAAAGAGGAAAGACTGGAACAACTGGCATCACCAGTTTCACAGAAGCATGGTAGAAATGATAAAAAGCCATGAAATAATACCTTAATCAGGATAGTTAGGATCTCATCATATGATAAGAACACTCAGGGAAATTTAAAGCAGAAAACATACTCCTAAACAATGTAGAGCTTGTTGCAGTGGGATGTTAGTTTGGCAAAAGTAAAAAAAAGAGATTGGACATTTATATGAACTCAGAGACCTTAAACTCTGGAGATAAATTTTTCAGTTTGTTTTTTTTGTTTTTTGCTTTGCAAAGACTGTTCAGCAGGAATTGCTGTTACCTAGTACATTGAGACTCTTTAATCGTAATTTTCCTCAAAGTGTTTCCTCAGGATGATAAGAACATCTGTAGTAAGATAGAGACAACTAAACTGAGAGTGAGTGATAGGAGAAGAACTGTTAGGTAAATAGAATCTAAATGCAGGTAATGGACTTTTAGTATGGGTCAGCTGTGCTTTAATTGTGAGCTAAATATAACTGAATTCATAGCCTGCAAGCAGTGACACAGATGGCTAAAGGGCCATCTTTGAGGTAATTCAGCAGCACACCAGCCCCTCTGAAGAATGTTCAGAGCATTTCTTTAAGGAGAGTTTTCACTGCTCTGTTTAAGGTTGATTGCTATTGAAATGGAATCCACAGGAGCAATTAAGAGTCAGCAGTGCTGTACTGTAACCAGGGAAGAAGCCCTATACAGAAGAAGCCACTGTACGGAGTGGTGAACATGAGGTTTAATAAATAGAAATTCCAAGGGATTTTCACAGGTTTAGTGGAGTGGTGACATATGTTATCATCTTGCTCACCATAGACTGGGATATGATTTTACACTGTCATGTCACATCGGCCCACGATAACCAGAAGTCATTTATTTCCTAACAAAATAGTAACTGGATATGACAACCTGTGCTGCCCCATGGTGAGGTTGTGGTAGTATTTACTGATAATGTGAAGTATAACTTGCATCATCCATTATATTTTTCAGTAGAAATTCAGAGCATTTCTAATGTAAAAAGAACATCCCAGCTTTTTTTAGTGTCTTTTCTTTTTGCTTGGTACTACAATAAGAACTTCCATCACTTGCATATAGCTTACACTAAAATTTATATAGCAGTTCTCAAATTAAGAATTAATACATCTTCAAAGTACAATAAGTAATTAGACCACGCTGTTATTATAAAATTCCTCACTGTTTAGTTCAATTTTTTGCAGGAGTAGGGCGTCTGTCTGTGTTTCTGCCTATCTATTTGGTCTCTTCTGCTTTTATTTTTCTAGATAAGATATACTGGTTCTATTTTAATGCTACAAAATCTAAAATGAGCCCTCCATTAAACTAAGAATGCATAGTTACCATTCTGCTTTTATTTTCCTCAGAAAACATAAATAATTAAACTTGACTTCAAATAGAAAGATGAAGTTAGCCTTCCTACTGTACCACAAACATTTTTCCTTCATGGTTTGTCTAGTGGGATGGTAATCCTGTACTCTCGCTAGAAATTATCACATAAGAGTTCTCTTCATTTTAGTCCTTTTGCAAGGTGGATGCAGTGGATGTCTACACCACAATTTAAAAGGCTTTTCATCAGGCTTCATTCTTGATTCCTATTGTAAATTCCACAAGCTACAGTAGTTTAATGCAGAAGCGTAGATGTCCATAAAAAGCTGGAGGGAATGGTGTAAGTTATAATGCTGTTATAAAACTGTCCGTGATATTAACACACACTGTATATTAAATACACAAAACTGTTACAATAACTTGAAGGTTGAGACAAACTCATGAAAACAAATAAATTCTTTAGGACAGTAGGCAAAAGGTTGTTCTTTGCAAAAAGATTTAAATACAGTTGTACAGCAGTCCAAATTAAACCCCTCAAATAAAAAGCTTTCTCCACTCCTCATGAAGTCTATGCACAAAAATCCATCCACAAAATAGATTTTCCAGGGAGGTCACTCCCCTCCACGCAAATTTAGGCACCTGATGTGTACTGAGGGGAAGGCAATGTCCCTATACACGAGCTGAGTGAAAGGACCCTTCACTGAGCAGTTCAGAGCAGAAGCCTGATTCAGGTGCTCTCTGACACTCTCCAGAGGAGTCTGTCTTTCCATGTGGATTTTAGAGGAAGCTTTGGGATACCGACCTCCTCACCAGGACAATGTTCTCAGCTATTGTCAAGTACCAGGAGGATGAATATTTCCCTGTGGCCTGCCACATTTATACCACTGGCCCTCACAGTCAGGTAAATCATGTGAAAACAAAACTTCAAAAACTACATGTAAAAACTGAGTAAGACACAAATTCATGCTCATACTCTGCTCATAGTTACATTATTGTAAATCCAGAATAACTCCTTAGTTTAAAAAACAATTATCCTGTGTCACGTGAGGTGAGAGTAGGATCTTCTGTGACCATAAGTAAGAACTTCTCTGCATGGAGCAGCTTAAGACAGACTGGTTATTCCATAAACCAGATGGGGTTTGCAACCCTTGTAAATGTTTTAGTTTCTTTAAGCAGAAACAACCTTGTTATTGAGTGCTTGTTAGGTACCATGAAGAACCAAAGAAGGGAAGAAATCCAGTTGGTTCTGTTTTGGTTAGTTTTTTCTAGATTCCACCACTGTAAGCAATGTAAGCACTTCTCTCCTGTGCTCTGCAGCTCTGGTCAGTGCCATCAGGGAAAGTGAGCTGATTATCTGTGCTGAGCTGGTTGGTAACGTTAGAGCAGATACCAATGCAGCGCTAAAGGATGTGCAAAACCTCACTGTTTTAACATTGATTTCTCAGGCACACATTACAGGTCTTTAATGTGCAGCGCTGAGACAGACTTAGTTCAGGGTAGTACAAAGCACTCAAACTTAATTTACTGAATTATGAATTTTTTTCTCCTCAATTTATAGCATTACCAGCTGTGTGTAAGACTATTTTACATGGTAGGGTCTCTCATTTTTTGGCCTAGCATAGTGCCTGGCTTTTAAAATGCCTCCTAAAACCACTCCACATTCATCTTTTCATGGGTTTTTTGTCTCTTGAAACATGAATAGAGGGAAAGTACAGATGTACTTAGACACAATTGCATTAAATGAATTAAAGGTGGCTGCCATTTTAGGTAGTTCCAAGGTCATGAATAGCAAAATATGAAAATTTCATCTTTTTACTGTTGGTCGAAACCTTAATATGTTCCATGACCCTACACTAGATTCAACATATAAAATGAGAGCAGCTTAATAAATCTCTCACTGTAACAAGTATTACACATTATGAGAAGGAAAACTTAGATCAAGCTTCTCCTTTGAAGTTTTAATGGACACTCCAATTTGATGATAGCAGCTCACCTATGCTTGTAATAGGTTTGCAAAGCCTGGAGCAGCTCCAGTCATCTTGGGCTGTAGCTCTGGATGACAATGAACTCAGGCAACTGCAAGATTGGGGCTTATTGAAATAGTCCAGCTCTGGCCTTACCAGGCATGGCAGGCAAACTTTTAAATACTTTTCTCCCTTTGAAAGCGTATTTCCAGTTTGAGCTGTTCATAAGAATTTTATCCTGTAGTAAAACTGCAAAACCTTCCAGTCTGAAAAGGATTGATCAGTTTATGCTCCTTTGTTCCACCCTTGTGCAAGCCAGAAGAAGGGGAAGGGGAAGAAGAAAAAAAAAAGAGAGAGAACACAGCAGGGAAAAGGGAAAGGAAAACTGGATCTTGGAGCTGTGTATTTCTCACTGCTCTGTGTAACTACATCAGGTCCTACCTGAGAAGTCCACCCTACTGGATGTTTTCTTCTGTGGAGGAAATTCTATATGAAATCAGGGGGTTTTGTTTAAAACAAAACTTAAATGTGAGTTTGCTATTATGACCCAAATCTTGCTAAGATTTATGCAAATATTTACCTCCCTGCATTGCATAACTCTCTTGATTTTGGTGGAACTGCCAACCATGTGTACAGACAATAATTTTTGTAAGTCTGTCTGATAATAAGCATCTAAAGGCTCAGAAGTGAATTCGTTCTCTCTTTGCATAGGAAGGATGAAGCCAAAGTAATTCTGTTTGTCTGGCACCATGTGTTGTAACCACAGTGTTACATGCCCTGTAGACATGAGTCTCAAGTGATTAAAAGTGCTTTAAAAGGCAAGGAAAAGTCATTCAACATCTGTAAGATTAAAAGAGAAGGCAGCACGGTACATTTTCAAAAATCAATTATGTAATAAGGATGTAGTTTACCATGAGAAAACATAAGGCAATCATTTTAGCAAGGCTGTTCTTCCTGTTAAAACATGGGAATCTGCTCCTGTCCAGGCACAGATCTCCCTCTCTTATCCTGTGAGTCAAAGACAACTTTGATTTCCTCAATGAGCCTTCCTGGGTGAATGTGACACCACATCATCTTGGCTTATATTTTTTATTCCCAGTTTAACAGTTATAAACACCTTTCAACATCACATAAGAGCAGCAGGGTAATCCAGATAAAAGAAAATTCTTCAACCCTAACAGCCTGACTCAGATTTATATGCCTGTTTCAAATTTCTGTTCCTCATTCCAAGACTTGCAACATTTCACAAGTACCATATAATGTGCTACTTGATTGGCCTTTCCAAGGATACAATGTGCTGCAACACATTGTTCAGGAGTTTTATAGGTAGGCATCCCCACCACTTCTGGTATTCATTGAAAAAATATATCATGGGCTTCTTTTTCTGTGCTCTACCATCTTGACGTTTCTTAATATAAGGTTGTCTTCCAAGATGTCAAACTGGTTTTGAATTATTTTATGGTGTTCTCAGTTAAAACACTGTCATGTAAATCAATCACATCCTCAGTTCTCTGTCAGGGAACTGCAATCTTGAAGTACAGCCTTCAAATGGAATCAGTACTGCTACTAGATTTCACTGTAGGAGAGCAACCATCAGTCTGGGATTTACTTGTTACTGTCCCAGGTAAAACCTTTGCCAATAAATTACTGCGAAGGATATGAACATTCCAAGTGAGGTTTCACTTGTTTAACCTTGATCCCAGCTTTGCCACTTATCACTGTTAACCAAGCAAATATCACTATTACTGTCCTCAGCAGCTTCCAACCCCCCCTGTGAGGCGTCTTGTAGCTTTTTCTCACACTGAGCAGTTTTCCCAGCACTTTATGGAGCTGCACCATACTGATTATTTTCTTAATGCTACAAAGTTTCTTTAAGGAGACCCATGCTTAATAAATTATTTCCTATGTCCCAGAGCTTTAAAGTTTACAGCTGCTAGTTAGACCATAATTTCTTAAACATCTTTTGAAACATCACCCATATGTGTTTCCACATATTGAAACACACCTACAATAACTTAGTTTTGAAGTAATTTCTATCAATCTTGTAACATTAGTTAAATATTTATAAATGTACCTTTAAGTGTCACCAATTTATTCTCTGAAGTCAGTAACTGGTGATAAATTACTGGTGAACAATAATGGTGCATTAGAGTAATCCACAGTTTTGGAGACTTCAAAGCTTCAGTGCAGTTGTTTCTCCTTCCACAGGCAATATACATGTAATTTAGCTACTTTTCCCCCTTTCAGATTCATAATGTATATCCTGTTGTCTCTTTCAATGCCCTAAAATCCTGAGGGGGGCAATCTTGTAATTACATGCATTAACTCTATTATATTGTGAACTTGTATGATTCTGCACCCACAGAATGAGGAGCTGCTGTGTTCTTAAATGCCAGCTACTCTTTAACTGTAAAGGCACCTACTATTTTATTGGAACTATTCTTGCTTTATTACTGTAAACAACTTTGATCATAATGATGCCATTTGAAAGAGCTGATCAAGCTGAGAAAAATGACACCACAGTCATAAAGTAACACTAAATTTTGCTATTAACATTTTATAGTGCATATAAGGAAGGCGTTCCAAGTTGCAACTACAGACAAAAGAGAAAATTAATTTTACATAGAAATGTAGATTTAAGCATTAGCAATATACTGGTACAATCATTTGCACCATATTCTTAAGCACAACAGATGACCCTCTCTGTAGATAAGAAAGCTTGCTGGTTGTCACATCTTAGTGGAATCTGTGCTTGCTCTGTGGCAAACAAGAGAATATATTACAGCCCTTATCCCTGCAACAAAGATAGGATGATTGAGTTAGGAGGAAAATACAGAAATGTCATACTGAACAATTTGAAAAGTTATCAGAAAGAAAACTCAGTTCACAGGAGAGCTCTTGATAGAAAAGAAAGCCTTAGCTGAAGGCTGAAACAGTTTTTCCAGCAAAACGGATCACCTGACCCCTAGGATAAGTTTGCTTTCTGAGATACATACAAAGCATAGAGTTTGGACACAACTGCTGAAGTACCATTCTTTGGCCACAATTGAAAAATAAAATAGACTGGCATCTGTACTGGGAAATTTTGTTTAAAATAGTTTAGTTTGGGCTATAAGGTAAAACAAAGGGATTTTGATACAACATATGCTGTGAATTCACCAAGGAGCTGCAAGTGACAGATCCAAACAGTGAAGTAACTGCTAACTGTGCTGTAATACAGAGCAAACTGTAACAGGGTGAAAATAGATGGCAGTTTGTAGGAAAGATAGGCAACTGTTTAAATGTCAGTTAATGAAGTTTGATGTGCAGGGCTGGAAGCTGCCTTTCATTAGGGTAATTTTCTTTTGTCCAAACACATCCTCAAGCAGCACTAAGTGGGAAGTCCTTGGATGAGGGTGTCTTGGTGTTTCTTCACTGCAATAAATGGCAGGGGAAAAACAATGTCACACTCCTTATTCCTTGTGGTTTCCAGCTGCAGGAACAGCCTTTTTTACATCTTCTCAGTGGCCCAAAGCTATAACAGTGATTGCAGTTTCATGCAATGGGAGCTCTTGTTGGCCTTGTCTTATTGCAGCAGTCTGAACTGGACTTAGGGGGGCAAATATCCAGCAGTAGGAAAGTGAAGTAGAGGAGATCCAGTTCCAGCAACTCTTGGATCTCTCTTTGAAGGGCAAAAAGGGCTGGAAAGGAAAGAGGATAAACTTCCAAAGATCAGCAGGCAATTTGAAAGGAGTCCAGGTTCACAAAGCAGCTTTGGTGGATATCATGGTCTGGAGACAGAACCATGGAAGTGGAATAAAATCATCTCACTTCAACCTCTGACATGGGCTACTTGCCTTACTGGTTTCTGAACACTATAAATTTATTTTGTATACTTTTTTATATAAACTGTGAGCTTTCAAGTCAAAGGGCTACTTAGGTCTGTGTGCTTTTCTAGGTGCACTACCTTCACTTCGACAAGCCCAAGATTCAGCAGAAAATCCTTGCATTTTTCATCTAAGAATATCAGAATTTAGGAGTATCACTTTGTGGACATTTTACTTTTTCCTAATAATGCAGAAAGTACCACTGTAGAAGTGGAATGTAGAAAGTCCGCTGTTTTGAGAATACATTTTTGTTTTTTTGTTAAGGCCTGCTAAAGAGAAAACAGGTATTTTAAACAAATACCTGGTGAACTATTAAACTTCCTAAGTTACAAAATCTCTCAACCCCAGGTGTTGAAAGTCTCTGACCTAAACCTATTAAGTAAGTCTGCTGAGGAGAGTGTCTACCAGTGCTACACATTAAAAATTGCTTATGTAAAAGAGTACAAGGTATCTTTGCTAGAAGCAAGACTGCTGTCCACTAAACCATCCCAGCATGCTGCTGCTATTTTGTAACTTTTTTTAATGTAATTTTCTAGAATTATGCAATTATCAGTAATTTGGTGATTTGGTCGCTGCATTTTGGACGCCTGTATTTTTCTACTGTTAAATGCAAATGTTGGTATCTCTGGCTTTGGGATCCTCCTCTTCCTGATAGCCTAAGATTTCTCTATGTACTTAAGCAAGTGAAGTAGCTGACAAACAAAACTGTGAAGAATTTACTATTTATGTGGAGGAAGAATTCTGTGTTTGAAGATTGACTAATGACACACCAAAGAGAACACAGATAAGAAGGAAAAGAAACAGCAATTTTTGAAATATCAGATATCTTACAGAGAGAATAAGAAAAATAAAGTATGGGGGCTGAAAGGAGAGGAAAAGAAATAATTTTTTCTTAATTGGGATCTAGGGGACCTGAGTCATAAAGCAGGAAGCTTTGCACTGTTCCTCTGACATTCAAGTTTGATAAATGGCAGCGTGGTTATTCCACATCTCAAATGTCCCCATTCTATATAAACACAAAGTTACACATAAATGTGTAACAAACCTGAGTGTGTCTAAACTGAACCAAACCAAACCAAACCAAACCAAACCAAACCACACCAAACCCTAAGCCGGTCTCTCTAAAGCCATGGTAAGAAATGTGCTGATGCATGTGGAGAGACCACCTGATTTCTTACTGACACTTTTATTTCTGTAACAGGTTTTTGTTTATTCTTCAGGGCAGAAAGGCTGCATTTTCTCTTGCCTTGAGCTAAATTCTCTAAAACTGCTAGGCAGGAAATATAATATCCAATATCCTACTATTTCTCACTTCATTATACTAATATAGTTTCACATACAATGAGGCAGAAATAATGAAGAAAATATGCTGTAGCAATGAGTCTTTATGTGACTACTTTTTTAATAGAGTCTTACACAGTGCATTTTCAGGCCCCATAGATGAGATTTTCTTTCTATATCTATTCTAATACATTTAACTGTACTTTTTAGGGAAGAATCTAAAACCCAGCACCACAATGGCCCTGATCCTCAGCTGTCACAGGAGAGCTCTCAGGCCTGGATGAGTTGTGATCAGGGATGGAACATCTTCCAAGAAAAATTTTTGCTAATGCCACAGAATCAGTAGCTTGGGCTGGTGCAACTGTGCATCAAAGAAGGGCTTGAACTTCTTTAAGGACTCATCTGAAGGACAAAGTTTTAAAAACACTGTTCTGAAACTACACTGTAGTGACCTTCACTTACTTTGCATCCTTGCTGTAAAGGTGGTTTCAATTTCAGAATCATTTCTGCCCCATGACAGGCCCAGACCTGAGGCTTTCACAGCAGAAGCCCCTTGGAGGGCTGTATTGACTTCAGCAACTGCAACAAAGGCTGTTCAACAGTGTCACAGTTTCCACAACAGTTTCCTTTTTCAAGGAAACAAATATGAAATATTTTCTTATTCTGTGTTGCCTGTATTTCTCTGATACTTTGCTCCTGTGAATACCTGAAGCCCTCCAATAGTCCACGGCTTTTAGGAGCCAGGAATCCCAGCTGTAAATGGGAAATCTAGGCTGAGAAAAGGCCCTGATTGGCATCCCTGGAGGCTGATGACCTCCAACTATCTGTAAGTGATAGAGCATAGGCAGGAACTCTGCTCACTTCTGCAGAGCTGCCAGCACAACCCAGAGGAGCCCACGTGAGGCTGCCATCTCTGTTCATTCCTGTGCCCACTCAGTCCACACCTGTGTGAGACTTCCAGCAAGGATGCTAACCTGGATCACTCCAATGGTAATTCCTTCACTGTGAACACTGGGGAGACAAGAATTGGATCAAACCCAGAAAACTCACTTAATCTGGGCTACAGACAGAGTTGTTGGATAGTAACTCCTCTAACTCCTCCTCTAACTGCTAACTACAGCTGAATTCAACCCAAAGGCTCAGAAAGTTTCTTGTAAAGTATTTGTTAACTCAGTCCAGCTGGTCTCCCTGGATATATTTTTCTAAAGCTAAGCTTCCAACCTAGTTGTCATTATTCATGAGGCTTTCTGGAAGTGCTGATCCTTGCACTTAGCTTCATCATTCATTTTCTCCATTATATTCCATCTGAAATTGCATCTGCTACTTGTATATTGATAAACACTGGCTATATCTCCTAAGGGCTCCTACAGTTTCAAAATCAGACTGGTTGCTATTATTATTTAAGGCAAACATATCATTAAAACACATATACAAATAGTGCAGACTAATACATTACATATGAGGAAAATATTTTTTTGCTGCATGAAAAACTTATTCCAAATCTTCCAAAGTCTAAGCAAGCTTACAAACCTTGAAACCATTCTGTTCGGTGTAAAACATAAAAGCTATTTGACCATTACAAGTATTCTTTCTGTCTGTTTTCCATGAACTAGATTTAAATATATTTACATCGCTCTCGTGTGGAACATAGTTTTATAATTGTGTGGTTTAAGGATGATTTTTGTGCAGCACCATGAAACAATTACATATTTTAAAGTTGTTTTTCTGTTAACTTTAAGAATTTACTCCCTCAGATTAATCTACCTTGCTTTACTTTCTCCACTGTTGACTCCTTTCTCCACAAACAGTTTGTCTTTGAGGCATTTTTATCCTTTTGTTTTCAATACTGTCAGGTCACAGTACCATAAAAACTTACAATGAATCCTGACAATTAAACAAGACAGTTTAGATTGTATTTAGTGATTATTTGACCTACTGGATTTTATCAGCACTACTCAAAGGGAAAGAGGTGTGTAGATGAGATTTCCAGATGTTGGTGGGTAAGTGTCAAATGGGAGAAAGGGATATTCCAGAATGCTGACACTGGTTCTGCATCGTGTACACACATGGTTTAATGAAGAAATTCCATCTTCATCTGACACTCTCTTTGTTGCAGCTTTTTATGTAGTAAAATGGTACAGTAAAACTTGATAGTAAATAACAGTAATAGTAAAACTATATAGTAATAGTAAAATAGTAGATAGTAATAGTAGAAAAAAAAAGTGATAGTAAAAAACCCCTAGATGGTAATAGTAAAATAGTAAAACTAGATAGTAATAGTAAAACTTGATCATAAGATGCAATGAATGAATTAAAAACAGGGTAAATGGCAGAGAACAAACCATAAAGTGATAATAGATGCAAAAGTGTCTCAATGGCATCTCATTTTTAATATATTACACAGTAGGAAAAATTGGCAGGTTTACTTGTCTTTGCTACAGGCAAAGGACCCCCAGGAAGTAACTTTGAGTATCTGACTGATTTTCCAGAATGGGTAAATTAAGGTTCCTTCCTTGGATAATCTAACCTGGATTGTTATAGGACTAGTACAATAGAAGACTGGAATACTGCTTCCTTAAGACATTGTTTCAGGGTGTATTTCCCACTTGTGGAGCAAGTGAAAAAAAGAGAAAAATCTGTCAAGTGAACTATCAAAAGGAACAAAATAAAAAACAAAATAGATATAATAACACTTCAGTAGAATCACATGCTCTTTTGACTATCAGTGAGTCTCACAAAAGGCTTTCCAGAACTTTGAAGGATAAAACGCTCTCACATGTTGGCGTCAGACAGCTCCGTGCAAGCCGGGCATGATGCATTTCAAATGGAAAAGCTGTCCTCTCCCAGAGATGGAACTTGATCCTGGCCTGCCTATGTCACAAATAAATACATAGGTAACTGCACAGTAATTGCCAGGCAGCAGGGAGGTCACAGAACAGAGGGAACCATCCCTTTTGGAGCAGAGATGGCTTTCCCAGCCTCATGGCACACACACATTGCAATCTGGGAAATGGAAATTCCACACTGGATCATATCAGCGGTCCAGTGCTCTGTCTCTACAGTGAGTGGCCAGGACCAGATGCTTCAGTGGAATTTGCAAGAAAACCCATAATGGACAATTATTGAATAATTTGCTCATAGGGGAAGTTTCTTCCTAATCCCAGACAGCTAATGATTGGTTTATGCCCTGAAGCATGAGGGTTCATACATCTCCACCCCCAACCATTTTTATCCTATCTAAGGTATCCCTGGGCGCTCTCATTATCCAAATAAGTGTATAATCCTTTTTGAATCCTACTAAGCTCTTGGGCATAATGATAGCTTGTTGCAGTGAGTTCAACAGGCTAATTATGCATTGTGTAAAAAAAGTATTTCTTTTTATCAGTTTTAAATTTGTTTCTTTTCAATTTAATGGATGTCACTTTGTTCTTACATTATGGGGAAGAGTAAATAGGAGCATTCAATTGACCTTCTCCATACCATTAATTATTTTATATCTCTCTATCATGTCCCCACTTATTAATTTCCTCTTCCAACTGAACAGTTCTCATCTTTTAAATCTCTCTTAATATGGAGGTTTCTCCTTGTCTCTGTTGCCTTCTGTTGCCTAACTTAGGGCTTCTTCAATTTCCTCTACATATTTTAAGATGGCATAACCAGACATGAATATTGTATTTGGGGAGAGTGTGCCAACAATGTGTATAATTGCAGAATTACAATATTGTCATTGTTTTCCATCCCATTCTTTCCACATTCTCACATTTTATTTGCTTTTTTAACCTCCACTGCTCATTGATCAGATGTTTAATTGAGCTGCCCACAGTGACCCTCAGGTCCTTTTCCCAAGTTGTTATAGTTAATTTAGAAGCCAGCAATGTGCATGAGCAATTCAATCTGTTCCTTCCAATATGTGTATTTTCATATTTGTCAATGCTGAATTTGGCTGCCATTGCTGAATTTGGCTACCATTGTGCAGCTTATTAGGTCGCATTGAATGTCTCTGCAATGCTCTGTAGTGCTGACTAACCTAAATAATTCTTTGCTATCCAGAAAGTTTTCCACCCTCCCAAATGCTTTTTCCAAGTGACTGAATTTATTTGTCAGAATCAACCATAAGACAGTGTTTCTGGTGTGCTACGTGTAGTCTGTGGCTGGAAATGTGACTATTTTTGATTAAGTATCTGGTAGGACACAGGGGTTAGAGTAACTAGAATTTCCAAACATAAAAGCTAAACCCTACCTGGAGTTACACATGAAATTAACTCTGATTACCTAATGAGTCCCCATTTGGACACACATCACAAGCACAGTGGATTTCCACATGATATGCAATTTTTTGTGCAGTCATAACTATCTATCAGCATCTTCTGCAAAGAGACAGAAGTTTGCTGAGAGCTGTGTGTGAGACTTTAAATAATCCTCTGCATTTCAGACTGTAAAAGCCAAAGGTGCAGACTGTCCCCTCCCAGTTTGGATTTTGCACTGGTTAATACATGGCCCCTCCCTGGTGGTAGATCAAGGCACCATAGCCTGGAGGTCAGCAGGAGATTCCAGGTCTTTAGCTCTTGTATTTCTCTTGTGCAACAGAGACTCAAAAAGTTTCTCTTTACTTGCACGATTTTTTTTACTATTAATTAGTCTTCATAAATAAGATCACATTCGAGTTTTAAGAGTGACCTGAACTTAAGGATTGGACAAATTTAAAACAACAAGAAGTTTCTGCAAGTAAACCAGAGACTTAAGTTATCAATTCCAAACTTGTACTGACAATTCAAGTGGAGCATTATCCAAAGGCAATTTTTGTTTACAAAGAATAAGAAGTTTCTTTGGAAAACTCATTTTTTTTGCACATGTACTTCTTTTCCAAAAGAAATCAAGGTAATTGCAATGGTAAAGCTTGCTTTTATTTGTGGCCTCTTGCAACCCACTCCCCAGAAGGTTTTTCTGTTTTGCTGCATTTTTACACATCTCCAGCTAATTTACATTTTTAGAGAAGCCTCACAGGGCACAATAAAACTTCCTCAAACATGATGTTGATTTGAGGGGTCACTATGCCATGTTTTTGTTAATCTCTCATTTTCACAAACAACACATTGATATAAAATCTGAGCCAGCCCATACTTTTAGTTGTGCTGATATGAGAGCTGAGTGAGACTGGAATGTAGCACACAGCCTTACCCACTTTGGGATATTCTTGCTTCTTAGCATCTCTATCCCTCTGGCAGACAAAACCAGCCAAAATAACACAAAACAGAGGGAAAATCTGGAAAAAAAAAATCTGGTAATATGGCTTGTCCATCCAGAACTTGTACTTCAGAAAATTTAAAGTAACAGACATGTAAAGCTGATTTAAAAAGGAAAACGTTCATGATTAGTTTATTGTAATTAATTAAAAGGCTCTTGATAACTAATATTGTTGTAGGCACAATTTAAAAAATCACAGCAGGCTGTAAAAACATCTGTGTGGAAAAAGATACATGAACTCCATTCCACTATTGTTTTCATTTAACATGCCTACAAGGAAATTTATTTACTCACCATAATAACACAGAACTTCTGGATGTGCTCCCTGTTCTAATTTGCCATTTTCATGTGCACTAAAAATTAGTTGCCCTACTTCTTCCTAGTCAGTGATACAGATTGTTGCTGACAATTGCCAAGAAGGCAGTATATTAAAAACCTATCAATTATTAATTACTTCAAAATATTTTATTAAATGCATTATGAAAACTGAACACTGGACATTTTTTTCTAATTGCAATGCACCTGTTATTTTGCACACTTGCAATTGAAAACTTAGCAAATTTCTTCAGCTGATATGAGATCTTTGATATCTGTATCTGAAGTTTCTTGTGAGTAAATATGAAGAATTAAGAGAATATTTAACAGTTAGAATTAACTGGCATGTGACAATAGCTTTGTGAATGGCACTGAAGAGGTAAATTCTACACTAAAATTGCCTCTCAGGCTTTTATATTAAGTGCATTCTCAAATCAGTGTTAGGAATCTTCCAGTAAGACAGCTGATCCTAGAAGGTACTGAACAACCCAAATAAATCTGTCCTTATAGGACTGAATCCTAAACCAAGTGACCAACAGTACCAAGCAATACTGTCCTGTTCAGCTAGGGACAGATTCTAACACAAATTCATGACTCTCCACTGAAAAATTCTTTTGTTTGAAAAGAATTTTTTTGTTAACAGTCATGAAAATAAACCCATTAAAAAAAAGGCCAGATAACCTGACTTCAGATGTGATGGGATATCATGATTATTCATGATATATGATATATATGATGAATTGTCTCTTCAGAAAATGTGCCTGTAAAACCTGCTGCCCAAGAGCACCCCAGAAACAAAGCACAGTTTAAGAGTTTACATATATACAAGGTTAATGTGATTAAAATTAGCAATAAAACCATAAATAAAATAAATGGGTCTGCCAAGGCCTTGCTTAAAAATAAATATAACAGTCATACAGAGATGCAGCAATGACATGTTACAAAAGGAATTGGCTATTTAGCCACAGAACAGTTATAGTGCCAAAGGCCATCTGAAATGAAAGTCATTTTAAAAACAAGGAGAGAAATAATTTGTGAGAATATTAATTTATTGTGTATCTCTGTTATCCAACTTTTCCTCTCTGTAACTCTGGACCAACACCTACCTGGGCAAATAAAACTCTACATGACCAGATTTTACCATTCAGCAGCCATTCTCCTAACTGGGGAAGCAAGGGGCACACTGTCTTTTAGAAAAGAAATTCTTACTTTTTCGGGAAAAGGGCTTTACATTGCCAGTTCCTAAATCTCCTTGTCTGCCTCAATTTTAATGTTGTCAGTTGTCAGGTAGTTTAAATTTTAACAAATTTCCATATCTAGGAAATATGAAATCACTTAAACTGTAGAACAAAGACAAATATTTCTAGGAATTAATGAAAAAAAAGACAACAATGAAGAAATCTTAATTTCCTGCATTATGATCCATTCTGAGAGTGAAGAGAAATGCTGTTTACAAACGAGGTCTGTGAAGACTGTGCTGAGATGATATAGACTGAGTGCCCAGAAAGAGATCCTGTTATTTATTCAGGTTTTACTTTTTGAGTGTGTTCCATAATTTGATGAACTACAAAATATTTATGACAACTAAGTAACACAGTGTCCATTCAATATTGATTATTACAATTTTAATATCACATCATGAGACAGTCCTGGGAACTTTGTCAGGACACCAGATATTCCCGGAGTCTTTGGATGTCTGCTCCGACCATCACTGCAAGACTGCCCAGGGGCTGGAATTTCCAGTCAAGATTTTGCCTGGCTTTACCCCAATATATTCCAGAGATTTCTGTTCTCCAAAGAAACTCCACAGTCTTAGAAAAGTTAGGAGTGAATATTTCTAACCTCCACTAACAACCTATTTCAGTGCCCTGATCACAGATGATACTTCCAGTATTACCCCACTCTGTTCTCTTCCATCTCCTAGGTCTGTATCTCTCTTCCTGGAATAAAACAAGGCCCAGATACATCTTCTGCCCTCTGGGCAGGGTGGGTCAGCTGGCCAAGATCACACTGACCTTGGATCTCCTCTGAGCTCTGTGTCTTGTCCCCAGGTCCACATAACAGAATTATTCTTGTGTGAGTGTGTCTGCGCTCTCAGGAACTGAAGCACTGTGAGAGTTGGTTGCTGTACCATGGAGAGTGGCATCTGGGCCTAGAGAATATTAAAGGTGGGATGATACTGGAGGACTGAAGAATGGTGGGAGGCAAGCTTAATGCAGTCCTGTCCACACAAATCATGTCCTGGTGAGGCTTCAGAACTGAGCCAGGGAGCAAACTAGATATTGTGCAAGAAAATGTAATATAATTAACATAATATAATATAATACCCACACAAAGAGCAGCCAGGCTTGCTTTCAGGCCCAGCACACAGTCTGTGGCACCAGCCACACAGAAGGTGAACCTGTAACTGGCCCTGCAGATGACCTGCCTGAGTAACCCTGGCTGCTGAGTAAAGTATTGTCAGGGAATGAGGGCAAGGAAGTCTGTATGGGCGGGTGCCACAACGCAGACGTGAGGAGGTGCAGTTTCTGGGATAGATTTATCATGCTGCAGCTCCCACTTGCATTCATATGCATGCATCCTGTTAGAAATGTGATACCAGATGCTGTTTCCTGGCAACAGGCCCAACACCCCCTTTCTCTTAGGTGTGAATTTTGACAACTCCAATTCACTGGAGCCCTAGTTATGTTATCTTTTCTAAATGCTTAGAGACTAAAAAGACCTCTTGCTCTTTCTGCCATGGACTCTACGCGCCACTCGGGCCAATTTCCAATGCTGTATTACTCCAAAAATATCTTCTCTTATGTGTAGCACAATTACTACCACTAAATAGGGAAGGATGGAAACATTCTGACTCGAGCATGGATAACACAAGTCCTTTTTTGCTGTGTTGTCAGTCAGAGCTGTTGTTATGCTTGGCATATGTCACATCAATGTATAAAAAATGCCTGTGTCAGTCAAATACATGTTATGTGTAGATTGGATGTCAATCTAATGTTTTGTATTAAAATCAGTGCCACAAAACATACACAACTTTATAAACATCACTGCTGAGATTTTCATTTGGAAGTGTACAGCTGCTTGCAGCCATCATCTGCACAACACCTGAAGGGCTCAGAAATACTTGGGAAATTAAACTTCAGGAGACGGACACTAAAATGCCAACTTCACTTCTCTATTGTTACTCACAGACCAAGGGGAGGTCACCTATGCCACTTGCTTCTCCCCATGGTTTGTCTGCTGCTAGGAAAAACACAGAGAAAAGCTGAGTTTCCAACAAAGGGAACTGCAGAGCAGGGGGTGCTGGGGCTGGCACAGGCTGACACTGTGGCCCCTGTGGCCCCTGTGTGAGCTGTGCTGTGCCTATGTGAGTTCTACACACAGGAGTGGGTAAGGTGGGAGAGGTGGGGACAGGGGCCCGTCCCAGCTGAGATCTGGGAGCTCAGCAGCACTTCCAACCCTACACAGACTTGCTGCCATGGGAGAAGCTGGGAGGCTTTCAGGGCAGATGGTCACTGGCTATGGACTTGGGGTCACTGTAAAGCTGGTCCCAGCGTCACTGTGGATGTTTCCTGAGGAACTTTTTTCAGCCAAGCACAGCCCAGGTGTAACAGCTGCACATACTTTTGTTCACACAGATGCTGTGGCCTGGCTAATCCAACAGCAGTTTTGAGAATAAAAGCTGTTTATAAGCATTAATTAATCTTGAAATGAGGGCATTGCTATTAACCCTGTTGTATGTGGGGGTCACAGCTGTGGTTGGTGCAGGCTCGTTCAGTGTTCTGACTCCCCTAGGATGGTTCCAGCTTGTGGCAGTATGGATTTTGTCTAGAGACACTTTAGCACAAAATGGACTGAGGATTGTTGGACAGATATTGGGAATTCTGGTTCTGACTGTGCTTCTGAATCTCCAGAATACTTAGTGATGAATCACATGGTCAAAGAAAACAATCTTGCACTCAGACAAGAATATAAAACCATCTTTGTGGTCATTCTGAAAACTCAAGAAATGTATCATTTAATTTGCATTTGAATGACTGGGCTCAAGCGATTATTGAATTAAAGGTGGCCTGTTGTGGCCTATTGCTTGCCCATAAGTACTTATTTTCCCAGTGTGACATTCTGTTGTTAATCAAATGAAATCTATTCATGTCATCCACTAAATTAGCAGATTTAAGCTGAAGAAACTGCTTAGTATAAAATGGCTACCCCAAAGTAGATGCATAAATGGGGAAAATGTTGTATTTTGCTGGCTTCTAAACACCCAAAAGGTTGAAGATTTACCTCTTGGTTTCACAAAGCAGTGGGCAGAACCAGTGATTCCAGTTCCAAACAGGATTCTCAGGGTTCTGTCAATGTTTTTTCTTTTTTTGATTCTAAGGCACCAGATGTTCATGAGGGAAGGAGCAGGAAATCCACTCTCTAACCCCATTCCCTAATTCAAGTTGTTACTCTTGGACAGATACCTATACATCATCTTCGTATATTAGCAAGAGGTCCCATGGTAGAGATAAAGATGCTGTGAAGGCAACGGGTCAGGATGAATAAGTGGGAAGGAGGGTGCTCAGAGGGGCCTGAAGCTACCTCCTTTCCAAACAAATAGAAACCCCCTCAACAAAGACCCTAAAAGGGAGACACATGGACAAGTTCACAATAAGTGGCTCTGCAAGCAATGTTCCTGAAGGCTTTAGAAAGGCAATGGGATTGTGCTCAAGAAGTTCATCAGACAGTATAGACTCCCAATCCCCAACAAAAAGGGAGTTAATGGCCTCAAACCTCATGCCAGGGGTTGTTAATGGCAGCACACAGGATTTTAAAAGGCAGAACGTAACAGTATTAGACTCATAAAAGAATACACACATTTGGCATTAAAAGGATGGCATAAATATTTTTAAATAGCTCCTGGGGCTTGGACACAGAACACTGTAAAACAGTCTCTTTATCTTTGCAAGAAAATATATGCTCATTGAAAAACTGCTGGATTGGGAAAAAAGTGATTTCCTTGCAGTGTTAGAGCCCCAAAGCCTTGGTAGCAATTTTTCATCATTTTGTTAATTTTCACTAATATGACAAGTATGCTACTAATATGATTGTTCTGTTTAAAAACTAATACCACTATTAATATGTTACAGTGATGAATTACTAACAATAATCTATCACGAAGGAAAAATAGTGACATAATTAATGCAGTGTTACTATTGTGCAATAGCAATTTGTTAACTCCATGCAAAGCACTCAAAGAAAACTTTATTTTTCATATTTTCTTCTGTAATTGCTTTTACCCATATTTACAGTGGAAAGATCTTCTTGCAAAAGAGAAACTCAGCACCTGAATCTTTTCTTTTTTGGTTCAGTAGATGCAGGCTCTTAGGCTGACAGATTTAATCTCAACCTTACTTTAGAATCTGGATATTATCTTTTTAGGCAAGACTTTTACTGCTGCTTTTAAGATCTTTTCTCTACTCCCTTGTACAACAGTGCAGCTTATTACAGAGCTCTCACACTGCAACCATTTTATGACCAGGGGATACATTGTCATATTGCATTGATTAAAACACTCCCAGTCTACACATCATTGCTTTTTTACACACACATTTCAAATGCTGTCTCAGGGAAGGTAAACTAATAGAGAAAACAGCTTTGAAAAGAATCTAGTCACTTTACCATAAAGACTTATGCTCCAAATGAGAAGAATGGAGGAAAATGTGCATATTCCCTTTACTTGAGTTTTTTTCCATAGTTTTAAAAGTCTGTGACATTCTTTCAAACTTTGTCTGCAAAAGAGCCTTTTTCGGTGCCCGTTTCCAGCACAAGATACCCCATCATAGACATCATAAAGATTCTTGAGTATGGATCACATTATTGCAGCTCTTTGCACACTTTCTCCTATGATCCTTCTCCTTCCATCCCCATTCAGGCCAGTAATTAGTGCCCCTCTGGCAGCCTCTTCCAAAGCATGGGAAAAGCAGCCTGGTCCCTGCACAGGTGAGCAGGGCAGTCAGGATGGACTCGGCCATGGCTCTGCTGGATTTGGGCCTGCTCGCTCTCCAGACAGGCACTGCCACTTATCCCATTTGTCACCAGCACCGCAGGGTCCTCTCTGCTCCTGCTCATCACATCGGGGTGTGATGCAAGAGCTAATTATAAAATCAATCATTAGCAGCTCTGTAAAGTCAGAGGAAATACTATCATGCAGGTCTGGTGTGATTTTCCATAACTTCCCACAGCTGGAAGCAAGAGGTTGGAAAACTCTGCCCAGTCTGACTGGTGAAACTGTCTCTAACCAGCAGTTAGTGAAAGACTGCAGGATCCATCACAGGATCCCTCTATCACCTATGCATGTGCTGTGATAAAAACCACTCTCTTAATTACATTTATTTAATACTACCAGTAGCTCTGCTGTTTTCTGGTCACTGTAATAAAAAAAGTTTAATAATAATAATAATAATAATAATAATAATAAACCCTGGAGCAAACAAAAGTTTGACTTGGTAGAAATATTTCTCAAGCAACTACTCAGCTGGACTTACACAGTAGAATTCATCTTGGATTAAATACTGCATTTGTTTTTTAAATGGATAAATAGAGAAAGGAAATTTAAGCTATCCAATGTAATCTTGTTTAATAAAAAATCTGCATGTCATTACCTCTTCTTCGTATCTGCAGAGGCAACATAGCACTGCCTGAATATTCCCAAAAATTAATAACACAAACACACTTGTGCAAATCTGTTTTTCAAAGCATAACAAAGACTTTAGCCCTCTTTTTTAGCCCACATGAAAACTGGCTTTGCTGTTCAGCAAGCCATATCTAAGAGTGCAATAAAAATACCCTTGTGCACCTACAATGCTTAATTTTCACAAAGTTTTATGCTGAAATAAACCGTTTTTAAAGGACTGTAAAGCAACATGTTTCTAAAGTCACATCTTCAATGCTCTGGCATGTCCTTTTGAAAAGTTAGTGGAATGAAGACAAGATCTGAAAGCAGTACAGAATGATGGCACCATTTGGAACCACAACAAAATTATTTCTATCTTCACTCTCATTTAAAAAAAAAAAAAAAGAGCCTAAGAGCTGAGTATAGATTAAATATAGTAATTCAAATCTGGCTGAGAAGCTGCGAACTTTTATGCCAAGTTCTAGCCTGAAATGAATTTAAATGGCCACAAGTAAAAAATCCACAAAGGGGAGATTGCAATGAAATCCTAGCAGGGAAATAAAAATAGCATCGTAAGCAAATAGCGTAACCTTAAAAAGGGAAGCAGAGAAAGCAGAAACTGGGAAATATTCTTGAACTTCTGTATAAAAGAACTAGAAAAAAGTAGGACAGCAGAACTAAGGTCACTGTGGAAAACCAAGTGATGGTGTTTGTTTTGGTATTTGAAACACAGGAGTGAGGTCAGATTGTGAGGAGTGACCTCAGGGCTGCTAAACTATTGAGAGCAGCTCCAAGGCCTGCATGGCAATTGCTCCACTCTGGCCATGACCCAAACAGATTCCCGTATTTTACTGTAAAATAATTTATAAATACCTGTGCAGTTCTAAATTGTAACTTGTAATGCAACCCTGTATTCCTATAGAGTGTCAGCGTAATACATATGTATACTTCTTTTTTTTTTTTTCCTTTGCTCACTGTACATGCAGAACTCCTTATCCCAACAGTTAACAATGGCTTTACAAAGGATTAATGAGACTTAGAGAATGTTTGGGGGTCCAAATTGGTGATCCCTTTGCAGAGAGAGGACCTCTGCCCACAGCAGACACAATATTTAAGGTACAATAAGGCACAAATGGTCAGTGTATTTCCAAAGCTGAGGCAGTTGCTTGTGGGAATGGTGTCCAGTATCGTAGCAAGAGGCTCAGGGCAAAACAGATTTGGAACCCATCTGATGATTGGTAGCTGTCACACAGCATTTTCTCTTTATTGTGTAACAGAGTGAGTAAATTGTCTTGTTTTCCTATATAACAACTCTTTATACTGTCTCTGCTGTATTGCTCTTTCTACACATGAACAGCAAAGGTAATGCTGTACATTCTGTGGCATTTGAGGACCACCTAGAAATGATTGAGTAGGGAGACATCAGGAGGTGGTGCTCTTCCTTAATACAAAAAGGAATAAATTACAAGCCATGGAGAATTTCTGGAGTCTTTGGCACAATTTCTGAGAGATGTAATGCCTAAAATTCCTCAAATACCCCATGGGAATTGTGGGGCATCCTTCCTGGGTAGCTGACAGGCTTGGCACAGCCTCCTGCATCCCTAGGCACTTCACCAGAGCCTTGGGAAGCTGGGATCAGATAGGATCAGGTCTATGGAAAAGGGTTTATGGACAGTGATGAAGTGCATTGAGGTCTCTCTCAAGCAGTACTGACAGGAAATACATTGGTATTTCCAAATAGAGAAACTTGCTGCCAAAGGAGGGCTGCAGGTGGAACCTGTCATGCTGACACTTCCTGTACAGCTCCTATAATAAACCCCTATTTCCCGACAGGGATTTCCCGCATAATAATAATAGGAAGAAGAATAGATAACAATAATATGAACGCTTTCCTGTCGAGCTTGAATTTTGAGGAAATGCAAAAAAACTTAAGGCTGGAAGTTTCCACCCGTCTCCCCCTTGCACACAGCATCCTTCCCGCTGGAGCGGGCGATGCCTTTGGATCCGCTGCCTTTTCCCTGGGAGCGCCAGGCGCTGCGGGAGGTGATGCGGCCGCTGCCCCCGGCCCCACCGGCCCCAGCAGCCAAGGAAGGAGGAACAACCTCAGCCCCCAAACATGCGGGAACAACTTCCTGTCCTTCATGTTTCCCACCGCCCCCCCACAGGGATATATTTAAAGATAAATATATATACATAAATATTTGTAAAACTAGCAATTGATAAATGCAGCTAGTAAATAACCACCCTTAAAAAAAAAAAAAAGAAAAGAAAAACACCCCACACAAGCCATAATGATGATGATGATGATGACGGGAGGGGGGGAAATAAATAAATAAAAGCGAGCGAGAGTCGGCGAGGGAGAGGGAGGCAGGTTCAATTATCTAAACAAAGAAATCATGGCGGAGTGTTTACATTTGGCAGCCCAAAGCCTCTTGGATTACGGAACCCCCCCAAACCCAAGCAGCCCCCCCCGCCCCCCGCAGTCGCGGCTCGCCGGAGCCCGCCCGCCGACACCTCGCCGCGGCCCGGGTAAGTGCGGAGCTTGCGGCGGCCGGACCCGGGCGGGCGCTGGGGCGGGGGCGAGCGGCTCCCCCCGCCCGATGCGTGTGTGTGTGTGTCTGTGTGTGTGTCTGTGTCGCGGGGGGGACACGGACTGCGCTCGCCGCCGCGCCGGCCGGGGGCCGCCTGTCCCCGTGCCCGTCTCTGTCCCCGTGCCCGTCCCCGCCCCGGGGTCACGGCGCCCGGCGCTGACTGGCGGCTCCGCCCCCGCGGCCGCCCCCCGCGCCCCCCGCCCGCCGCCGCCGCCGTGCCCCGCCGGGCGCAGAGAACTGCCCGCCCGGGCACGGGGGGGGCTCCGCCGCCGCGCCCGCACCATCGCGGGGCTCCGCTCCTGGGGAGCGAGAGGCCCCGAAATAGGCAGCGGGGGGGAACGCGCGGACGGTGGCGGGGGCGGCTTGATGAGGCTCCTTCTCCCGGTGTCCGAGAGCCGCAGCGCAGAGCGAGCGTGGGCACCGGCGGAGGCGGTGGGGAGCTGGCAGCAGCGCAGAACCCCTCTCCCCAAAACACTCTCACCCCCGAACGTGCGGGCTGCCAAATACCCTTGACCCAAATTGCTTCTCCCCGAGATGTTTTTATTCTGCAAATGCTCTTATCCCCCAAGTGCCAACAGCCTCCAACACCCTCACCTTCAATGGTCCTTGCCCTTGCTTCCAAATATCCTTGCCCCCAATGCTTTTGTTTCAGTCTCCCTCGCTCCCAAACGCCCTTGTCTGCAGAAAATTTCACCCCCGAACAGCACCAACCCCGATCTTGCCCTAAAACATCTGCACTCCTAACATTTTATCCCCCAAAGCCCTCTTTCTCCCAACCTCCCTCAATAAGAAAGGGCTTTAGGTTTTGGTGCTGCTCAGAACTGTGTTCCACGTCTTATCCCCCCCACCCCCTGAAACAGCCAGAAAGGCGCCTGGGTCCCTCCCCCTGGCAACACCAGCCCCCAGACTGCTGATCTGACACTGCCCCCTGCCCCCCCGCCCCCCCCCGTCACCATAGGCCACTGCTGTGAAATGTGGAAATGACCCTTTCAAGCAGGCTGCAAGTGTTGCTCCCATGTGTCCATCAAAAAGTCCCCCGGCCCCAGACACATCTCAGTGCTAGAAAGCTGTAAAACTAATTTGGCACCTCTGCCCTCCTGGATGTGGCTAAGGGGCAGCGGCCTCCCCCTGGTTTTGTGACCCGAATACACTGGCTGAGAGTCCTGCAGTCCTGCTGCACTGCACTTATCCCGAAATCGGCATGTCTGGGAGATGCATGCATTGCTTCCAGGGCTTGGCAGCAGGAGGACTGGCAAAATGACTACTGAGGTAGCAGGATGTAGGAGCTGGGGAAGACACTTGGCTCGTTCCAGGCTTTTTCTGTCACAGTGCTGAACCTGCAAATATTTCTGAGGCTGTGCTCCTACATGTCCCAAATTCAGAGTGCATTGAGCTATGTGAGATTGAGAAAAGTAGCAAAGATAGGTCTTTATTAACTCTTTGAACTGTTTGACTTCAAAAGTTTGTGGAGGTCAAATTCATGAATGAAAGAAAAATGATTTATACTGTAGAGTTATGAAACAGTGTAAGTGAAAAAGGGTTTGGGACAGGGAGTTTGAGACATTCACTTTTCCTGTTCATCCATGGGAGTGGGTTTTACTGTAGTATGTTGTGTGATGGTGAGAAGCCTGTGCTCATATCAGCATTGTGGTGATGGTGCACTGAAACATCGAGTGAAACAGAAATGGGGGGAGGTGCCTGTGGGTGCCACGGCTGGGTGTGTTTATCCAGGGGCTGTAGCTTTGGTTCTCAGTGTGTGTATCAATCCCTTTGCTAAGTCTAGGGCCACCAAGGGAGGGACAGTGACCTGACCATGGGCTGTGGCTGGCTGCAGACCCTTGATGTCTGTCTTCCATTACCAGATGTTGTGCTGACACATTGCATGACAAGAGTACAAAACACAGGTTAGCACTAAATGTCAAGCCATGCAAAATTTTGGCTCTGGAGACATCAGTGAAGAAAGTTGTTTCCATTGCTTAGAAAGTCATTACTCAAAATCTCTTGTTTCCTTTCCTCTCATTATTCCCTCCTCTGTGCAGCTACATTCCCCTACCTCGACATTGCGGCCAGGCTTTTCTGGGTTTGTACACTCTGCGGATAAAAGGCCTTGTGAGGAAACTCCCCATGCACTTCCATCTTTTGTCACTTTACTTCCTAGAATCTCTGAAGGTCTGAGGCTGTTTTCTCAAGGAAAGCTCTTAATTTAAGTGGCCTGTTAACTGCTAATTGCAGTTCTGTTCTGGCTATTTGCTTGAGTATCATGTCAAACCTGCTGTTCTGGTCTGGAGGCTACACTGGTGATCTGCTCTGATCTCTCAACTGCTTTTGCTTTCTACTGTGCTATTGAAGACCAAGGTAATATTTCTCTTCTTAATGAAAACTGACATTGCCTTAGATTTTAGAATTTCGTTGAGCAAGGTGTCCCACTTAAAATTGTTTCAAAATCTCAATTTTATGGCTGCTAAAAAAAGAAACAAAAAAAAAAAAAGGCTGCCCTGAGACATAGCACTGAAATAATTTTGTTTCTGTTTCTGCAGTAGGAATGTGTTTAGATGAGAAAAACATCTAAAACTAGGCAAAACAATGATGATTTGATGGGTAGGTGGTTAACAGAGTTCTGCAGGAACTCCTTTTTATCAAACTGCAGCCATTGGTGTGCTCAGTGTAAGCAGAACTTGAACTTCCAGTGTGTGCTCCTAGGCTGACTGGAAGTCTGGAGAAGGATACATCATCTGTCTTGAGGTCTGTGCAGTGTGTGGAACAGTGGGAGTGCCAGAGAAATTCCATCCCTAGAAACAATTTCATTCATTTATTGTGAAGTTAGGTTCTGTTTTCTAGTAACTGTAAAATCAATGCTCTGTTTTGGCTGTTTGACCATGATAGTCACAGTGAAATGATAAAACAATGCTGGTGGAATGGATATCATCATGTCTCAGGCTGAGGAGAGCGTTACTGGGGCTGGCTCTCTCGTGGTGAGTGTTTGTAGGTTTTTGATTAATGAGAGTTCATTCGGGTATTGAGAGAAGAAGAGACCTCTCAAATGATGCTGAATCTGTTTCCCCAGTATGTAATAGAATGAAACTCTGGGGCTGTCGCTGGACAGTAAGATATTCTGACATGAATATATATTTCAGAGCTCTGCACAAAATGAGGATTTCATGCATAGGCAACACAGTGTGACAAGTCATATCCTGTGTGACCTTGTGCTTACAGTATAAAGTTGTGTAATAATATATTCTCCTAAATTAATACGCAAAATAAATAGAACATATCTCATTTTTATGCTAATAATGATATTTTTCAATTCTAAGCACCTTTTATTCTAAGACCTCAAAGTAAATTACAGGTAGGAATAAACCAAGCTTCACAACACCATTGTGAATTTTTGTATTATCATACAGAGAAAGGTATCATTATTAATTACCGTTATTTAATTTTCTGGTAATTATTATCTGATTTGCATGCTCTCTGATACTGTTCTCCCTCCTAATATGTTGATGATAAAGTATGATCATATGAAAGAGAAAAAAAAATTAATTTCAGGCATGGGAATGGACAGATCTGTCAGAGTTAACAGGCAAAATAATACTGACTGATTCCTGAAGGAATTAGCAGAGAATTTTGACAGTAGAATGTATTTCATGTGGCTGGAACAGAAAGTAAATTTGGAATCACTCTGCTGTGTGGTTCATCCTGTGATGTAACTGTAGGTGAAAGGCTGATGAGACTGTACAAAGACGTTAGCTGAGGGAACAAAAGAAACCCAAACTGTTTTGTTTAATTCGAATCACAAAGAATAGGATTTGTTTAATTCATGTCTCCCAGGACAGGGTTTCCAAAAGGAGGGATTACTGGCTTAGTTCTACTGCCAGTGGTGAAAATGCCATTTACTCCAAGGAGAGCAGATTTAGGCCACTGACAAGGGCTTTTGCAATCCTGTCCTTTATGTTTGTAAAGTGGGAGTGCAACTTTGCATTCCTGATACTCAAGCATGTGTTTCTTATAAACTTCAGCACAGGATTTGATTCTCTGTCAGACCCCTGTATGTGGAGGTAGAATAACATTTCTGGGATGAGAACCCAGCTTGCAATGTTCTTCAGCAGCATTTTCTCCATCTATGGCAGTGAGGTTGTGTGGGCAGGCAATTAGTACAGAATTTGCTCTAACTTATTAATGCATATTTACAACCTTAATTCCAGTTTAACAGAATGTTTTGTGGTGGAACGTTTACAGAAAGAGCACGTGAAAAAATTATCACTGCATGTATTAAGCACAAAGAAAGCATCCCAATACTGCTGTGTAGGAGCAACTGGCAAGACAGAACATATTACAGAAAACTATCTTTTTCATTAAGTCTGCACAAAATGAGGATTTAACGCATGGGCAGCACAGCCAGTCCCAGCGGTTTAGTACCCATAATCCCACCTTGAAAATGGCTTCACAGTAATAATTACTGCTACAAAATGGACACTGCTTCCCATTTTGGCAACTCTACTTCACACATAACTAATTGCAAACACTCAAGGCAAGGTCTATATTTTCTTCTCCACCTACTTCCAGAAACCTTCCCATAAGATTTCCAGTCTCCCACTTGGCCTTGTTTTGCCACACTAAGGCAGAGCGTGTGGGGCAGCCCCCCTTGCTTTGGCATGCTCCAACCATCCCTGGATGTTAAGGTGCTATGACATGAATATATATTTGTGAGCTTTGCAAAAAATGAGGATTTCATGCATAGGCAACACAGTGTGACGAGTAGTATCCGGCATGACCTTGCAAATGCAGGCTGAGCTCCAGAATAAACAGCTCAGAAGAGCCAGGACTATGGCAGATTCCCAGGTTCTGGAAGGAAATTCCAGTGTTTGGTTCCAAGCCTGCAGAGACTCTTCCTGTGAAATTTACCTGCTTTAAACACGTGGTAAATTACCCTGAGAACAGCAATTTCCAACTAGTGTTAGAAAGCCAGGCTCGTTATTACAGAAAATCCATGGTCAGTGGAACTCACCACAGAGAGCTGAAAATCCTTGTCATGGCTGGAGATTTCACAGCTTCTGTGCTCAGATGTGGATTGTTGGTTCTCATTGTGGCAACACCCACATTTATCACTTGTTCAGGCTGTTGTTCCTTTCTCCTGTACATTTTCTTGCCAGCTTTTTTCTCTTGCTAAGTGAACAATAGATTGGGATGAAAGTATTTTTTTCTGCTTTTCTGAAATAAACTGTGATCTTTTTAAAGCTGAAAATAACATATATGTTCATGGTACATATATGGAGATAAGCAAGTGTCTTCCCACACATCCCTTTCTCACAGCTCAAAACAACCTGCTGCAATCTGGCCCTTTCTCAGAGCTGTCTTTGAGTATGGGCTGCCAGACTCTGGGTAGGGGGCTGGACGTTCTTGTTCTGGAGAACTAATATGAAATAGGATCTTGAAATACACATTATTTAGACTGTATCAAAGATCTATGTATCTATATGATTCTGGTTTTTTTGTCTTTTTTTTTTAACTTCTTTCTTGTTGAAAGTTCAGTGGGTTTCATTGATTTTTTTAGGCATAAGCCTGAGTCTACAGCTTGTGGTCAGTTCTGGAGCAAAAAGTCCTGTAGAAGCCAGCCAGGAAAGGATGTGGAGAGTCTGTCTTCCTTTCTCAAAGGCAGGATAACTGTGCCATTATTGGTGGAAGTTTGTTCACTCCATTTTTAGAAACCACAAAGATTTTGCAGTCTTCCTGGGTAGCCCATTGACCTAAATCTCCCTTGGCATATTGAATTTCATTACCACTTGTTCTATCTAAATTGGACATAAAGAGGAGTCTGCTCACTCTTCTCTGTCTTCTCAAGAGCCTGGAGAACTTCACTGTGTCCCTGGCAGTCATCCCCTCTCAGGCCTAAGCAATCCCAAGTTCTTCCCCTGCTCCTCAGAGGTCACATTCCAGCCTTGCACTGATTAGTCCAGACCCATCCCAAAGGGTTGAGCTGACATTGCTGGACTCAGTCTAACTCCAGCCAGTGCTCTTCCATCTTGCATCAGGATGGGGATTATTTTGGCTTTTTCAGTACTCTTACTGTTTTCTATTTAGTTTCACTTCTTAAAGCTTTATTATTACACAAGGCTTGGAGACCATGAGGAAAGTGCCATCAGTAAAAATGAATAATAAATCTTTCTTACTATGGCAATATTCCTTATCTTTAGAATATCTTTTTCTTTCTGAGTTTTATCTTCTCTCCTCTTTTCTAGGTGAGGAGATGATTTTAGGTAAATGACAATTCCACTCCTATTTCCAATGTAAGGGTAGAATTGTTTGCAGTGTAACACAGTCCCATGCTACATAACTGTCCTATATATTTACAAGAATAAGTTATTCTGGTTCTGCTTTTTGCTGTGGTCTATTAGGGAAATCATGCCTAAATGTTAGAATTATTGGTAAATAGATGCAGACACAGCAGATCATAAACTCAGTGCATACATTTTGGCCTAAGACCACATTCATTTTGCTTCTAAAAAGCATTCTATAGAGCATAATATATTCGAAAATATTTCTTAAATTGTGAAGTCTTTGAGGTTGGGATATTCATAAATGTTTGCAGAGTACCTAGAATTCATCTTTGATTGGGGCCTATGGGTAATTTAGAAACATAAATATTTAATGGTAATGGTAATTACCCCTTTTTCAGAATAATAATGTCTTTGAAGTTCCATCTTGGATGAGTGAAACCCCCTTAATAAGTTTCTCCCACCACTTTGAAGAATATTTTTTTGTCATTGGAAGCATTTCTGGAATTCATAGTTCTGTATATTACAAAAATGCCACACTTCATAAATTGCAGAACTGTTTGCTCCAACCTGTCTCCTGCTTAAGGTGCACAGAAATTGGGATGGAAGTGGCACCATGGATTGTGCTCTGTGGTTGTTCCTGCCTTGATGCTTTAGTTGAGGTGAAGAACAATGTTTGCAGGGGTCAGGCCCACTTCTGGCAGTGGGATTCTTGTTGTGCAGTGGTCTCCCAGAACCAAAACTGGATTCCTCTGGGATTAAACCACACCAGAAGCACGTAATTGGGAGTGTTTCTTCCCTTGGAGCAGACCAGAACATGTGGAGAATTACTTCAAGTGATTAATGAAAACTTGACAGAATATTGACTATATGATACCAACTTCCAAATGGCTGCCATGATGTATTGACAGCAGCACTGGCGAATAAATAATACATATTTTTAAAATTTCTGTAATTACATGTTTACCCAATAGGCCAGAACAGCTCTGTCCCAAGGAGCTGTTGCAGTCTGAGTAAATAATACATGTTTTAAAGTCCATAATTACATATTTAAACGATAGACTATCGAGGAAATAATGCACATTTTAAAAAGTCCATAATTACATATTTACATGATAGTCTGTAAATTCTGTAATTACTTATTTACACAATAGACCATAGCAGCTGTTACAGTCTATTATGGTAACTCCCATAGAATTACATTATGGATTTTTTTATAACTTAAAAAAAAGTATATTTAACTGGAAAATTGTATTGTTAGTCTTTAAAAAAACCCTCCACAAATCTCTAAAATAGGAAAATATGTGTAAAGTTAAAAATTTAGGATGATACAGAGATAGGGAAGTTCTTATCCCTTTGTGGTAAATATCTTTTGTTAGCATGAGGGGCTTAGGATTTTTCATTAATTTCAGAATTTCTTTACTTAGGTAGCAGAAATAGAAATATGCAACATTCCACGATTATACTTTCCTTATTGTCAAGTAGACATTCAATTTGGATAAGCATTCAGGATTCTTAAATTCTTTAGTTCCTGTTCTGCTCCTATTAAAATCAGTGATAAAACTCCCATCAGCCCTGGTTTCAGAAATCATTTATATTGAGGACAGCACTTACACATGTACTTGAAATCAATGGCACTTAAGCATCTTTTAAAAATAAGCACATACTTAAGGACTCTCATGAATTCTGATGGACCGAAACATATGATTAAATGCTTTCCTGAATTGGGATCCTGCCTTCCATGGAGGCAGGATTGGAACCTTCCTCTTCCATGGCTTTATTGATGACCCACAGGTTTTTTGTTGCTCGTGCTGTGGCCTCTCCCTGAGGAGAAGCTTTTTTAGCGTGTTTAACTCCAGACATACATGTGTGAGAATTGGTGCTATAGCAAATGCCTTGCTGCTCCTTTGTTCTTTGTGGAGAGCCATGAATTGAGAATTCATCCAGTGTTTTCCATAGCTCAGCTGCTGAATTTATTCCTCATGTTAAAGACTGGATCAATACACCTAAATGAGACTTCTGTCCATAATTACTACTAAATAGCAGGGCTAAATCAAGCAAGTCAGAATGTGACATTTAGCTCAGCCGGACCTTATGCATTTAGTAAGGAAACAGAGTATGAGAGAAACCTTTGATCCCCACTGTTGGTTTCATTAAAACATTGGAGTTAAGAGAATCTGAGCTGTCGGGAGCCCCATTTAAGCCTTGCCATAAACGTGATGAAATATGCAGGTACTTTTAAATGAGGGTTTGAAGGGTGTTCAATTGCTGGTCACACATTTTGACTGAAAACACCAGGTAAAGGGCTGAAGGTTTTGTCTTTCCTTCACAATGAGCATTACAGCATCAAATTGGGTAAAGAAATATCTGGTTAGAAATAAAGACTTTTTGTAAAGTGAAATATGCAAAAATTGAAATTCACAGGGAAAAAAATCCTCAACAAGACACACTTCTGCTATTTTTTGCTGTAGATCCTCCCAGATGCTGTTACTGACACCAGTGCACACATTTGGCTATTTGGTTAAAGGCCAAGCAGAAAGTCAATATCAATATCAATCCTTTGTTAAAATTGCAAAGGTGATAGAAGGAATGATTTAATAGCAGGAGCCTAATTCTTATCTCTTCCATGGTGCTTTTTATCTGTGTAAAACAGATAAATTGCATTACCTGACTGGTCAGTCTTTGAAACCTGCAAAAGAAAACAAAGAATGTGTGGGATTAGAGAACTAAAATTCAAGCAATAGCTTCAGGTTAAGTAGGAGCCATATTTAAGTGATTTACATTTAAAAGCAACTTCAGTCTTGCAGTCTCCACAACAAATTCTTGCATTTGAAAAATAAAAAATTAGAGGACCTCTGTCTCCTGTTGAACAGCCCTGTGGCACTCAGTGGGAATAACCAATGCTCTTCATGGAAGCACTATCCCTTGCAAAACTGTCAAGGTCAGTTGCTGTGTCATTTTTCTACTCTGTTTTCCATTAAAACATACACACATCAATGTTTGCTGGGTTTGTAGCACTTCCAAGCTTTCCACTTGAGCTAACATACAGGAGCTGTCATCTTTTCCATGTGCACCCTGTGCCTGTGAGTTACTCACATTCTTTGAAGGTTTTTTGGAGCTGCAGCTTTTCACCAGGTGAATGTTGAGAGCTTTCCCTTCTCCCAGCTCTTTAGATTTGCAAGGCATCCATCCTTGCAGGCACAGCACCTGCCAGGAGTCCTGGGATGTTTTATTGCTGAGGAAAGATTTTGTTTTCATGGAACTGTGGCAGTTCTCTAAGAATTCTGACCTCAGGTTGGAGCCATTCACAAGTGCACAATATAAGTTTACACAAATAAACAAGATGCGTTGCACAATATAAGCTTTATAAGGGAAAGCTTTATTATCACATGCATTTTGGGCACAAACCAGCTTGTTTTATTGTGAAAAATCCCACTGGGGAGTCAGCACAGGGAATATTACATGAAGAAGGCAGGCAGATTCCAGCACATTTTATTTGCCAATAAGCAGGACTTTGCACTTGTAATTTTGTTAATTGTCAGAAGTAATTTAAATTCATCAATTATCAATGAGTAATCCTATCTGAAGTGTTTCTAGGAAAAGTTAAAATCCCAGTTGGATTGATACAACACTTCTCCTTCAGAGATACATAAATTTAGTAGAGTAAGCTGTCTCACATGGTATTTTGGAATGTTCTTGAAAAATTACATTTGAGGCTGAAGTGGGACTTTATTTCTGTCTTCCTGTATGTGATGGGAGAGGATGTGTCATCTTAAGGAGACAGATCCAGACTTTCCTCAGAGGTGCTCAGTGAAAAGGGAAGCAGTGGGCATGGGAAAATAGGGAAATAGGGAAAACTCTGATTAGGTTTTAGGAAGAATTTGTCATGGGTGGGGGGGTGGTCAAATGCTGGAATAGATTACCCAGACAGACTGAAATCTCAGACTTGGGCAGTTTTTTGCACTGGATTCCTGATTCTCTTTTGTAGGTTGCCATAGGACAGATTTTGGCTGTGTCCCTCATCACCTTGCCCTTGCTCTGCAGAGAGCTTTCAGATTAAAATGTGATGTGCTATATAAAAATAAACTGTTACTATTACTGGTTTGTGGTGGTCCTCAATTGTGATGGAAGAGCAAGTGATTACATCACTTGGCAGCTATGATGACAAATATATATTTGTCAGAAATAGTTATTTACTTTATATGCACTTGTTAGTTTTCTTTTATTGCTTTTTTTATTATAATGGAACTTGAGGACAGAGACAGATTTCTTCCCTGCAGTGTTAACTACAGTAAGAGGTAGCATTATGGAATGTCATCTATTGCCTCTTAGAATGATAAATATTTCTGAGACAAAACATTGTGAAAACCTATATGTATAAATTCCTCTATCCCAGCTATTAGGATGAAGAGTAAAACTACAGCTTACTGTTACTGGGGATTTGCCAGAGACTAAATGGCTCCTCTCAGGTAGAGAGCACCTCCTTCCACACACTTCCCACAGTTTCTTTGCTGTTCTTTAAGGTCTGAATGCCAGCAGTGTCTTTTTTATACAGACCAACAATTTGCATTTGATGCTGCAGAGCAACACTTTGAGACATGGATGAGCAGCCTTTAAATACTTTTTTTCTTGGTCCTTTATACCTTGTTAAGTTGAAGAGTCTTTGAATATAATATTGAAGTGGCTGTGCCTCTTCTACAGCACAGTAAGGCAAGAAGGCCTGTATTGCAGGTGGATGGGTTGGGGCTTGGAGAAACTAAAGGACCTTCCCAAGCTGCCCTAGGAAGGAGGTAATGTAGGTAACAGAACTGAGGAATTTTGCCTGTTTTCCCCCATGCATTAGTCAAGAAAATATGGTGCAGACTGGTCAAGATACTTATTTTCCTTCTGTCTTAAATGTGTTCTGAGAGCTGAACTTGATGAATTTCAGTGGCCATCAAAGCAAGGAAGGCTTGGCTGCAGCTCTAACAAGTGAGAGCAGTGTGGGGAGGTGTTGTGCAGGCAATCCCAGCTGTGCTAATGGCCTGCAAACCTGACCCCCTCACTGAACTGCCAGGCCTCTCTAGTTCAAAGAGGAGAAAGGGGAATTGGGCTGTAGTTAGTGCACTTCATCTGGTTTCTCTTGCATGGAGTCTGGATCCTTTGTTTTAAAGGATGTTGGGAAAATACCGAACAGAGGGATGAGGTAAGGGCTGACTGAGGAGCAAGAAGTGTTCTATGAGGCAAAATGACCGTGGCTAAAACTTCCTATAGCAGCAGAACAGAATAGCTCTGGTTCTGCCTCATTGACTCAATTAAACAGTCAATTAAAATTACAGGTGTAAGAAAGACCAGAAAAAAAAAATCAGCAAATTTTACGATACAACAGGTTCTATTTACATGTAAGAAAGGTCTTAAATCTTGTTCAATATCTATTGCTTTTGTTCAAAGGATGTGCATTTTAAAAATCCAGCTGAATAACTTCCTGAAATTATAGTACTTAAATATTTTTAATAGTTCTGAGTTTGGTCTTAGTAGCTTTTTGGTTATGCATGTAAAATAATATCAATACAAACATAGAAGCTTTTGGTGGTAGCAGTACATGTTAAGTACCAGTTGCTCAGGTTTCCACGAGACACATTTGAAGTTCAAAAAGTCAGGCTTTTAAAAGTTAGGTCTTCACACAACCAAAATAAGGATTTTCCCCAAATGCTTCTATCCTGTCTTTTGAATACATGGTGTTTACACACTCAAAGAAAAATGTTTCACTGTTTTTCTGTGGATGCATTGTTGAATGAAAAAAATAGAGTAGGAGTTCTTGTTCTCAGAGCTGGAGAGTGCATGGAATTGGCCACTGGTGTCATTAGGGGCTGGTGTGTCTGGCACTTGATATACTTTAATACACTGGGCAATTCTGAGCAAAAGATAAGGAAACAAGGAACTTAGTATAAATTCTGTTAATATTCCCAAGCCTATGTTTTCACAAGCTCCAGCCCAGGGTCTTTACACAATCACTGTGCACTTTTAATGACCTCTGGTGCATTTTTTTATACCCCTAAACCAGTTTTGTATGAATGTAGCCATACATAAAAAATGTGCACGTGCCAGTGACTGGTTTGAGGCTGAAAATTTGGCATTTCCGGATCCTCAGCTATCACATAATTTCACAAATACATTTATATTAACTCAATGGTATTAACACTGTAGCTTTTGTGATAGTTCCTGTAATATTTCTGAGTGCTATTATAATAGCTTCTCTATTGCCTGCCCCTTTTAATGATTCATAAATTCCTTGATTTCTATGAACAGCAAACTATAATAGCACTATAATCAGGACAGCATGCTAAGGTATAGCAGAAACTTCTGCTGCCTGACTACCTCCAGCTTTCCTTCATTGCCTGACTAAATTGTTCAAAATGAGGTTTCCACTACAATTTGAAACAAGGAACTCCCGAGTTCAACACGAGCACCACTGAAGGAGACCATGCTGAAAATTAAAAAGCAAAATAGACAATAACATGTACCACATTTCAAATGGGGTAGATGCAAGAGCATTCACTGTATAACAGGCATATTATTAGCTCTACCATAATTTCTCTCTTTTCCTTTTTCCCTCATTTGGTCCTTTTAACTAACTACTTCCCCTATCCCCCTCCTGCACCTCCTATACACTGCAAAGACATGTTCTGTCACAGTGATACTTCCCAAGACCTTTTTCTGGTATGCTTTACCAGCTTTGTTTGAAAAGACAAAGGGTGGGTGATAACTACTGGATTTGGGGCTCTCCTTTTGGTTTTCCCACTATTAGGACAAAATCAGCCCATAAAAACTGCAGTAAGTGAAACATCTTAGGCATGACAGAAAGCACAGATGTCATAATCAGAGGCATCTATGTGTTTTCTTACTGTGGTTTGTTTTTTCTCCCTGAAGATTTTCAATCCCTGTCTCACTCTGAGAATTTGGCACTGGTTACAAAAACTTTTCCAGAAACTAGTGATATAATTTCATTTCATTCCATCTCAGTCCTGGATAAAAGCTGTGACTGTCAGCTGGCCATACCATGTCTTATGTGATCAGTCTGTTTGAAAGGTGTTCATCACAAACTCCCCATTCTCCATATCCATCTTGGTAGCTTTCTCCTCTGGCTGGACAAGCATGGAGAAAAGTCTCCTCACTTCCAGAGAGTAGGTGTGAGATGCTTTAATTTCAACAAGAAGCTGGTGCTGCACTGGTTCATGATGAGACGTGCTGTGTAGAGAAACAGAGAGTTGTCAATGTGCTCCTTTTGCAAGCTGTTAAGTCATAAAAAACAAACCTGCATTGATCAGAGTTCATTCTGTATGGAGTGATTTTTCCTGTGCTCAGTGCTGGCCTAACTCTGCATCTGTTGAAGTCAAACTTGTAACAGAATTAGGCCAACTGAGTACTTTTGAATGTCACACATTTTATATTTTTTTAGTATTTTTTTAAATTTTGCATATCCAGTTTTTGCTTTTCTAAAGGAATTAATGGCAAACCTCTTTAAGCATTAACAACCAAACAGGTATGAATTCCATCTTCATCCTTCTGCTTCAAAGCAATACTTGTAATAGCACTGAATGACATCCTGCCTTGAGGCCAATGGCAGCTGTGGCTGATTAGGGAGGAATGTATAAAGTAGACAGTAGAAAAACCAAAATGGAGATTAAAGAGAAAACACATCATCTCACAGGTATAAGAGAATTTATATATCAAGGCTTGGAGTTAGGTAAACTAATGTTTAGTTGAAAAGATTATTTTCTAGATTGACAGTAACTATATCTGGATTAAATATGTAAATGTTTTTTTCACTCACCCCACTTTGTTCTGAAGATGTTACCTGCCCACTTGCTCTGTAAAAGGGACTCTGTTCTAGGACTGGTGAAATTTAGAAATCATCTTCCCCTTTTCTTTTGCTCATGCTACATTTCCATTTAAACTGTCAGTTTCTCACTTCTGTAGCAATTACTGCTCCATTCCACTGCATGCAGCTAATATGTTGGTAATCATTTAATATAACTTTCCTTTAAAACCAGCTACTGTGCTGGAAAATTGGAAGTTAAAAAATGTGCCTGGTCTAAAATAGTATTCCATTGCAAGTAGTTTGTGATTTTTATAATTCAACATTTATTATTTAAAAGAAAAATAGAATCCATCTAAGCTCTAATCTACTGGAATGTCCAAGTCTGTCCAAGAATTGTGGCTAAAGTGATAATACCAATTATCACTGAGGTTTATACCAATGATGGCACTGGTTGAACTGGATTAGGGCTCCTGTTATTCTATCTCGTTGTTTAAAATCAGGTGAACTTTGAACAGAATTTGCAGATGAAATGCTGCTATCTCAGCTAGTCAAGATTTTAAAAGTCTGGAGAGGGATCTTAGAAGCATCTGCTGAAATTGAGTAAATTAACAGGCTGATGAGAGATACAGTTCTTGGAAATTTGAATTTTAGAAAGCTTTTTAAAAATTTTTAACCTATTTTTAGATTCTATATTAGCTTTAACTTCTTGTGGAAATTTCTGTGTCACAAGGACTGAAAATGAAAAATTTGAAATTAATGAAGTACATCAATGTGAGAGATCTGAACACCTTCCAAGGGTAGAGACCCTTTGCTTGTTATTTGCTGTTACTTTTATTATCATAAATTTGTCTACACTGAATGAATCTGTCTACACTTCTGCTCTGCCAGGTTTTTAGGCTCTCTGAGTGTACTTCAGTCAGTCTGAATTTCATCCTGTTCATTTTCATTGATGAGCTGACCAGTTTTTCTCTTTGTAACATACCCTGTCATCTTACTGATAGTTCCCACGCTTCCTGACCTTGCAGATGAGTTTTCTGTGTATTTTTGTAGCAGAGGCTTTTCTAGAGAGTGTGGAATCTGTGCCCATATATTCCATTGTGATCAGTAACTTGTAATTCTTATTTTAAAAGTGCTGAGGGCATCTTTAGGCTTGATATCCCTTTGGTGAGCTGTGCCAGCAGTTTCTCTTGCAGCTGTACAAACTCCTAATGGTATTGTTTCCTGAAATAATAATGTTTCAAGAGTCTGACATGGCTGTGAAGTCTGGGGTTTGTATTTTTCTAGATAGTGGTTATCAGTAACCTCTCTTGAGTCCAGTTCATATTCTGACCAGGTGTTAAATATATCTGCTAATGATTTCTCTATCTCTTCTGACATATCTTTCTGAGCTCTGAATTAATTCTGTCTATACCTGGAGTTATGTCAACCTTCAGACTTTCTAATTTCTTGATGAGCTGTTCTGGCATGGTACTGATTTTCTTTGGTGTTTATTCTCCCTCCCCCAGGAAATTTATGTCTGGTCCTGTCATCAGTCCCTACCTTGTTTTATGTACAATAAAATAGAGAGTTCATTTTTAAGCAGTCTCTCTTTCCTGTTAGCAAACTGCCATTTGCCATTTCATAGGTGTGCTTCTGTTTCTCTCAGTGACCTTATGCTCTTTATGTGCTTGAAAAGAAAAAAAATCTTTATTTACAATTTCCTCGCCTTATGTGAACTTTTCCTTTCATTTTCCCCCTTTGCTTTCTTTATCAGCGTGTCAGTCTCTTAATTCCATGTTATAATCTTTCTAGTTGTCTCCCCTGTCTTTATTTTTGTACCTTAAATATGCCTTTTTCATAAATTAATTTTCTTCCATTTTTCTCTTCATTCTCAATATATATTTTACCACAGAAGGTTCTGATGCCAGACAGCACATCTCACCTTTGGGCATGTAATAATTGACTTTCAGTACTTTCCATTTCCTTCCCTGTCTTTTCCTCCAGTGCTGTTTTCCATCCACTCTTACCCACTCTGTCAGTAATTCTCTTTGCTGAATTCAGAGGTTTGATTTTTGTGTGCCTGTTTTTTTGCCACATTGTCATCTTAATTAAAACTGTAACTGAATTGTAACCACTGCTGAATAGATTCCAGGTCTGTCCTCTTCTGCTGAAATCCTAGGTGAAGCTGCAGAATTTCTGCTCTTTTTCTTTGATGTATTCCCAAGGTGGGGATTCTCCTGGCTGGTGCATCCCAGCGATGCCGTGCTGCAGGACAGGCCCTCCCAGAGGCTTTGGGATGGGCTCTGGTGCTGCACCCCTGCTTTTCAGGGGAGGAGTGGCAGAGTGAGGTGGCTGTCCCTGCGTCCCTTTGGCAGCACAGGGCGTCCCCACAGCACCGAGGGCTGCTTTTAGCTGTCGGAGCCACGGAACGGGGCTTTGTCGAGCAGTTCATAGAAATTTGAAGTTGTTTTAACAATAGGGCTCCAGCCTTGCTGACAGGAAAAGTAATTTATTTTGCAGTCTCTTCACATAGAATAACACAATCACATATAGTAGATGCTGTCCTTCTGCACTTTGCTATACAGTGTTAATGACTGGCACTTAAATACTTTACAAATTGAATTGCACTTGTATGAGAAACTGGATTGATAAAATAAATTACTATATCTTATAGGTTAAGGTTTTGGTTCAGCAACTGTAGCTGTTACAAATTACCTAAACCCCTTTTTATATTGCATTTCACATGGTTATATTTTACAACCACTCTAATAAAAAATTCTATACAAAAATTGTTTGATATTAATAGTAATCATTAACAACTTGATAGATCCTTGTTAAGTATATTTGCAATACATTTAATCTTATTAAACTCAGCTCTGAGTTGTTTCTTCTGAATATTATAGGTCTTTATGAAGCTAGCAGTATAAAGAAGAGATTTCAACCATTTTCGGCCAAGAATTAGGTTTAGCTTAATGGATCAATTCTTTTCTTATTAAACTGAGTCTGACCAATGCCAAGTAATACATTCAGCATTGATCTTTGTCTCACCCTGCTGTAGCTTGTGCTCTCTTTATGTACATGAAAAATAAGGTGCCAAGAATGAAAACAATGCCTGTATAATACAAATATAGAATTTTTCAGACTTCCATTCTGCTTATCCTTTCAGTTTGTTATTAATGTCTTGTTCAATGCTTTTCTAAATGTCTTTTTAAAAGAACTTTTCTTTCCATAAAGAATATTTCTCCTTTTCTGTAATTAACAAAGAGGAAGATGAATAATGATTTAAAAAGTTCTATTTACAACTGACACAGGTAAAAGCCTTGATAAGGATTTCTCATCCTGTTTTAGAAGGCCTACCTGTATCCGTTCAATTTTTTTTATGCATGAGATGTACACAATGAAGTTTAATTTCTAAATGAAGGGAACCTTGTTAACAACTAATCTGAAGCAGTGGCCTCTTGGTCTGTCTTTATAAAAATCCCTTGATTTAATTTGAAATCTGAAAATTACGTGAAACTGGAGACATGATAGCTCCGATAATGACAGAAATTGAGATGATCTCGGTGTTTCTGCTGAAACTCATTTTTGTGCACTTTAAAGTTCATAGATAAATACTTTGTGAAGACTAAAATTTCAGATGGGAATTCCATGAGAATTTTGCCCTTTTTTAAATTAGTCCCCAAATTTCTCACTTGCTCTACTGAGATCTCACTCAGTGTCCGTTCGTACTTATAAACATAGCTTGGGTTTTGTTTACATCGTGAACCTTTTCCAGTACTCTAAGTGTTCCCAGAGACCAGATTTTCAGTGAAAATATAGGCTTATTATGTAAGTAGTATCATGTAAAAGTTAACCATCTTCTTGTTCTGTAACCAGAATTGCTGCTGTGGCTTTGTAAATGCAAATAATGGTGAAATAAAATGATAGAACTGTGTTCTCAGAATGCCAGAGCAGAATTTGCAGGGTTCTTCTTGTCTATTTTAAATGCTTTTCACATTTCATATATTTCCAATGTGATATATTTTTAAATAATCTAGATATTCAAAAGTGTTTATTGCACATGTCCTGTAGACAGTACTGATAATAGAAAAAAAGCCATTATTGGGAAGTAAAGGTGCTTTCTGAATTTGTATTTACAATCACATTTGTGCTTTGAAGGGATGATTCTGAATATGATTTTGTACTTATTGGTGCAGCTGATCAGTACACAGTGTTCACAGTACTCTCTATTCATGGTTGGTTCTTTAAATCACAGAATATTTTATCTGATCTGGAATCTAGAACCTTCTGTGATAAAATTACAGTCTTTCACTTCTGGAATTAAATATGTGCTGCTTTGTGAGCTCCTAGAAAGCAAAATAACTGCAACACTTACATAAATCCCGAATTCCATCCTGTAGAGGGCAATGGTACACATAAATGTAATGTAGTGTGGTACAGAAACACGAGCAGCTGAGACCTGTAAATCCTTCCAAAGTCGATAATATGATCAGTCCTAAACAGGAACTCGTGTGCTTGCTCTTACACACTGGCCTGTGTGGTCATCTAAAACCTGCTGGATGGGTTTTTTCTTTATATATTTTTTTCTGTTATATCTAAGTATTTCTGGAGTTAATAAATGACAGAAAATGTTTAAATATTAGAAGCTATGACTGATACATTGAAAGCAGATTAAAGAATATGAGTGCCCAAATTCCAGTGAAATTCAATGGATTTGTTTAAAAATCCCATGTTTAAAATATTTGAAATAGTATCAGGCATGTCAGTAGTGGGGACTTTAGTGGCACTGAACAGAGTAGTGTTTGAAATTAATGATAGTTTTGTGGCATAGAAAGCCAAAGAACCCTCTGAATATTTATTTATGGCAGGTTTCAGTGAGAGTTTCAGTTTTATTTTATTCTTTCATATCCAAGCTTTACAGTGGCTCTGTGTGAATGAACTCCCGTGTCTTTTTCTCACTGCACATCTCTGCGTGTAGGTCTGGCTCTGGTACAGTCACAGCATTATTATCTAAGGCAGCTGATCTCTAGATCAATACTGGTAAAGTATCCATAAAGGTTTTCTTGATTTGCTTGAGGAATCTTGCAGGGATGGACCTGAAGGCCCTTGAATGGGGTCAGCTTCTTTCTGTCTGAGTAGTGAGTGTTTCTTTCTCCTCCTAGGAGGGTAAAGTGAGACAGTGTGGAATTCTGACTAATATCTGGGTGCCACTCACATTTGTATGTTCCCATACCACTGGAGTTGCTCGGGCTCAGCTGACACAGGGATGTGAGTGAGAGTGAGTTAGCTGAGGGTTTATCCCAGCTCTAGCACAATCTGTTCCTCTCAGCCACTCTCTTTCATAGATCAAAACAACAGCTTTGCCTTTCATTGCAGGTAAACAGCTGCTTCATTTCTGCAGTGGAGCTCACTTCTTCAGCTGTTTAGAATAAGCTGCTGGTGGCATAGTTGGGTTACCAAAGGACAGTTTTCCCAGGTTCTGGGGGACATTTGTTTTGCTAAGACTTTTCAGATGTCTTCAAATGTAGCTTAATTTCAGAAAGCCTGCACACTCTGGGATCTCCCAATGACTTTGCATTTTTAATTTATTTCAGCTCCTCTTTGCAACTTTCTTCATTCCAGTTTAAAATGAGTCCCTCCCTACCCAGTGCTGTTCCCAGCAATATTTATTTTGTCTCTCTCTGATACAGAACTTGTCACAAAGGATCCATGTCAGTGTACTCCAAAGGCAGGCTGGCTGTGCCACCCCTCATTTTGGTGTCATATTTGTAGCATATTGGCATATTGTAGAATATTTGCAAAAGATTTTAAGAGATGGAGCAATCAGAGAAAGAGGAAAATTGCATTACATTCACTGAAATGAAGTTTCAAAGCTTAAGTTCAGGAATCCTCAGATTAATAAAAGCCAGGAAGGGAAGGGCCAAGAATAAGTCAGTAGTGAGGAGACCTCAGCTCTGAACCTGGCACCTCTCTGTGATTTTTGTGTTTATGCTGTCTCCAGGATGGAAACTTCAGAGGTCTCCTGAAGCCAAGAGCAAACTGCAGCAACTGTGTTTTGCCGTCCCCTCTGCTCACTCTGGAGTGTGCACATATGTGGCTCAGAAGTAGGAACAGATGATAAACTATTGTTTTGAATAAATAAATCTTGAGGGTGTCTCTATTGCTGTTCTCTTTAACCTCATTTGTTTACCTTAGAACATTTTCTTAAAGTTTTCTGTACATGTCTGTCTGTAGAGCAGCATTGTTTTGTTCTGTACCAGGGAAACTTGCAGGCATCGCAGTAGGAATTGGATGCAAAAATCTGGGACTGGATGGGATTTAAATGGCTTTGCTTCTAAAACAGAGTTGCTGTTTGCCTTCAAACAAATGTCTGAAGTGATATTATGATACAAAATCTACAAAGCTGTTGAAAGGAGATGCATTTCAAGTGTGCAGCTCTGGTGCCTCGAGAACAGGTAAAATCTAACAGATGCGTTTTCCTATGCATTGTTAAAAATCTCCTGTTTTCTGCGGTGCAAAACTTCAATATTTTCCATTTTGCCGTATGTAAGGAATACGCTTTTAAATACTATTTAGTCTGTCAAGCTCTTAGTACATATGGCTTAAAACTGAAGATCCTATTTAGATACAGATTTTTTATGCAAATGAATGAACTGCTAGAAATCAATAATGTATTTGTGTGTAAACAGAATGCATGCCTTGCCTAGACTTTTAACCTGATAGATGGCAGACCCATAATAACCTTTTTTTTACTAAATACTTCATTTCCTAACCAAGCCTTTCACTTGCTGTGATAACAACACATTTCTAAAATTTTTCCTGTTTGTATACAAGCCTCCAGGACAACATACAGTATTCAATCAACAAATGTCTAAGCCACATGCCAGTATTGTTGGGCTGTTGGCTACAGAGGAATTTTAGTCATCAAAATAAAAGGAGCAGTTTTGCCTTATTAGTGTGCTGTTAATCCTACCAGAAGTGGGAATGTCCTACTCAAGCTGCAATCCAAGGGAGTTCCATCTAAGAGAATAATTTAGGCTGGCCAAAATTTAAAATCCCAACAGACTTTAAGGGGAGATTTTTAAATAGAAATGCTTCAATTAAATTGCCACATTATGCATTTCAAAAGAAAATTTACTGTAACTTTTTTTTAGACTTTATTCCTAATTTTGAGGATTCTTCCTGCATTTTAATGTTTTTCTGTTGCTATATTCTGGTTTTTGTTTTCCTAGTGGCTCTTAGCACTGTGTAGCTTCAGAAAAATACCCATTTTCCCAAAAATAGGCACAAAGCAAAAAATACTAAAAATATGGCTGTTCACACAGTTCTGCTTCCAGGCAGAAAAACTTTGGTTTGGGTCAAGGTTATTCCCATGTATTCAGCCAGCAGCTTGCTCCTTATCCACTGTGTGCTAAAAAGCAGGGAAGGGCACATGTTTGGTCAGCTCTTCAAGCCTGGAAGGGAAGGAGGCTCCAGGGGATTTTATGGGCAGGGGCCTATGCACACATTCCTGAGAGGGCCCTCTGTTCCAAACTGCTTCTTTACAAAATTATGTGAGCTTCAAAAATGAGCTGAAAATAAAGGTATGCTTCAGATGATCATATCCAGTGTCATCTGATCTTGTAAGATTTAGATAAATGCACGCTTGCTAAATGTTAAAGACAATTAGCTGTAGATTTTAATCAAAATTAGTCAATAGTTGAAGTAGTGAGAGTAATGAACACTGCAGCTTGTTGTGTAGTTCTTCTCTTTGGCTGTGTTTTACTGGCTTGGGGGCCATACCTTGACCTGTCCAAAATAGAATGAATTTTTAATAAACCGTGGGTCTGCTGGAACCAGCTTCTCTTCCAACTCCATTACTGAAGTACATGAGGAAAAAGGAACCAAGAAGATGGAAAATTGGTACCTCGAATTGCTAGTGCAACTGATGGTTATCAGTTTGGAGGTGCTTATGTGAGTGCCCTTTGGGGTGCCTTTATCTCCACATATTCCCTGGAATTCTGTAGAAGGTCATGTCTGAAATCAGCGTGGGGATCAAGGATATGCATGTGAGAAGATCAGTGTGTTAAGAAATAGATGGAAACAGTTCCTGGAGATGAAATAAGGCACAAGGCAAAATGAGTAATTGCAGAGCTATAGACAGGTGTCAAGGCAACTGTGAAAATGAACCTGGAGGGGGGGAGTTGTGTTGTGTAAATGTACAGACTGACCCCCAGTGCAGCCTTACCCACTTTCTCCTCATATATTAAGATAAGTTTAAACAATTTTTCTTACAAAGCTGGCAGACCAGAGGCCCATTTCCCCTGTTGCCTGGCTGAGAGGCCTCCAACCAGCACTCAGATTGAAAGGTTCCCTCCTTTGGTCCATTCAGCCCTCACTTCTCTCCTGAGAAAGGCATTAAAAGTATTGTCAGGTGTGCTGCTCTGATAAATAATAATGGCAAACATCCATTAGGAGTCAGACCTGGAAGTACCAAATTCAGTTTGTATAGACTAACAAATGGGTGTTAGGCAGTAATGACCTGTGTTTGATCCCACAGAACCACTTCCATTTCCAAATGCTGAGGATAATAAATAAGAGTGTGGAAGGCTTCTGCAAGTCAATGAGATTGGGCTTATTCACAGCAGTAAGAAAGAAAATGTGTGGCCTTCCCAAAATCCCACTCTGTCTGCATCAGGCTGCTCTTTCCAGAGTCTCTTCCAATACCCACTGCATGAAGCAATAGGGATCAGGTGCCTGGACCTACTGGAGCAGCCAGGCTGTCTCTTATCATGGACCACATGCTGCTTGGACACATTTAAGCAATTCCATAATGGAATAATTCACCATTTTTATTGCATAGTAAGTTTGTGATTTGCTTTTTAATTTTAGTTTGGATCAAAGATTGTTTTGGCAATGGAAGGGTTGCTCTTGGAGGATAGTTATGCAGACCTGAGGAATGGGAAATGTTTGTTAGATTGTCCTGTTTGTGTTTAGGATTTCCCTTCCCACCAGTTTCACTTTTACTGAAACTCAGAAGCAGGAACATGCTGAGTTGAGGTGGCTGAGCCCTGACATGGGGCTTTTCTAGGCTGAGCCTCTGTTCTGAGCTCTCTGGGTGACACTGAAATCCTTCCATTGCTTAGATCTGCACTAGGGGGATTAGGGCAGGATCTGCAGCACAAACCCTTGGAAAAGAGATACTGTTCAGTGCTGAATTAAGCTGGTTTAAAATCATACCTTTAGGAGAACAAATGTGCCCTTGTATCAAGAGGAACTTTGGAACACTCAGAAAACTGAACTACTAAAAGACCTAGGTCTTAAGCTGGTCCCTGTATTGTCTTTCCACACACAAGGAGCATTGGGCTTCCAAATGGATCATTTAGAATATTTTTCTAGGTATCTTCTCTGCTTTTTATATTACCAGTTGTTACAAAGGAGATTTTTAATAAGCAACATAATAAAATGTGCTCTAATAAAGCACATTTTAATCTTTTTCCTATTCACCCTTTTTAGAAAACCAAAAGATGAATGAACAATTTGTTAATACAAAAAACTGCTGATAACATGAACATTTAAATAACTATATAACTGCAAATACATATTAAAATAAGTTCAACTATTTAAAAACAATTACGAATCACTTACAGTAGTCATCTAATGTATACTTAAAGGCAAATACAGATTGTATATTTTTCAAATGGATGGAAAAACTATTCCAGCCACTTGGTGTCTGAGAAGCAAATGACTGATTGCTTTTCTGGTATTAAACTGGGGGACTGCAAACATTAAAAAAATCACTAGACCTTGAATTATATCAAAATATAATTGGAATAAAATAATTCAGAAGATAATTCAGTCTTGCTACTAATGTCGTTTACACAGATAGCAATGCTAATATTTTTTCCTTTGTTGTAGACTTAGTCAGTTTAACTCTGTGGGTGCCAACCTGACCCTCTGCACCAAGGACAGTTTCTGTTTAAAGGTAGCTTTTGGGCTTAATTTTTTTCCTGGAAAACATCCTGTATTTTTGTAGGTCTCTTTGTGATGTTCAGAGAAGTCTTGCAGGTCCTGCAACACTCAAAAGAGATTTCCTAAGATTCTTAGCAATTTCAAGGTCTAAATAAACACACAGTAAGAATTTTCAAAGCATTTGAGAAATTGGAGTTACTCAAATACATTTGAAAACCTGGTCTTTATTCATTGTACTAATTCTGTGTAATTCCTTTAAAGGAAGTGTTTTATTGAGGAATTCTGAAGGAAATAAAAGGAACAGTTGCCCTGCCAGATAATGTACTGCTTTATGGTTCACCTTTTGGGCACTGTTTGTTTCTATATTCTGCTTTCTATATCTATAACAGCTCTGCCATGACCAAACCTGTTTAATATCTGGCCCGATAAAAGAAAAACCCAGCCTGAGTTTCAGAGTGTGCAGAGCTGCCCTTTGAAATTCTCATCCCTTCAAGGAGCTCCAAATTCAGCACACAAGACTCAGCTTTCCCAAAAGGCCAGTTGCTTTTGAGAATTGTGGCTAACACTTAAAGAATTCTCTGTCAGCAGATTTCCACGCCTGAAGTATAAGCAGATGAATGGAAGTTGTTGTAAGAGTGAAATATTTACTCACTCTGGTCCTCATCTGGGTGACCCAGAGATCAATGAAAGCGATATTGATGTTGTAGGAGGCCAAGGTTCAAACCCAACTCAGTGCCAGCGTGCACATGGATCCATACCCTGCAAATGCTGCGCTCTTCCTTACACATAAAATCACAGCCTTGCTTGGGAAGGGATGCACTGAACACAGCAAGGTTTATATTATTATATATCCCAGTAAAACTCCAAGTATGATGAACCAGAAGAAACACTGTGCTTTCAGGTTTTTTCACTCTGTGGAAAATTCCAAGGAGAGTCCAAAGGTGGAAAGATGATATACAACATTTTCCCCATTAGGTGCCGGCTGAAAAATGGAAAAGTTGTTTTCCTGAGTCTGTCCTGTTCAGCAGACTTTGTGTGAGGAAGAAGGGCTGCTCTAGCTCCAGGAAAACTCATTTTTCTGTATAGGGACATGTCCTGTGATAACCTAATAGATGCATGTGTGCTGCAGTATTTAGGAGCTCCTGTTAAGTTTGGAGTTGAAATGCTTCTCTTTTGCCCCTTTTCACTTCAAATGTGAAAAATAAGGTTACACTGACCATGCTCTATCAATAAGAGGTGACACAGCCATGAGCTGGAAAGGGACTGAAAGGAAAGGCAGTTCCAAAATCCAAAGTCCTTCACTGCCTGAAAACTTGCCCCTAAGTTTAAACAGAATGCAGCTCATTTAAATTTAGGATTAAAAAGCAGCATGCCACCAATTTCAAATAGAACATGTCTTATTTAAAATTAGGATTAAGTAGTAGGTTTTTTAACTGTGACAACCCAGCTGACATTTGGAGGGAGTATTTCTTGCCTTGTTTAGACATCATGTTCTACCCTTGGTAGATCAGTGGATACAGAGCATGCTTAAGTTGGCTAATTAATTTCAAAAGCAGTGTAGAATTGACTAGCAGGTAATTTAATCTAAAAAATAATTAAAACTATTGAAATTATTACATTGTTGTTTAATTAATATTAGTTAATATTGTAATTTTCAGCCTAAATTATGCTGATTAAAGATTTCTCTCATAAATACCAATAAAATTAATTACAAATTAATTAAATTTGCTAAAAGATTCTCATAATGGACTTCCAGCTATTCTTGATTTTTGCAATAAATAAACAGAAGCATTATTAAGTGGTATATCTTCCTGAGGGAGATATTTAAACATGATATGCAGATATTGCAAATGGAAGGATTTCCCATGAAAATAGACAAGCTTAATAGCAAAGGCTGTTTTTTCCCTCCCAGTGAAAGGAAGAAAATAAGAGAGCTCAAAAGCAACATTTTTATTTTACTGTTTGGCAAGACAAAATGCTTTCCATTCTGTTCCATCTGAGATTCCAGGAAGATTTCTTGACACGTGGCAGTTGTGCCTTCTCCCAGCTCCAGTGTCTTGCATGGTAAAGATTTTTGTAGTAAAGGAAGGCTCTTTTCTACAGTGCAGCAAAAGAAAGGCTGAATTTTGATCTGGACTGGGAGATGGGCAGTGGTCATGGAGGTAATTCTTTGTGTTTAGGGAGGCGTGTGCATAAACTCCTGGCAAAGCAAAGCAAAGCCCCATGCTCTCCATCCAGTGGGAATCCTGATTTTGATCCCTGCTCCCATTTCATGTGGTGTGAAAGCTACCAACAATCACAATGTTTGGTAGGGTGAATACCTGCAAATAAATTCATTTATATCAAAATCTCCTCTTGCCAAAAGAGCCCAGCAGTTTGTTTTATGAAATAGAAATGTTTTGTTTGTTGTTCTCCAATCACTTCCACATTGGGTTTCCTCCTTTTTGTGGTGCTGTGTCACAAACCAGGTGATAACAGAGGTGATAAGGCCTGTAACTGAGCTGTGGTTTGCAGCAGCTTTTCCCCCTTCTGAATTTGGCTCTGGAATTGTAAACTACACTTCCCATGATCCATCTACTCTCCTATAGCCCTTAAACTCCTTTAAGGAGAGGATTAGGCAAGGAAATAAGGGGAAGTGATTTAGTTGTTGAGTCATAGGAATGATTTCAAAGGAAGGACTTGAGCTGCAGCTCCCAGGAGCTCCTCTGGACATGCATATACCTAATATAAGGTTATATTGTTAACAAAACTATTTTGGCACAGTTCAGCAAATCAGAATCTTTTAGCTTTTGCTAAGATGACCTAAAATGGTAATTTGAATATTGAAAATCCTTTGAATAAAGTAAATTTTGTAGTAAGGATATTTGCTGCCTTTTTTGTTTTGGTTTATTTTTTTTTGATAGGTACAGTGGAAATTCCTCTTGTTGGATTCCAGAGTTGCTTGGCATGCAGAATTTCCACTGAAATTAGTAATGTGGTGGTCACAGCTTTTGTTTCATTAAAAGATTTTCCTTAACCAGACCCCATCTTATGGTTTCAGTGTTCTCTGAAACACACTTAACTAATGAAACTTAAATGAAAGTGGTGTTCATTTAATTTTGATTATATTCTCTATTTTGTCTAAAATACATTTTTAATTGCACTATTTCTGGGGAGCTAATGAGGGGAAAAACTTGTTTCTGAGAAATTGAATCGCAGCTGTAGTCGCAGATAAGGCTGACATTCCCTTCTTAGAAAGAAGCAATCAATGCTGAATGTATCAGGTGAGTTCATTTCTCTTGCTCTGCTTTAATAGCTTATAAAGAAGATTGATTAAGTTCTTGTCTGATAGATCAATAAAGGAATGAAAGTTAGCTTTCCCTCCTTCAAGCATGGGCTTGGCATCTGCTGGGGAATGTAGGAACTGAAGAAGAGTGATGCTGACTTGGGAAAAAAATCCCAAAACCTGGGATTCCACCAATCTCATTCCTATGCTATTGCTTACACAGCACAGGAAACAGTAGCCATGGCATTCACAGGGAGTGACCATCCATCTGGACTCCTTTTGCCACAAGACTCATCTGTGTTTTCACATCCTTATGCTTTGGTGCAAAGATTTCATAGATTCAGCAACCAGTAGTTTTTGGGTTTATAGCCTTGAAAATGCAAGCTTAAAGGACTCAACCTCTTAATTCTCCTAATTTCCGTTCAGGCAGGGTAATCAATGATTTTCTGGTCTTTGGAAACTTCAAAAATCATCTTAACTTTCAAAATGTTAATTTGAGAGAGTGTCAGTGGAGGGATTCTGATGCTTTAAGGTGTTTAGGCTGGAAATGGCAAGAAAATATCCTTAAATCTGAATTTCCAGGCAAACCAATGTGTTTGCACATGATTTTTTTCAGTGTAGCATTTCACCCCTCTTGCAGAGCTTTTCAGACTTCCAAAAGCAACAAAGTTTGTGGAATATAAAACAATGTGAGGATGAAGGGAAACAGGAACTATAAAGTGTAGCATTTGTGACAGTAGCAATGTCAGGGCTATGAGAAATAACAGAAGTAACATAACATCAGTATTTTATTTGCACATATAAACACTTCAGTATCTTCTATGGTGGCCCGTGTTTTTTATTTACTTCTGTTGTTGACTTTTATGGTTGTGTCACACACCTGAGCAGAGTCTGCAGGTCTGGAGCTGCTTTTGCAGAGGAGACATCCCTCTTTAGCAGAACAAAAAAGTGAGAGACAAGTTCAGCATTTACCTCATTTGAATAACGCGGAAGCCCAGATATTGCTTGTATCTGAGAAAAGATAGTCAACACATGTACTGTGGAGACATCCAGGATGCTAATTAGCTGCAGACAGAGCTGCACAGTTCTCATCTCTTTATATATATACACACAGACATGGGGTTTTTTTCTTTCAAGCACAGTTATTTAAAGAACTCCATACGTGGTACAAAATCCAGAGATGAAACCTGGCAAAAGCAATGTCTTGCTTGTAAATTACTGATGCTTTGTTACTGTTACTACAGTACATATTAAACTTTAATCTTATTGATTTGTTATTGATTTTTGTTAATAGTGAAGTTTCTTGATACAGTGTGACAGGCTGCTTGTATCAGCAATTTCAATTAGATCTCTAAATAACTGATTGTATAGACTGTCAACTTCTGTCTTTTCAAATTAACTTTCACATCTGAAGCCCTGAGTGTTCATCTGCACCAAGTAGCTTTGGCCAGGCTTTTCCCAGCCCAACAGTGACATGCAAACATAGAAAGGAGATGTGACAAAGGAGGATTGTTTTCCCTATGATTCTCTGGATTTTCCATATTTTTTTTCTAATTTTAAAGAGAGGATTCTCTTTTGTGGTAATTTGCCATTCTCTTTATGCTTATTCAAAGAAATAAAATGAGATAATCCTAGGCAGACAGTTTTTCGTAATGTTTCAGAAGAAATGGTGTCTGATAGAGAAGTTGGTCTTTGCAGATATCCTGCATTACTAGGGAGAGATGCAACTCTCTTAAAGATCATTAAGAGAGCAAGAATAAAGGTGGTCATATCCCATCTGCAGGTCTTCAGTCATGGATTTGAATTTGTATGTGACTGGGGTCTTAATATAATAATAAAATCAATTGGTGACATTCATTCTTTGGTAATCATGAGACAAAACCACTGTGCATTCCACAGTTCCAAAATGGAATCCAGTGACGCATGCTACGGAACTTTCATTATCACAGTTTGCTGTTGTTAGAAGCTGTTATGTTTCCTTTTTTTTTCAGAGAAAATTAGGCTTTATATTTCAACCAAGTATTTGAACACAGTAAGAATAACATCTGTTGCACAGAAATGCAATTTTCAAAGTTATTTGCATTTTCACCAATCAAGCTTGGTTTCAGGGAAAAAATCACACTTAATTGTATGACTAAGTGCATTGGATGCCTACGGGGTTGCATAAAAGCGTGAAGGAAAATTCTCTGTAGGGTGGCATATGGAGTGAGCTTCCTGAGGTTTGGAGTTGTGGTTTGAAGTGAGTGAGGTGTGACAGAGATGCACTGGGCCTGGCTGAGTCTCCTCTGGATCAGGAGCCCTCACTGGAGAGCCATGGCTTGTCAGTCCATCAAGGACAAACACTTTTGTATTCCTCGTCGTGGTGAACCAAGCTGGAAAGCTTCAGTTTGTGTTATGAACTGGATGGGATTGGGTTGGGAATGTGAGGTGGAGTCCCACGTGCTCCTGCCAGCAGTTGTATTTTCAATAAGGAGTGAAGACCTGCCTTCCTTCTCCTTCTTTGGCATGAAGTCATCTAAGGGAGGAATTGTCTAGTTAAGGTTGGCTAAAGGTAAATCACTCATAAACTCCCAGTGTGGGTGCTCAAAACTGTGCAGAGCTTTGGAGGTGCAGACACTGAGTCAATGTATCCAGGTAATCTCAGGAAATCCCATTTCCAGTGCTGGCATTTTTGGGGAAGGGTTGGTCCATTATTTTTTTCTATACTGCCTTTACTCACAAAGTAATTTGTCTGCATCTATCTCCATGATTGCTTGTCTGAGCCTTTAGTTTTTCTGAGGAACCAGGATGTCCTTGGGCTCCTCACCAGGGAGGGTGCCCAGGGCATCAAAGAATTCTTGTCCTGTCTACTGTCCACATAGGAAATGTGAGATGTCACCTCTTGATGTTCTTCATGATGAAGTGACAACTTCAAGAATCATCTCCTAGTTCCCCTTGCAAAGTCCAGCTGCTTTTGTGAACACATTGGCTTGGTTTTTAGACAGGGCCGTGGTTTTTGTTTTACCCATTTTCCATCAAGCCTGTGGCTGTGTCCTGGTGCAGAACTAACCTGGGGTCTGAAATTATTTCCCACAAATTAGAAGAGTCACATGTGCTTGATACCTTTTTCCATTAGAAAACAAATGCACCTGCTAAAAATAATTAGAACAGTCCTAAACAGAACCTGGTTGTTGAAATTCAGTCTTAATGTTTTCAGTCAGTACAGTGGCTGTGGTGTGACTGGGAATGCTCTTTTCCAGTTGGCAGGTGATAAGGAATTTTCCAATATAATATCTTGAAGACAATGAGGGATCATCTCTACATAATGTGACTTAACTTCAGAATAATTTCAAATTCTCTGAAGAATATCAAAGCATTTCTAATTTATCACTCCTTATTTTACTGTAATTAAAAATTGAAAAATCTCACTAGATTTTTTTTTTTATTTTCAACTGTTTGTTTTCTTGAAAAAAATATTTTCTCTCTAATATTATATAAATATTACTTTGGATTAAATTAACTGTAAACTTTCAGGTTTGGGGTTTTTTTTTAATCATTAGATCTCTTGATTGAGAATAGTTTGTTTCTGAAAAAATCTAAAGGGGGCTGACAGCCCCATTGGAAGGATTATCTTATTCCAACCCTGTGTCATGGGCAGGGACACCTTCCACTAGAGCAGGCTGCTCCAAACCCTATCCAGCCTGGCCTTGAACACTTCCAGGGATGGAGCCTGTTGGAGTTTGTTGTTGGCCTGGCGAATATTTGCATGGACATCTTGCAGTTCGGTCTAAGAGGAGCCTCTGACATGCTGAGATCTCACTTGACTCGAGCCTGTGGTTTTCTTGCACAACTAATTAAATAGAGTAATCAGCCAGGTCTTGTATTAGATGGAAAAGGTCACTTGGGTGCTGACATCTGGGGAATGTGGTGGGATTTCAGTCTGTAGGAGTTTTCCCAAAGCTGTTTGTACACTGATACATCCTCAGGGACCTGTTCCCTGATACCTGAACCCCCTGGGAATTCCAGGCATGGTTATGTCTGCAGAACTGTTCCCACTGGGCATCTTCTGTGTTGTTTCAGGAACCCCTCTTCTCTGGAGGGAACTGTGGGCTTGATGCTGTGTCAATTTAATACTGCCCTGTCTAAAAACATGGTTATGATTCATTGGAATTAAACTTTGGGGTCAATTACCTGTGGTGAACCCAGATTGCTTTGGGGTAGGTCACCCAGCAATGATCAGCTCTCCTCTGGTGTCAGGCAAAGAGCACTAAAATGATAATAACAATATTCAGGTAAAGCTTTGCAAGTCAGATCCTCTGTCCCAAACACTGCATTGTCTTATTACTGAGGGGAGAGGCCTCTAAGAACTAATTGTGCACTAACAAAGCCCTCCTAAACCTGGACCAGAAGGGACAGACTGGCTTGAAAGACAAGCACCCCCAGCTTTCTGCTAATTGCTTGCATCAGCTCTTTGGGGTCCCTTTTAAAAGCATGCATGGGTTAGGCTAAGCTGTACAAAATCTGACTTTGGCCCCACTCTGGAGTTTTAGTGACAGGCTACCTCTGCCAGCTTGGAAATGCTACAAGGAAGTTCAGCAATGCACAGCATTAAGGGTGTTTGTACCCTGCATGAGGCTCCCTGAAATGGATGCACATGTTTAACTTCCTGCACTGTGAGTAATCCCATTGACTTCCAGGAGTGCTCATTCCTGTAAGATTCAGTTTATATGCAAGACTTGCCACTCCTGGAGCATCAGACGCCTGCTTTTAACAGCTCCTTTGAAAGCTAATAGAGCTGGACTTTGAACTTCACAGTTATAATTCCCTGCATTTAGCTTGGGCAACCCCACGGATGCTAAAAGTGATGGCCACAGACTTACTGGAGTGAAGACAAAATGCTGAGAACAAGGCAAGGAACATGCTTCTTTTCCTGGAAAAAAACAGGCTTTCTTCTTTCCAGTAACTGCTACAAGATAAAATTGGTTTCAAATCATCTCAGACTTGGGCCTAATTCTGCCCTTTTACTAAACTCCTTTTGGCTTTAATCGGAACAAGATGGGGCTAACTGCATAATTTCCATGCTGCTTTACTGATAAATGACTTCCTTATTTTAAAAATTGAATCTTCACTTTAAAGTGCAGTATGTATTCTTTTTTCTCTCCTAAATTAAGTCTGATTCTGCACTCTTTCCATAAGCAAAATGCCTTAGGAGACTGAGATTTGCTTGTGTGAGTGCAGCAGCAGGGCCTGAGCTGCAATACACAGGACGCTTCAGATAAAGTGATAAAACTGGTGCAGGGTCCAGCAATATCTTTGTAAATATTGAAATGAAGTACTTACTAGTCCAGAGCTGTACCCGCCGTGTGGGATATCTCACAACTCTTCCTGAACCTGTGTCTGAGGCTACTTTATGCATTAAACACAACAAGGCAGTCAAAGGTGTGCATTACATTAAGATAACATTCTTTCAGGGTCACTGGAGGCATCTGGCTGTGCCTTGTATCTCCGCCTGCTTCCAAGACATTTATCTCACAGGAACATGTGTGTGTGTTTGTTCTGTTACCTAATCATAAAGTGGCATTTAAAAATGGCTCTCTCCTATTAGCTGATGAGGTCGGCTGGCTGGATGTGCAGCTGCCTGAGGCTGCCAAATACACCGCACCTTTGCAGCTGGGGAACTCTGGGCTGCAGTGGGGGAGCAAGAGGTTGTTTGGTGGGTCTGGGATGTGCCACCTGGATCTGTAGGGCCTTTCTGTGGGCAAAGCTTTAAAACCAACACCTTGGCCACAGGGTTGTCAGACGGGCCTGTGACCTGCTGGGCATCGCTCTTGTTCGCTCAGGATGCGTTTGGCACCAGCAGCACCAAGATAGCTGCAGAAATGCCCTATTTACTCCCTCTTCCCCTACTTACTGAAGTGCTATTCCCCTGATCAAAGCCTGGCTATTTGGGCTTTCTCAGAATGCTAATTTTAAGAGAACCTCATGTCCTGTTAGAGAGTTGTTTTTCAGCTACAACCAACCTCAGTTAATGAATCCAGATTACAAGTGCCTGGAAGAAAAATGCTGCCTCAGGTCCCGCAAATCCACTTCCCAACTCATTTTTAGGCTCACTGGAATGGGACTGGTGAGCACCACATTTCTGTCTTTTTAATCCACTGAAGATATTTAAAATATAGAAAGGCAAAGTATCAGGTCATGGTCTTGTAAAAAGCCACAATCAGTGAAGTCAGTACAGGGAAGGGGCAAGAAATCCGAGGTGCCCTTTTTCCTCTACTGGGATGGTCCCAGCTGTCCCTTGCTGGGGGACACTGGCACAGCAGCATCACTGATACTGCCTGGCAGGTAATGGTTCTGAATATCTGGATAGCAGGGGAAGGAAACAGGCAGATGAGAGTGGGTATCTGGCAAGAGAGAAGGAAGATTTTTTTGAGAGAACTGTCTGAACAGGACACTGAGATGTGCTCTGTGTGCACTGCTGCAGGCAGAGAGCTGGGGAGGACAACCTGACTGAGACATGGGGCAAAGATGATGGAAGTCTGAGGTTTGTCCTTTTAAAGAGACAAGACTCAAAGTAGCTTTGTAAATTCATAGTAATCTGTCATAGAAAGGGGTGATTTCACTTGAGAATTCTCTGTTTAGCAAAATGGGTTAGTTTTTTGGAAGGCTTTAAAATAGGCTACATTAGAGTTTAGAGCCTTTTAAGATCCTCTCATCCCTGGTTTTGAGATGCATGCAGTTTTTATTCCTGAAGCTTTTACATTTTAGCAACACTAGCTTTTAATTCATTATACAGCAGTATGGAGCTGTTGAGAGAGACATAGCAGCTTGATTCATTTGAAATCCTAGGACAAATAGGCTTTAAAAAGCAAATGCATTCATTCTGACACTAATTATGTGTCTTTCCCACATGTCGTAGTATCTTGTGTCACAAATTGCTCTCATTTGCTACTCAGTGCAGAATGTCTGAGAGACGATGAGTGCAGAACAATGTGCTTAAAGCAGGTGTAGGACAGGTCTAAAACCTATGAAGAGTCTGGGGGCAGGACAAAAAAACCCTTCACACCAAAGGGATAAATAAAGTAAAATAAAATGAATCTTTCAATGGGTATTAATTTTTGCTGGATTTTAGTTGCAATTTTGCAGCATATAAAATATGCTGCTACGTGCCCAGCAAAGAGAAAAGGAAGATGTTGGTGACCTGGTGAGCACCTTTTAGGCACGTGTAGTTTTTTCCAAAGCAAGGGTAGAAGCTATGCTGAGTGCAGACACACTTTTCCATGTATATGAATGCAGAGGATTTGATGTATTTAAGTGAATTAGAAAAACCTCATGTTACTGAGCCAGTGCTTGTTGCTGGATAATGGACAAGACTGGTATTGCTCTTGTGTAACTAATCCTGTAATAGTGTCACAGGTTATTTGGTACCAACTGGTGTTTCTGTTCTCCTCAGAAAAGAGCACCCTTCCCAGCTCTGAGATTAGAAGTTGACAAAAACCAACATGAGCAAAAAGAGATCATTAAAACCAAAGATAGTTTGTTTTTAATTTTAGATAAACTGCTTCTGTTTCTTGTGAGAGGCATCCTCATCATGTCCAAGATTTTGAAGCAGCAAATGTCTTTTCACCTGTGCTGCAGGATTCAAACCTGGCATGCCTTCCACGTAATGCAGTTTGACAGTTCATTTGAAATAAATGTGCCGATAACCCTTAAAAGTGGTAATAAAATACTCTTTGCTCTACTGTACAGATGATTAATACCACTAAAGTAATTAAATTCCATTAGGCTGGGGTTCACATACCCAAGGAATTGGTGCCAAGATTTAGCAGATCTCTAGCGAGGACAAAAGACTAATGCCTTTTAAAGCAATGTTTCACAAGTAAAATCCCAGGAAAGTCTATATTAACTTAGGACATCTGCTTGTTGTGATTGTTTGAGCTATTGATGCATTGGATCATTAGCAGGGGACTGTGAACTACTGTTTTCCTGTTGACAGGGATCTCTCACCAGGAGCTGTGAGGTTTCTGCAAAGGGAGGAAAAGCAGAGCAGGGCAGCCAAGCTGGGGCTGGTGCCTGGGCTTTGACTTACAGAATTATTGCTAACTGTACACTCTCTGATGGTAGGAAACAGCATTTTGCCCCCAGCCATTTTTCCCAAGATCAGAGCCAAAGTAACTCTGTCTCCTGCTGTTTTGTAGCTGTAGATTCTTAAAGAGTGGCATTATTGTAGTCGATGAACAGTTTGCCCCCGTTCAGATGGCTGCAGTAATGACCCACAGGGGAGGCAGTGCTTAGGCGCTGCTGACAATGTGACCAGGTGCTGCAACATAAGCATTTCATTAAATATTGAAGCAATGGTTTTCAGTTACAGTGGCAAAAAGGAAATTTGGGCTATGTCCAAATATGTGGCTATTTTTTTTTCTTTCAACCTCTTCTAATCACATTATTTTTTTGTGTGACCTTTCTTCTGCTAATTAGCTGCTGCCTTGAGAAGCATTGTGGGTAATATATCCAAGGTAATTCAACATTCCACTTTACACCGTGGTATTCATTCTTAATGTATCAGTGATTTATTTACTGCATAGTTTTTTTGGGTACTTAGAATATGCAAACCACAAAAACACCCCAATCTTTATTTTTACTGTACTTCAAATCTACCCCAAAAATATGTAAATAACTTGGACTTCTGTTCGAAAGCGACAACAAAAAAAGATTTGCACTGCAACCTGTTTCACTTTGAGATGATGTAACCATGTAGGAAGTCAGTGTTGTCAGCAGGTGCAAGAGAGGTCTAAAGGCTCAATCCTGTGTGAGATACTCCTGGGTGTAGTGCCTGGGTGTTGCAAAATTGGTTACTCCACACGACTGTGGTGAATAATATTAGATGATGTACGGTGCCTGCTGCTGCTTCTGCCCATAGATCTGAGTGTGGGATCAGACAGCACCTTTGGCTAAAACCCAAGGACCTATTAAATTCTAATTAAACACAGCCATGCTTTGAACATGGCAGCATGCTTTGGCAACAGAAATTATCACAAATAAATTATCAAAATCATCAAGAAAGGTGTATACATTCCTAGGACCTATATATGTGCTGTACTATATATATATGCTATAGCATATTTGCTAAACAAGCTGGCAGTTTTCATTATGCTACTTCTGTTATTATTATTTATTGTTTGTGAAATTATACATGACATTAAATTACTTAGAAGTGCAATAGTTTAATTTTTAAAATATTTCTATTCTTTGCCATGCACAAACACATTCAGTACAAATTGTTCCTATAAATATGATCCTGCCCATCAGAGTTTTTTTTTAATAGCTTTAAAATTGTTTACCAAGATGCAGGTGCAAAAACAGACAGAAAAATATTTTAGGGGAAAAAAAAAGATATTGCTCTACTAAGGCCTGTGTTTTACACATGCACTGACAGAGATTTGAGTAAACAGGTGCTGTTCAAAGTTACAACTGGTTGTGTTCTAATACTTGATGTAGTGAGATTTTCTTTTCCTCTCTGAAAAAATGTTTAAATTATTTTTAAGGGTCACAGTCCATTTTTTTTCCCTTTCCTTCTTAAGGAACTTTTTTTTTCTGTTCTGTCTTTTAAAGATTTTTGCTTTTTTAAGAAAGGGAAACAACTACTTAAAAAAAAAAACAAAGGAGAAAGACTGCAATGTAAATATGTACAGCAAGAAGGGAGATATCTTGAGATTTTTTTAAACCATTAGCTCTTTCTTCATTACACTTGTAAGCTGCTGCTGTGGTGCTCAGTCTGGCTGGAAACACGAGGAGGAAATGCAGCAACTGGTTAAAGCTGCAGGATTATGAAATGCACAAAGCAGCATCTTCTCTATGTTGGAAGGAGCAGATAAACCCGTCAGTGTATGAAAATGTTTCCAGAATAACAATATTACACTGAAGAAATTGCTGTGATTACAAATCTGACCCTGTGCCCTTTGCAGAACTGGCCTTGTTCTGCACTTCCAGGAGCAAGCTCCAACTATTGAACTGGCACCAGCCAAAGCTCCAGGTATTTCTGTAAGGATCCTGTTTAACTGCAGGGATTTGGGCATTTCCCAGAACGTGGCATTTGCTGAGGCTCTGGTAAAAGATTCAATGAGTCCACAGATGAAGTAGCCTGCCAGTGAAATATTTATTATGGGATAAAAAGTGTAGAGTTCAGTTCTTGCAGCAAACCTTTTATGAAGGCATTACATGCCTAAGGTTGAACCTAATTTACTTCCTATTCAAAGAACAGCATAATTGTTAAATATTTATTTTTTTATGCACTTAACATTTTCATATTGTGTGATTTAATATCATATTGCTGCAAATTTTGTATTTTTTTATTTTCGTGACAGAGTTTAGTTTTAAAACATCATTTGTGCCCCTGTCCCATATGTCAAAATCCATGCTGGATTCAGCAGGATTAGGGTTTTCCTTGACAATTATCACTTGACAACCACTAAATTCTGATTCATTGTGTCACAGTCATGTAATTCTCTAGCAAACAGTTCCATAACTGAATGATTTGGGACTCTTACCCAAACTTTTGGGGGGCCTGTGATTTATTCCAGCTCTTATCCTTGAAACAATTTATGGAATGCAAAGATTCAATATTCTTGATTACTGTTCAGTAGCCAGAGGACTTCTTTTCCATCACTCCACTAGGGAAGAAATGTTCTAATGCATATATGTATATATATAAATGTTTATATTCACATTTTTTAACTGCCCAGGAAAGTGGCAGGAAATGGAAAAAAAAAAGTTGGCTTATATGCAAACTAGATGTTCTTATTAGGGCTATTTTTTAGTCAAGATATTAGCAGACCAACAAAGGGATTTATTGTGGTGTGTGAATATTACAGAAATGCTTTTGGCTTTTTTACTGAACCTGTGTCAAGTTCCTCATGGAAATAAATCATCTTATCTACCCTGCAGGTACAGGGCAGGGCTTCTGCAGTACTTCTTACCAATGGCTTTTACTCCTGAGCCTTGCTAACCTGGGCATTATTCTTAGATCAAGGGAAGATTTGAGTCGGTCTTTTCTATTAATCTGTAAAAAATTTACTAGCCATAAATGTGTCTGTCTTAATGGTGGGGCTTTGTTATCTCTTTGTTTTGTGGATCTTAAGTTTTTACAAGCCATTACCAAGGTATTTGCACAGTAATGGATCAATCACCACTCTGTCCACCTGCTCAGAATTATCTAGCCTTTTAATATATTATTAATGTCTTTGATTTGCAGAGGGGAAGATTGCAGAGGCTATTTGGAGCTGTCTGTATTGTACACTGAGGAAAAAAAATGAAAAATAAATGGCTTTATGGAGAGACAGTCTCCATGAACAAATATTTTTCATATTGCTGGATTTAGGAAACATAAAAAAAATTAAATGGAGGACTTAAAGGACCAGAACAATTTGTTAAAAAAAAATAAAGAAAAGAGGAGGGGCAGTGGAGACTAACAGAACTCTCAGTCATTGAAGCCTCCTCTTGGTTTACATGCCTCACCTTGCATTCGTGTGCCTTTTTAGGCTGTTCTGTGCCTCTCCTGTAATAAACTTTCCCCACTGATGAGTTATGGATGCAGAGAAACCAAGGGGCTGTTTTTTGTCTCAGGGTGCACGTTTGCCGCTTTGCCATTCTTTTACATTTTCATTCTTTATGCTGATGAGTCAGTCCAGATTTATATTACCATGTTATTATGGATAGTATAGACTGAGTCTCCTTGAAAGTAATGGCATGTGATTGCTTACCCCATTACTTTCAATGGGACTAAGTCTATGTCATCCTTAGGGACTCCATCCCATTGAAAGTAATAGTCTGAGACTGCCCACATTGTTACTGGGCTTTAAATTGGATTGAATTTATACTGATCTGCAGAGGCCTGCCACAAAAAGCCTCATTTTTAACACATAAAGTTGATAAAAGTTTTTTGCCAGTGTTTGGAAAGTTTAATGAAGTATTTGAAATTGGGTTTGTAATATTAAAAGGATGGGTTTATGTAGTTCATGGCCCTTAGTGTTTGAGCTGAACACAGTCAAAGGAACCCCAACAGTAACATATTTAATGGAGGGGTTTTCTTCTGCTGTCCTTTTAATTACTACTCATGTATTTTCATTTTGTAACCTTCCAAAAGGCTCCTGTTGTGTTTTAGTGACTTCTATATTATATTCAGTTGGATCTTGTCAGTGCCCTATTACTTTCTTACATGTATAAAATACTGCCCTAAAAATGTGTATAAATTATGGCACATTGTTTTGAGGAAAATTGCTCACTGCTACTTCTAATAATAAAAATATATTGTACTTTCTTTGGGTAGAAAGTGTTCTTTCCTGAATCAGCAGCTCTTTATCCTATTGGCATAGAACATATTTTTAGGAAAAAATAATCAGTTAATGTGAAAATATTATGGCCCTCCCTCTGATGGCAGCATATCTGTTAAATGTATTTAGTATAAGAGCTGTACTTCTACCCTTACTAATGTTAGGTGCTAATGTTCCCTTGGAAAATAAAAGTGCATTTTTTTATACTTTTACCTAGCCATGAAATGCAAGCAGATAAAATGAAATCCATTCCAGAAAGATTAATGTTACAATGATAATGCACTGGATGAAATGGAGAGACTAAACCCCTGTTTTTTCCTAAAGCCTTGATCAGTTCTAGGAAGAGGAAATGGTGACTGATGAAATGAGAAAATTTGGCAGAGGAATCCAAAAAGAGTCAGTGTGTCCTTCTCTCAGCTGTGCCTGTGGTGTCACAGAAATGACACCCGTATATCTCTGTGATGCTGTGTCCACCTGCACTAAATGCAGGCTGTAGAATAACTGCACACCATGCCCTGGTTTAATCTATAATGCAACATACAATATCATATGAGAAATGCACTTTTCTTAGGTAATCACCATGACATAATTTATTTCAGAAGAGATCACAGCGCTACAGCTGTTACAAGTGATTTAGCAATTGAGTCATCAGCAGCATTTTATACATACTCATATTTATTAAAACCCTTCAGAAGCATTAGAACACATTTCAGCCCTATGGAATGAATGGAAAACGTGTCTTTAAAGGGGCAGTGGAGACTTTGTTTTATGTTTATTGGAGGCTGCAGTACGGCCAAATGTCACAGGCAGTCACAACTCGCTGTAACTCAAGCAAATAAAACATGCATATAGCCCTCTTCCCACAGCATAATATACCTCCTTTCATCATCAGCATTATTGTAATATTCCCACATGTCACTGCAGGTAATGAGCTGAGCACCAATGCATGGACATGGCTAATATGCAGGTGTATATTTTTAATATGTGCTCATATGTTTGTATCCCTCTCTCTGTCGAATGCTTACCCTGTCATACCCCTCAAGACTCCTGTTACATTTTTGCCCCTGAATTACTTCCGCCACATCCAGACATTTAAACCAAAGTGGAGGTTGGGTGTCTTGTGTGTGAAGAACTGTTTCCTGCTGTAGATTCTTTCTGTGGCAGGAGCATAACTGGCAGCTCGCTGGTTTAGGAGGAGGGTGCAGTAAAATGTCCATTTTCCCAGGAGGATGGTTGCTGTAGTTTCCCTCTGAGGGAATAGAAGGATTAGGTAATCTTATTTACCAAATGAGATGATATAGCCAAGAAGCAAACATGTCCATTTCTTCAGACTCTATCAGCTAGTTAAATAAAACATATTCTTTCTCCTTATGGACCTTCCTTCCGTTATATTTTTATGCACATTGCATTTTAAAGAAATATTTTATATATGTCTGTGTAGTAAAGGCCAGATTCCACCCATCTGGTAAAAAATTCAGTGATTATTTATAAACATTGCCTCAGAGAGGAATCTAAAGGAGGGGTTTGAGAGAGGAGATTGTTGCCTTGCAGTCTGGAAGTTGCCAGAGCTCTTAGAGCTCCATCCCTGGTAGTGCTGCATGGAAATGAGAGTTGATGGATGGGGGAGAGGCAGAGTTCCATCAAAGAAAGGGCAAAATGCCCTAATTTCTGGTGATGGTGGCAGGGAAGATGCTGGAGGCATTTAGAGAACTCTTACCAAGTTCATCATGGATAAGAAGCAAGAAGTTGAATGCTTGAGATTTTTAATGGGTGTTATATACTCTGGGATTGGGTAAGGTTGGCCCAGAGATACTGGAAACCATCAGAGTAACCTGAACCCTGTGGAACTGAAGCAATAGCAAATGGGTGCAATGCCTTCAGGTTTGGAATGCTCTCAAAAAGGGCCATTTCCCTGAAAGTCCTGAGCCCTCCTCAAAAATCCAGTGCATTAATAGCATTTCCCATTGTGCCTTCAAAGTCTGAAGGATGCAAAATCAGTAGCTGCTTTAAAAATGTTTAACCAAATACTTCATGTACTAAGGCTGAGGACGATGGAAATTTGGATTTCCGTCCAGAGGGAGATGCTGCTGTTTATTTTACAGACTCACTTCAGTGTATGCATGTGTCTATACTTATGCACAGATGTATCATTTTAGAGTCATCAAAAATTTATTTCCCACCCTAAATGCACTATAACTTTTCCTACTCTCATAAACTCTTCTCTTGGGGACAAATGCTGCTTCCCACCAGCAGTCACGCTCTCTCTAACAGCAGTGGTTTCCCAAAATCCATGGGGCCTTGTGGGGCTGGATCTTGGCAAGACACACAGCTTCACATGTAGTCTGTTTTGAAATGATTGTCCCAAGGTGAAGAAAACTTGAAATAAGAAGCTGTGTCTGCAATCAGAATATTTCATGTGTAAGCCCATTGCTCTGTCAGGGGCTCAAGGAGAGCCCCATGCTGGGTGATACTCATTTGTCTATGGTCCCTCTTGGTGATTATGGATCCCAAGAAGAGGACTGGAAGATTGAGAAGGAGAATGGTATCAGAGGGTGATGAATGCTGAATGCTGTCTCTTAGGGCATTAGGAATTGTCTTTTAGGACAAATAGGTGCTGTGCCATTCACAGGTGTCGCTGTGCCAGGGCTGCCTCCTGTGGGTCTGGGGATGCTGTTCCTGGGCCTCTCCCCCCAGGTTTGCAGTCAGGATTGATGGAGCTCCCTGATTGCTGGGCACCTCCTTCTGTCTCTAACTGTGTCCTGGGTGGGGCTGTGCTGTCCAGGAACACTCCTGATTTCCTGCCCTGGCTGTGGTGCAGACACTGTACTTGTAGCATTTGTCTCCCTTGGAGAAGCAGCTGAGAGAGCCAAGTGTGAGGAGGATTAATTAACATTAAAGACTTTCCTGCGTTGCATCCAGTAATAGCATCACAGGCTAAAATGATGTTAAAATACAAGATACAGAAACTGTATAGAAAGCCAATAACCATGCACAGCCTTTACTTCAGGGTTTTGAACTTTTAACACTACAGGGACCATCTGACACAAGTCAGAAAGGCACAACCATGTTGAAATGATTTCTTGTGGTGATGCATGTGACAAACATGAAATTTGGAGTTGTTTCAACTGTGATTTTTCTTTGTTGCTTTTGTAGATGTGTATGTTTATATATATTTCAAACAAACCCCTGACAATTTCAAATTAAGACAGGTGTTAACTTTATCTTCTTGCTAGGTGAAAAATCAGACTTATTTTTATACTTGGAGGATGTTTTCAGCTTAACTCTGGAATTGTGAGCAATATCTGAGCTCATTATATTAGAGTTTAGTGCAGTGAGCACCAGCTGGTATGGAGTTAATGGCAGAGCTGGTGGCAAATGACATATAGCACATAATACATTTAACATGGATTTAATAACAAGAACCCAAAAAACATTTTTCCTGAATCCTTCTCCATATTACATTGAGAAATATCATATAGTTCTTTTATCAGTATGATATCTAAAGGAGGATTAACTTGTTTTGAGAAGGAACACTGTTTGACATGAAAGGCTCTGCCTTAAATAACTGGGTTTTTTTACGTGTTACAATAATTTTATAGCACATTTTGAACCAGTTTGAAAGATGCAGTTCTAGAATTTTTTAAGACTTTGCAGCTAATGTGGGGAAAAAAAAAAATCTTTCCAAGCTGGGGTTTATTTCCTCTTGGCATGCTAAAATATGATTGGTTAATGCCATAATTTTAATGGACTTGGGAAGTATATTCCAACCTTCATTTATCATGTGTTGGGATAATAAGATAACAGGTCTGAGAGGAAGATTAGCAAAAAAGTCTTCTGGAAGCTGCTGGAAGTAAATGTCCAGTAGGAGTGAGTTATTTGGGAAGAATAATCATTTTTAGCAATGCTTTAGGTAAATGCTTAAAATTTACATTGTAGTTCAGTGTCTGTATATGCAGAAAGGAAATGGAGATGCTTGAAATGCTCTCTAAGGTGGGAAGATATTTGTAGGGAAACATAATTTAAAAAAACCAGAGAACAAATGTTTCATATTTTAATGATACCTCCTCTCGGTGAGAGAAGTTGCAAGAGTTTATTTCTATTTTTCTAGAATGACTACATAGTCACATACTTGAACTATTTTATTTTGTTTCTTCCCCATCTCCTTTTTTTTTAATTTCTCCTTCTCTGTTGTTACCCATATCCTGGAGGTATTTGAACCTACTGTGAGCTGATGGGTCTTATATTGCCCTGAAAGTAGCAGGATTTGTGACTTTTCTAATAAGTTGTGGCAGTACATACCACACCCCTGCCTTTCTGCCAAAAAATCTGGGTTTCCTATTCTTCACAGGCATCACTGTTGTTGCTTTAAAATTTTATTATTCATGGTAGCATTTGCATTGTTGGAAACCCAAGCATTAAAAAATCATGAGATAGGGCTGCAAATCACCTGATTTTTATTTTATTTTTTTTAATGAATACATTTAGTGGTTTTGGACTCTTTACCTTTTTTTATTTTAACCTTCTGAAATATATACTTAATATATACTTTCAGTTTCTCTGTGTAACCAGGATGGCTAAAAATTTTCTTTTTTAAATTTAATTTTTTAAAGGAAAAATATATTTTTTTGATAATAAACAAGAAAATCTAGCTCCATGTGATAGTTTGCAGAGGGGCAGCAGCTGGGTGCTGCCCATGTGAAGCTGTATCTGTAAATCTGTGCTGGGTGAAGAGCTGAGCCACATCCCAGGGAAAACTGCAGATTTTGGGATGCACACAGCTGATTCCCAGGAGTTTCCAGCAATGTGTTTGTTAGGAGAGGTCCTGTTGAGAAAGGACAAATATTATTTGCTGCAGTCTGAGCCTGTCCCATCCTGGTAGGATTTAAAAATCAAGGCTAAGACACGGAATTGGAATTTCCTTTAGAGGAGATCTGGGATGCTGCACTGCCACCAGCTTGTCCCCTGAGCAGGCAGGCTGCCACAGTCGGTACAAGCTGGAGCTTTTTCCATATGAAGAAGTTTGCAGTGACATGAAGTCATAGCAGAATTAAAAACTGGTCTTTGCCAGAGATGGAGGGGTTCAGTTTGGCTTCTGCTAAGACAGATTTTTAACTATGTTTTAATGAGCTTGGTACATGTTTTCATTTATCATATTGTGCTGAGTACATCCAGTATTAGAGAACCGCAGAACATGATGTGAGATTGCACTTGGGTTAAAACAATGAAAAGCTAATTAGATGAAATAACTATAATGTATTAATATTTGTGTTATATTAGGTAGGTTATGGAAGCTGGGTTAATGTAAAATGGTTCTTAATAGAATTGCAAGAGCTGTCTGACTCCTGCATGTGCTGTATGGGGAGCTGACAAGGGAAATCCAGGAAATCTGCATTAAAGTATAATGTTTCCTGCTGAGAGGGATCTGGTGAAGCAGGGGGAGAATAACCAATCCTTCAGTGCCACTCCCTGTTACACAGGAATGCCATTCCCTGCCTGGTCCAGTTCACATGGAAAACCATTTGTCAGTAGAGGAGAGTAAACAGGCATTTTTTCTTCTGTCCATATTGCTGAGAATATTGCAGAGGTTTTTAGAGATTTTTGAGAAGTCCAAATTCTGCATCACTAAAAACAGTTGGATTTCGAGTTTTAGCAGCAGTGGGAGCAGGATTAGTGGGACAGTGACAAGGGATCATCTCTTTATATTTACTGATCCAAATGACTCTGAAAGGAGTTCACTTGGTGCCTGTGAAGTTACACCAGGAATGACTTTGCCCCACTCCCACCAGTTGTGCAAATGTGATCTCAAATCCACCTGTTTGTTGCTGTTCCTGGGGTTGTTTTAGGAGTGGCAGTTGCAGGAGTGGCTCTACCATCCCAGAGAAACTGGTGAAACAGAGGTTTTAAATTCCCCACTCCATCCTGTACTAACACCATCTCTTGTCATAATCCATAGAGAAAACTTTAGGGGTGTGGAGGAGTTGGCATTGATGGGTGCTGGAAACCAATTAATAATTTAGCAATATATTCCCAGTCACAAGTTACCTTGTGGCCTTGAGCTCTTAGACTTGTGATTTGCTGTTTATATGGGTTTTTTTCTTTTTTAAATTTTTTTAATTTCTTCTCATTACTAAACCTGAAGGGCGAAATTTTCCCAAACATTTGTAACCCAGCAGTTGTTCTCTTAGCTTTCAGAAAAATCCTGGAGGTCACCCCCAGATTTTCTTTATACCCTGTGACCATCTTGTTCATGGGAATTTACATTAAAAAAGAATAAAAAATAAATATTTGCTTTTTCTTGTTTTGACACTGCAGTTCTGACCCTTGAAATGGGGCCATTTCTGTAACTGAGTGATAGGAGCCTGCCTTGAGAATTTTTCACTTGCTTGTAAGAATGAAGCTTTTGATAGCTCCAGTTAGGCGGACACTGAGGATGTTTATATAGAAATGGATTCATTGCTATTCATGTTTTCAGATTTTTGAACATTTTAAAAAGATGTTCTGCAATATTCCTTTGAAGAAATAGCACTCTCAATAAAAATGTTGAAGCTATAAATGGAGATAATCTTGCACCATTCTTGTTTGAAAAGCCCAGAGAAAAGAGCACTGTGTAAATGCAAGTGTGCCTCAGACCTCTGTGCTGCCTCCCAGCTCAGGAACCTTCACCCCTCTGGAGCACAGCAGCACTGATTTGGAAGAGTATTTTAATTTTTGGCAGGCACATCATCACACCCAGTGAAGATAAAGAAGATTTAGATCTGAACTATTATATTCTAAGCAGGCTACCAGGATGTCTTTGTGAATCAGGGGCATTTGGAATTGTCTCCCTGCCAAGACATATTCCAAGCATGTATTACACTTCACTGAGATTGGTAAAAAGGAAATATTTATATTCTACTCCAGAAAATACTTCTCCTCAAAATTATTTTTTTGCATATTATTTGTATTAAAAAAGGATTTTTTTTTTTTTGCAAAGCCATGCTTCTGATTTTGCTGGTAATATCATAAATAATAGTATTTGAAAATTTTTCTTTGAATAGGCTATAAAAATAAATTTTCCACACAGTTCTTAAGAAGATAATTAAAATACTACAAATCAAAGTAATAGAAGCCCTGAATAAAAATTTTCTTAAATGTAGTACACAGCTTGCATTTAAAAATGAAACCCACTGATTTGGTTAAAAATACATGCATGGGAATGCACATTATTTTTAACTTTGGAGGACTAAATTATTGTACACTTGCATACATAGAATGTATGGATTTTTGGGACACAGCAGATTCTTGCATAGCTATATTTCTAAAATTATTCTCTCAAATAATTTCAAAACAATTAGAAAACTAATCAGAAGTGTGTGCATATTTTTGAATGAGCAGGCATGAGCGTAAACATTACATTTGTAAGCAAAAATATCTGTAAGGTGTATATATCTGCAGGCTGAAATGTTATCATAAATATTCAGATTATAATCTGCAATGTACAGAGTAGCCATGCATTATGCAAATCCATGTGTGTATTCTGTAGCAGATAGATATAGAATAGTTTCACTAAGAAACAGAAAGCATATGGCATCTCTGTGCTTAATATTGTCAGGCTCGGGAGTTAATTTAGGACATTTGATGGGAAGGCTTTTTTTTTGCCTATAGCCTGTCACATTTCAGATGATGCACAACCACCTCGGCAGAAAAATATATTGAAATGTTTGGGATGTCTTTGTCAGTGGGAGTTTTGTCAACTAATAAAGATGGTGTGTTTTGGCCTGAGCTCTGTTCAAAATAAATTATATTTTTTGTCTAATGTAAAATTAAAATGAATAAACATCATAAAGCTGAAACCTATCCTAGTGGCTGTTTGAAAATTCCAGAGATGTGGCACTAGGGAGCGACCATCATTCCAGTGCAAAATGTGCCGAGCTATTTTCAATGGAAAATGAAGAGCAGAAATAGAAGACTGAAATAACAATAGGCTGATTGCTTTCATTTTTTGGTGTGTAGTTTAACATTGCATTAAAGAGAACAACTGAGTTCCTACATTTTTCCTATTTTCTTGTCATGGATATATTAGCATTACATGATGCATACTAATTATAAAGTTGGCTGTAACAAGAGTTCCTCTTGTGAATCCATTTAAGGACTGATTGTTTACTATCTTTTTCTGTAAGTATAAAATTTTAATTATGCCACTGACAGGAACTGTGCGTGATACAGTGCTCTACATTTATCACTGGGAGAGGGCCAGTTGCAGAGCTGTTTGACTTTGGAGAAATCCTGATGCGCTTGCAATGTTGAGCAGCAGGTGCCACATTATTATGTACAGAAAAGCAATTAGGAAGCATATTGGATGAATGGGGAGTGCATTAATATTAGCAAGTACATTTGTCAGTGGTTTTGATGCGAGTCTTTTTCTTTTCTTTATGCAACATTAAGATTGTGGCTCTCATAAATTCTCCCCTTAAATTGCCATCTGTTCCCTTGTCATGCAGTAGTGAGGTAGAGAAAAGTTTTCTTGACAAAATGAAAAGAATTTCTTTTATTTAAAGTAGGAGCAAAGGAGCCTACACAAAGTGGGAGAATTGTAGGTTATGCAATTGAGCTTTGTATGTGTTAAGTAATTACTGCTGAATGTAACATTAACTATTGAACACTTACGATCTTTTTTTTCCCCCTCCCCCTGCTAGATTTCAGTTTTTCAATGATTTTGTGTATTTTTAAAATATGGTGTGAGACAGCTTTAAATAAATTGTACAAAAAAGCCTGGCAGCCCAAGCTGGGTGCTCCACTGCGGGGTTTTGGTGGGGATCAGGAGCAGGCTTTTGAGCATTGGCCCTACATCCTGTGTTTGGCCACATCCTGTTGGCCCCACATCCCAGGCTTTGGCTCCCAGTGCAGAGCAGTTGGAACTGGCCACAAAGCACATGGAACTGAGCACAGAGGTACAACTCTGTGTGTGTGTGTGCCACTCCTAGGTGTTGGGTCTTGAGACAGACAGGGATCAAATAAGTGCCCCAAAATGTGTTGAGGCATTGCCTGTTGCACTCCAGGGAGCTGAGGAGGGCTGTGACACCTGATTGTGCACATGTAGCTGCAGTGTCCCAGCCTTGACAACCTTCTGTAAAGCTCTTCCCCTAACTCCATGGGTATTTTATCTCAGAATATGAGAATGATCCAGCACTGCCATCTTCAAACCCAGGAACACAAAGCTTGTTGGAGCTGTGTTCCACCTGGGAGCCAGTGATGTCCAGGCAAACTGCTCCAGGTCTTCAGTTGTTGGACTCCTGTATCAAGCAGTGTTTGTTTAAGAATAGGCTTTATTTTATGGTAATTTCAGAACCTCTGCCTATTGTTCTGGCAAGGAAATTTGTCTTCAGGGAGGATTGGCATGTGGCTCTGTGAGAAAGAGACTATCTTAACAGAAAGGTTGGAAAACATCAAAAAAGAAAGGCAGAAAGCAATTGTTAAAAATGTTGGCATAAAATGTGGTTTTATGGAGGCATGTGGGAAAAACACTATATATGTGTCCCTTTTTTCCCTGCAAATATGGAAAGAGGGAATAGCACTCTTGTGTGTATATTGTGTTTTTTTCACCCTTTGCTGTAAATATTTTCATTCTGATCATTGCAGATTGGTGTAGAACTGGAATTACTTGTGGCCCAGACAGGACACAACAGTACAAAGCCTTCTCTGCTGACAACTGCATTCTCATGTTTTATAGCTCAGTCTTCTGTGTGTTTACATTGATGGGGAAGGAGTTGGTTCAGCCTGCTTGGGCTCCCTCCTCTGTTTCCATGTCAGCCAGCATTCATGGGGAATAAATGATATGTTCATTAAAAAGTGCAGTACTGGTTCTGGCAGGCAGCTTAAGTAAACCAGTCCTACTTCTGAGCCACAGCAGTAGTGGAACTTTTAACATCTTTTCCTTCTTCTTTGCTCATCTCCCTGTTGAGTAAACTCTTCAAAGCCCAAGACAATCTGTCTTAGAAATGCTGTGAAGTGAAGAACGAGCAGCGGGAGCTACAAGTGGTGGCAGCAGCAGTTCTGAGGATACTTTATAGAGTTGGATCATGGCTGGTTACAGGATTAGCTCCATTGGCAGGCTCTCTGAATCTAAAGTGGGGGTTTTCTGTGGGACTGAGCCCTCGCTTCTGTTTGGCTGTTTATGAAAAAAACCACAATTGGTTCTTCTGCTGTGGCAGACCTGTTTGATTTCTGTTCCCCTTATCTTTTTGTCAGCTATTCTCCAAGAAATCCTTGTCCTGGTATGCTAGACTGGCCCAGTGCTGCTCTCTCTGAAATGGGAGGTTGTATCTGATTCTGACCATTTTTTTCAGGTTTTTTGTTATTTTCTCTTTGGTCACAATTAGTCTCCCTCACAGGTTGTTTTTCTAGCATGTCCTCAATCACTACCTAATCTTTACATACCATAAGGCTCTTCACTTCCCTTCTGTTCCAATATTTTTTTTCCCAACAGCATCTTTCTCTCACGCTCTGGTGCATTGTTTCTCTTCTGTCAATACACAATAGCAGTTCTTACTCTTTCTGTGTGCATTCCTGTTACTCTTTAATATCATGGCTAGGATCTGATTTTTACCATGTTGTGCAGTTGCTTTTCCCCTCCCATTCCTCAGAACATGAAGTGGCTTCCTGATCTCCGTGTGCCGCTGGATTAAACCTCTCGTGCTCGTTTGTGCATATTCCTTGTACGCAGCTCACTGCAACCCCTTCAATTCAGATAGAGCTCATCATACATGAACAGATTGCATCTGCTCAAAAAAGAGCCCCAATCCACACAGTATTCATTTAACCAGCAGTGATAGGAGTGAATTCATTTGAGATTCATATGGATGTCATAGACTGTGAGTTACAGTGTAAGCATCAGTTAATGGACACTCGCAGGGAAGTGTTTCCTATCAAATAATACATCACTGAGCTACATGAAGTGGTTTATGTACTTTTTTTTCCCTTCTATGATTTCATCATGGCTAAGGAAGGTATGATTGCTTGGCCTTGTATTTCTTTGGCAAGCAGCGTTGCTTAATGTTTTATTGATGTATTTTTAAATAATTTATCTTTAAACCTTTGTTTAATGGATGTATTTTTATTCAGAATTTGATACCATAGAAGGTAGGTCTGACAGTTCATGTTTGCACTATGACAATATTTCTCTTGTGAACTTTTTTTAGCTCTCTTAGACAAATAGTAATTTTACATTTTTTCATCTCTATTTTTAATTACCCAGTTGATCATTTTAAGTGGCTTGTATTGATATTTAGCAAATGTATTAGCCAATGTGAACAACAGTTTGTTTTTCTTCAGCTCTATTTCAATTTCCACTGAAAGTAATAAATATGAAAATAAACAATCATTGCTGAGGGCACCATAATTAGGGTCCAAGACATCTCCTAGAGAAGGTATTAATGCTAATACTGAAGTATTGCATTGGTGGGATTTCCACAGGCAGCCCTTGTTTCTGAAAACTAATCCTTATTGAATTGGGCCAACGGTTAATACTTCAAATGTGTAGATTAAAATATATTCCAAGGCTTTTTTGGGTGCTACCAACTTTGCCTGGATCACATGTGGAAATATCTATTTATTCTCCAACTGGATGAGGTCCCACTTGCTTTCCTAAGCACCTTCCTTGGCTCTGTGCAGCTTTTTCCCATGGCTGGTGCAGCAATGGGGCAGGGGTTGGGGGAACTGTGGGATCCCAGGGGAATGCAGTGGGGCTCCCCCATTCCTCACAAGCTGAGCACAAGCTCAGGTGGGGCAGGAAGGGAGGAATGTTTGTGGTCTGTTCACACTGGAATTAAAATAAGCACAGTGAAAGCTATATTGAGAAAATTAGGAAACACAAATCAACAAGATGAGAGAGAAATACACTGAGAATCTTCTAGAGGAAAACTCTTCCTTAGTGAATTTGATCTGAATTCTCAGAATGTGTTTTCTACCTTGAAAAATAGATTGAGAATAAAAAAATATATCACAAGTTTTTTTTTAAACTTGTGATGTTTGTGTGCTTTAGCAGTGTTTCTGCTGGGTTTCTCTATATTTAGCCCTCTGAACATTTAGGGCAATATTTAAAACACAAGAAAGATGTGTGATGTTGAGCTGATGTTTTGTTTGTAGCTTGCTGTAAAAATATGAATGTACACATTATCCTCTCCAAATTAAAAAAAAGAAAAAAAAGAAAAAAAAGAAACAAATGGAAAATGTGCTGTCCAGCCTGTGTTTTTGCCATGTTTTATTCACTATAAAAATAGTGTAGACATTCACCACATCAGCTATTGTACAACTTGGCTATGTTTGAACTAAAGCCCCACCATCTTAAGACAACACTTTGATGTGGGTGTTTCTTTAAGTCTTAAAGGCACACAGTGCACCATCAAAGCCACACCTGAACTTTAGGGTATTTACCTTGCTTAATGAGGAATGTTTTCCACATTTTTTTCCCTGTGACATTTTTGTGCCTCACAATGTTTCTGTGTCGTCTTTTTCTATTTAAAATTTAAAGAGCTACATTTGGGAGAGGAACAATGTAGGTAAAAGAGACCCCTGGAGTGTGTCTGATGTGATAGTTCTCTTCTGTGGCACCATTTTTCCTCCTGCTGTGGGAGAGCTAAATGATAGTGCCTTATACCTTACTGAATAAAGGCGAACACAGTTTCCAGCTGTGAACATGTGATCAGGTTTTGTGTTTGATTTTTGCACACAAGTGTACTCCTGCAAGCATACCCACACACTCCTATGCAAACACTCCGGATGGGAATGATTGTTGACTCAGTCATTAATCTCCCCTCAATTAATCACATTAAGTATTAAGGTGCCTTTCTGTGCAGAGAGGGACGACAGCCTTTTCTGTTTTACCTTCGTGCAGAATCGCTACACAACCAATTTACTTTCTGGCTAAAGATGTTGAAAGATGTGTTGAGATATGTTGTTATATGAAAACACAGAAGAACACTATTGTCTGATCCTAAAACCCTCTGAGGATTACTCAGTAATCCTATTGATATTGTTGGGAATAAAGGTTGCAAGACCTAGCTCCTAATTGTTACATATGTACCAAGAGTAACACAAGGTTTATTCTGATCTTTCATGAGTGTTTTATTTTTTATTCTGCCTATCTTTTCAACGCTGCTCATAAACCATAACAGTATTCATTCTCTGGACAGAGCATGGCTTGTATTTCAGTGCTGTTATGGTGACTATGACCACATTTCTTACTTAAGCAAAAGATTAAACAAATTAAAATCATGCCTTTTATTTTTCCTCTCAAAATGAGATCCATTGTTGTGAAAGCTGAAGACCTGCACTTGTATTCTTCAAGAGTGTGGCACGTCATGTTGTTTGTTAAACACCCAGGACTCATAATATCCGTCTCTCTGGCTCACTGAGCAGCAGAAAAAAAATGGGTCCTGAAGGAATACATTCGGAGACAAAGAAGAAAAGTTATTTTATTTTTAGTGATCAGATGGCATAATTGTTGGTTGGCGTTAAGTGGCTCTGAATATGAGGGGAGGGAGGATTAATTTCTGAGTAAATGAGCAACATCTGAAATCACCAGAGGGGCCTGATCCTTTTAGCACCAGCAATGGTGCAGTTGTGCCATTGATTTTTTTAAATTTTTATTTTATAATTTTTACTTTAAGAAAAGAAAAACCAGTAGCTGTCATGAAAGACTTGTGCTCCTCAGAGTGAGCAGCATGCTCCCCACAGGCTCACTGGATCTCTGAGTGCCACTACTTGTACCTTCAAGGCTCTTTGCTGGGCTTTGTATTATGCACTTGCAGACAGACACCCCTGAGTTCAAGTGGTGCTGGGAACGTGACAGATCCCTGGCAGCACAGACAAGATCACTGCAGGAAAGGACAAACGAGGCCTGTGGTTCACAAGTTCACCTTGGTTTTGTGCTGCTGCCCATCAGCATTGCTTAAGTGTGATTTCTGATGGTTTTGTGTCATTTTCTTTTGTTACGTGATTGAGGATGGATGGGTTTGAACTTTGCAGCAATTAGAGATGGCTGGGGGGGTTATATTTTCAAATGTTTGCTTTTGTGAGAAAATCCAGATTTGGGATGCTCATGGTGGAAGCTTGCTTTGTGAGCAATGATCAGCAGATCCACAAAGGTAGCAGCAGCAAGAATGTAAAACAGCAGCCATCTGCAGACACCCATCACAGATGAGGTTGCAGTGCCGCAGCAATGTCCAGGTGGACCCTTCCATCCCTCCATCTGCCTCAGGTGTCTGCAGCACCAGAATCTGGAGCCAGGCAGAAAACCAGAATGTGGCCCAAGCCCTGTAAGTCACTGACCAGCAGTGTCCATCCTCCACTAATTAAAAGGATTAAATATTCCCTCTGATGCTGTGGCAGGAATGCATCACACACTTCAGGCACAAGAGGAAATAAAAGAATAAAAGCAACAAGCAGCTCTGGCAGGAGCAGAGAGAGGGCTCTGGGCAGCAGGTGCACTTGGCAAGAGGGTGGGAAGAAAATGCTGTGGCTTTGGCAGCTGCTCTTCAGTATCTGCACAATGTGTAGCCATGGTAGAGCTGGTGACAGTTCCTGGAGCAGGGAGTGCTGAATGGTGCTCCCAGTCACCAGTGCCTTTCCCCTTGGATCCTCATTCACACCTGTGCAAATAAGAACACAGCAGGAGCAGCACTGAAATAGAACAGGTGTTTTACCTCACTGATCACATATTTCTGTGCACAGTGCTATGCCATGGCCTGACAGCCAGGTAAGAGCAGGAGAAAGACTGATTGAGGATACTCAGGGAAAAAGGCTTTCTATTTTTCCTGTTTTCCTCCTATTTTCCTTCCCCTTCCATAGCCATTTGTGTGTGTACTTGTATCTTTATTGGTTATTGAGACTATCTTTATTCTTCTAGCCTGAGCTCAGACATTTGGGAGGTTTTGGAAGGCTTCCAGCAGGAAAAATTAGAACTTCTGGATCTGGATCCAGTCCCTGTTAACATCAACATCAAGACTCTTTGCTTTATAGGAACTGAATCACACTCTTGACCTGTGTGTAGCTGTCAGCGCTGTCTGTGTCTGACAGATGCAGCCTTTTTAGCAGCAGCAGAAGGATGATTTTTACCAAGCCTGCTCTGAAGGAAGCAGAAGCAATGGAGCCTGAGCAGACAGGGACAATGTTTGTATTCTTAGAAATAAACTGGAGGGTAGTGGAGGAAACCAGACAGATGTTGCAGGAGGTAGCACCAATGGCTTCAGAGTCAGAATTAAGTGTTCCTTAGGATATAGCAGTGGGCTGTAATTTTATTATTTTCTCCTATGTATTTATGAGAGATTTTATTTCAGATTCCCAGGAAGCAAGAAAGCAGCACTGCATTCTTTGAACATTTATATAATCATTTAGCTTGGAAAAGACCCTTTAAGACTAACCCAGCACTGCCAGGGCCACCCCTAACTCGTGTCCCTGAGGACACACACAGTTGTCCTTGGTCCATCAATCCAGCTTGTCCAGATCCCCCTGCAGGACCTTCCCACTCTCCAGCAGATCAACATTCCACCCAGCTTGTTGTCTGCAAACTTGCTGAGGGTGCATTTGATCCCCTTGTCCAGGTAATTTGGCAGTGTCTTAGCTAAAGCAGATCAACTGTGCAGTCATGGCTTACTATGCAAACCCGTTTTATTGCAGAAATAGTGGTATTTAGCAATTACTTCAGAGGCCCTCTTAGAACCTTTTCTGAAGTCTTCATTTAACCAAGCACAGTGCAAAATAGGTTTCTCCAGATAACCAGCACCTTAAAGAAAAATTCCTGTCTGTCAAGAAGCCAGAGCATTAATTTCCAGCACAGAAAAATTACTGTCTGGCCTGCACATGTGGAAAAAGGCTTCAATTTGTGTGTGGTCACTAATGGTCGTGCCTGACAACTGAACTGAACTCCTGCCTTCAGAGGGAGGGCTTTAAACATGCCTCAGTTTGGAAGCAAAATTGCATGTACAGATTGACAACTGAAACTTTCCAGCTCTTCCATCTTCATAAATAACATACAATTAGCAACAATTTTTTTGAGAACTTTCAGACAAACCTGTAGCAGGGTGCTTGTAATTGGTGAAATTTATTCTTTAAATTTCTGCGCTGGATTTTGAAATTTACTCTTTAGATTTCTGTGCTGGATTTTGCTCTAATTGAAATCACCAGTGTGAAAGCATTGCTTAAAATATGAAGGAAGTCTGGGATAGGTAAAACAAATAAGGGCCAGGGAAGTGAGGTGCAAGACTTGTGTCATCTTGGTATTGAATAACATTTCCCAGGCCAGGGCCCTAATGGATCCTGAGTTCTTTGTATCGGTTTTTGGGTTGCCAAAAGAGGCTTTGAATGTGCCAAGACACCTCTTAATGATTTAATGTCTGAGTTCATTTTGTATCGAAAAATCTGTGTCTCTGACAGCCGACTGACAGCAACAAGTGAAACGTGAAGGGAAACCAGCCTGGTGTCCTGAACAAGCTGGCAAACCTTATTTGTCTGGAATCCATTCCCATGAGCTGAAACATGCAGGGTTTTTGTTCTGTACGCAGCCAGGAATTTATGTCATCAAGTAACTGTAGGACTGTACTATTTAAAGTAGTTTTGGTATTTTGGTGACTGGAGTGAGAAGTGTGGAATCCGTTACTGTTAGATTAATTTCAGCATTTTCAATAGTCAGTCCCTTACACAACAGAAATCAGACAAAAATCCCTGGACTCACGGTGATTGAAATGAATTGATACTGGAGTCGGTGGAATGATGGCAGCAGCTGAAAATTTGCATTGAGATCTTCAAACTGCTGGGTTGTGGGATCAACTCTGGCAAAGAGCTGGAGTTGATGAAAATTGTTACCACCTGTTTTCTCTGAAATAATTTCCCAGAGTCATTCTGTCTTTCAGCAGGTATGTCTACCTCATATTGTACATAATTTCCACCTGAAGAAAGGTCAAGACTCTGTGTGGAAAGGAACTGAACTCTTCTTTTACTGGGTAGTCTTTGAATGAGAGAAATTTGCTCCTTAGCAGTATGTATTTTACATAAAAGTCCATTTTCTCACAAAGGAGAGGATATGGCCTCAGAGGGCTTTAGAATGGGGTGTTTCAGGGCCAGGGAGCACTATTTTAGCTCTGCAGTACAGATGGTGATTCTCCTGACCTGTGCTTATATAAAAATGGGGCAAAAGTTCGTGTAACATATCTGAATAGTTGGAGGGGAAGAATCAGATGCCTTGATATATTCTGTTATCTTTGTGTTAAAATAAAGAGGATTGTGAAGGTTATACAGAATGTAACTTGACCTGATTTTACCCCCGAGCAGCCTCCGATGTTATCTTAACTTAGCAGGAATTCCTTGGGAGTTTTTCCCAATGTGTAGTTATGCACTATTTGTCTAATTATAAAATGGAGTGTAGTTATGGTCCCTCATGTGTGGCTGGATAAAAGCAAGGAGAAATGATGAATACAAGGAATAAGAAGAAAGGGTGACAATGAGCACTGATTGGTTCCATAAGCAACTGCTGGTACCTTTTGAAATTGCTGGTACCTTCTGGAGGGGGTCGATTTGCTAAACAATTGAGCAGGAATTGTGTCAAGGTTTCATATCTTTTAAGAGGAGAATGACAAAGTGGGTTTGGAAGGTGTGGCAGCTGACCAGGAGAAATGGAATGAACCTAGGACTAAATTGGGAGGCTGAGTGGTTTCTAGAAAGAAATGAAACCACCAGCTGGTGACTAGAAAAGGTAAATAGGAAAAGTGCAGAAAGGAGCTTCTGTATAGGGGAATTCTAAAAAGAGTATGAAAGAGTCAAAAATAGCAGTGTGCTGTGCCATTGAGATGCAAAGGGAAAGTGTCATTTAAAATCAGGTGGACCGAGCGAGTGTTTACTCAGAGAAAATGGAAACAAAGCTGAGGAGCCCAAGTGCAGTGAAATGACTCTACTGAAACTGTACAGTCAGCCTTGGTCAGGGATGTCTGCTCTGCCCCAGGTGCCAAAACAGGGTGATCTGTTATTCTTTGGGGGATGTATTTGATTTGGGAAATTCACCCACTCCTTGCCTGAAGTGAGAGTTTTGTTCTGAGGAAGAGAAAGCAGCTCTGCTCTCAGCTTGCTGAGAGATCCTCCCGAGCGTGAATTGAGTGATGCTTCTTCTGAATTTGCAAATGGGTTGAAACAATAGCTCAACCACGCACAGGCATTGTCCCCTCTAATCATAACAGCCTGTTAACTAGAAGATCTAATTAAGCAGTTCAACAGTTAATAACAACCCATCAGTTAGCAGGAACATCAAGATAATATGTTTGTCCTGGTGTCCCAGACTACCTTCCCAAGCTCTGGTAAAGAAAGTGCAAATGTTTTTTTGCTGCTGGGATCTACAATTTCTGTTCTAGGACAAGAACTTCCTGGCATACTGAATATTGAAACTGTTGTAGTAGTGGAAATAAAAATCAGAAAAATGTTGTCAAGTTTAGGATGTTAATGTTTGAACTTACCAAGTTCAATAAAACTTAAACTTCTTAATTTTCATAGGATCATTATGGAATTGAAAGTGTTTTATATGAATATAAAAGAGCTTTTGCTGCTTGAGCAGTAGCCAGTTTATTGGAGTAAAATGTGCCTCTTGTATTTTCGGTTGTTATTTAGTTTTCTGTTTGGTGTAATTAAAACCATACATACAGTGGTGCTGTATTATGTGTCTCTATGAAGGATGAAAGAGGCCAACCATGGGCTACATTTTGTTATGGAATTAGTTTACAAGTACTGAAGAAAGAGGCTACTTAGACTTGCCAAAACATGCTGTCTGCTCTTGTGCTGGTTGGGGAAGACAGGAATGCAAGCAGGCCAGTCACCTGAAGTGTTTATTCCTCAGCCAGGGACTTTATTCTACACCTTTAAGTACATTTTGCTTGTGCACATTTCAGAGAGCTTTGGCAGAATTGGAATGCGAATCTGTATGCATTTTCTTAGTCAACAAGAGGTAGATGGAATATGAGGAGACTTCACTGAAGCATACCTGTGAAAATGGCCCTCCCATCCTAATGATCCAGGAAGTGAAATTCCTGGCTCCAGGCAAGGGGAAATGCACCGGCTGATGGGCTGCTCTGCTGCATTCAGGACAGAGAGCTCCAAAGGGCTTCCGTCTGTCAGCCAGGGTGTTGTCCAGCTCTTTTCCTATGGAAGTTGAAGAGGCAATATAAAAAAGCATAAATCTGAAAGTCAGAGGAAGAATTCAGTATAGTAAACGGTGCTCTTCTGGGTAGTAACATATTAAAGGGGGATTTATTTTAATGGTAATTTGGGGTTTTTTTGGTGATTTTTCTTTTTTTTTTTTTTTTTTTGTTAATTTAAGAAAACGGAAAGATGTATCTTCGTTTCTTTACAAATAAAGCCAAAACTTTACAGAATCCCTTGATATTACCTTGGTAACTGATCCCAGTAACTTTGAGGGTGCAGTTCTTGGTTTGATGTCAAGCAGGTGCTCCTGTGTTTTGTGGTGCCAGCCTGAATGTGGTGAGAGTCCCTGCTGTAGTCAACTGACCCTGTTTATTCCTTCTTTGCTGGAGGAGACCTGGTGAGATCACAACCAGAGGTGGCATGGCTTCAGAATTTCCAGTGAAATGATTTATAATTTCATGCAAGCAACTGCAGCCGATAATTGCATAGGACAACTCTGGCAGTTCACAGAGAGCCCAGACGTCTCGGGGCAAGAACTTGATGTCTCTCCTAATTCCTGATGAATGACGATCTTTCACATTAGGCAATGCCATTTGTCAGCAAGTTGTGTCCTCACAGATTGTGCCACTGTAGCTGAGATAATGAAGTGTGATGTTCAAGATTTTGTCCTAAAAACAACAACAACAACAAAACGCCTTCATATTGGGTCACTGTTATCAGCAGAAATTTATTGCGATTGAAAGAAGCTGGGCAGATGTTAAAATGCTCGTGCTACCCATGAGCCAGGGGGTTCCTCTGTTTATTATTTCCTGGCTGCTTGGCACATTCTTGTGACACACAACAAACCCCCATTATGAAGGATTATATGATGAGGCAACAAGCATGTGAAAGATAGCAACCAAATGGTGACTCCCAATTACATGAAAAATTACTATAATCACCCCTGCTGTAACACCCGTCTGTTGGCAAAGTGGTTGATCCCCTTGAAAAGCTTTAGAAGACCCACTGTATTAAATAAAAATCTCAGTTCTGTGTGTAATCATAAAAATTAACACTGTCACTTTAAAAAAATCAAATTGGTGTCCTAAAGGGAAACCTACTAAGCTGTGTAAAGTAGCTATTATGAAAATGTTTAGCCTTTTGAATGTATTTCAGACAGCATTTGTGTTGCCAGATTTGTCAGCCAAAAACTCACTAAGCAGATTTGTCAGTAGCTGAGGCCATAATCTGTAAAACAGACATTGGCATAGAGATTAAAGATCAAGAGAATTATATAGTTTTTGTTACCATATGCCAAGATTCTTCTTCTTTAAAAAAAAAAAAGTTTATTTTGTGCGGGCTGTATCTTAAGGGCTGCTGCTCTTTCTGCTTTGTTGTCTGAAACAGTGGAATTTCCTGTCAGAAAAGGGAAACTGTTTTATTCACATACTTCAGGCTCAGTGTAGCTGTCACCCTTATACATTGCTTAGTGCTGCAGTATGTTTCACAAAATCAAAGTTCTGTATTGCAGTTCTTTTGCTTCATGTGTGCAGTACTTGGGCCTACTGCCCTCTCCAGCAGAGAGGGCTTCCCAAGGTGGAGTCAAATAAGAAAGCTGGGCTTCCTAAAAACAGGCCATGAAGAATGAGTAGCTTGTGATACTGCCTTCCTCTAGGAGTCACTGCTTTTGGGATGGGACACTGTGCTGGGACACCACAGCTTTGGAGGCAACATTGTAATAAATTCATGGCCCTCTGGGTTCTGGGGCCTCCATTGCTTTTGGAGTTTCGTATCTGTGTAATGTGGAGGGATAGAATGTAAGAAAATAGTGCAGAAGGTAGTCTCACACCTGAGGAGTTGCAGTTGTACTAATCACCAAACATTAGGAACAGGCCTGCCCTTAATAGGCCACAGCTGTGTCCAATAAGAAGATGAGTGCTACAAAAGAGTGGGTTAGCTGAGTGAGGGGAGAGTTTGAGTTTGTTGGTTGTGCTGAGAAGAGAGTATCAGTTTGTTTTCTGTATTGTGAAAAAGTGCTGTGAGGAGCTGCCCATGAGAAATCACTGAGAAGGTATGGAACTTTTGCAATAAGATGACAACAGTACAATAGTCTGGAAACTGGGACTTTGAGGTCTTCTTGTTCTAAAATTACAGACTTTGACCACTGTGGTCACTGGTGAGGTGATTGCACAGTCACAATGTTCATGGATATTTGAACACCTGCATAGGTCAGCCTGGGTAAACTCCCATGCTCCCTTTATGTCATTATTCCTGTGACTGATAGTATTCCATGCTGCAATCCTATAGGCCAACAGGAAAATCACTGGGTTGTGCGAAAACTGCCCCATGTGGAGCCATTGCATGGATGTGAGTGTAAAACTGGAGTGAGCTCCCTGGAAGGCTGCTCCTCCAGGTGCCTCTCTGTCCTCAGTGCTGTACATGGGGTGAGCACTGAAGAATCCCACTGGGATTTGGTGCAGAGGATGGGGACAGGCCTTGTATTCCTGCTGCTCTGTGAGCCCTGCATTCTCCCAGAGCTCCCTGCATTTTTTGAGGTGGTGGCAAAGCAGTGTTTGTGTCCAGTGCATTTCTTCTGGTGCTGTGGAATGACTTTGTGTTGTGTGTGTTACCTCTGCATAAAAGGTATTTCTAATGTGAGCCCAGCCCTGTGGGCCTTCAAAGGGCAGACACCATACTGAGCCTGGAGCCTTTGAATCCCCACAGGAAGGACTAGGCAGAGTGCATCACAAGTATTAAAATAGTCCGATAGGGGACTTCAAAGTTACTGCACTGACTTGTTCTGGAGTGTGAAGTGCTGAGTTCTCTTTTGAAAGCCTTTAATCAGTGCAGTGTTCATCACACAGATGTTAGCAGCAGTGCTAGAGCTCCTAATTGTAATTTAAGTTATCCCTGCCTAAGGGCTTGCAATTAAATTATTAGACTGTTGCAGTGAGTCCGCGGATCCTGGTTGCACCTTGAGAGGGGGTACTTTCTGATATGATGAGAAACAGTGGTTTCTCCTGGGAAGCAAATGTACCATTATGCACTTATTAGGTCCTTGATTAGCTCCACTACTGATTAGCAAACAGACTTTGCAAGAGAAAATATTACAGTAGCTTCTGTTGGCTTCTCAAAACCATTGTGCAGTGAAGATGAAAACAAACCAAGCCTAAGAGTAGCCACCAACTTTGGTGTTCAATTAAAAACTTACTCTTTTCAAGGCATCCACAGCATTAACCCTTGACTTACAACAGGGAAAAAATACATACAGCTGTGTAGAAATCCATAAATGTGTGTATTAAATACAAATGGCATGCAAATGTGTTAAAGACTTATATAAACCATCCATATGTGTGTACACACACAAACCCCACATACTTGTATATATGTTGTTTTTTTTTTAAAACTCGTACACAGATACTTGTTCTGAAAGACCTATATTTTCATTTCACTGAACATCTTATTGTATTTGTTTTCCTGAGAATTTCATTTCTGGTTATGGTTGTGGAGAGTCTTGAGGCTCTTTATCTCTCTCTTGTCACTAGGCTCAGAAATACCTAATAATGAAACACAGAACCATATTTTATCTAAATGCAGACAATTATTGAATTGGGTGTTACATTATTACTTTGCATTGGTGTGTCACCTTTTAAAGTAAGGGCCAGCATCTGTGATTATTGCAAATTCACCTCTGGGTTTTCAAAATTTTGAAAACAAAGCCAGCCATAGATTATTTTATTGGAGTGTAAAATGAGGATGATTAGGTTTAAAGCTTCGGATAGGTAAACTCTTTTTTATTTATCTGAATATTAGGATTTGAATTCAGTTCATTTCCTGTTCATCTTGGTTCCACTAATAAGTCTAAGCATTCTCAGCACTTGGCCTCTGCTCACAGCGGAAGGTACCAGCAATGTGAGGAGAGCTCGTTCCTTATAAATTGCCCAGTGCTTCCATGGCACTCAGCTCTGACTCTGCTCCAAATTCTTCCCTTCAGTTCAATTTCCTTGAAATCAGTGGAGTTAAACCAAGGTTAGCTGCTGCCCTCAGACATTTGAGAGAAGAGGAACTTCATCAGGAAATGCATCCTCACAAGCTGTGTGTATGTGTAACACTCAAGACCCAATGCTTTGCCAAAATCAGGGTCCAACTGGTCGCCTGCCAGAAGCACAAGAACTATTCTTTAAGGAATTTAGGAGGAGCAGATTGCAGAAACTCGCTTCTGTGGCACAGGAAAAAGTCCTGCAAAGATTTCCACAATTATTACTAATTTTCCAAGCGTTGACAGTGTGCTCAGTATGTTCAGAACATGTGTTGCTACAGACTGAGCCAAGCACGAGGTCTCTAAGATCAGAAAGTAATATTCCTTCTGATCCTGCAGAGTGCTTTGTCCACAGTTTAGTGTGGAGTCTCCTGGCCCTGGAGAGCAGTTTGTGCAGAATAATATGAGCTGCCTCTGCTGCCATTCAGGCCCCTTCTCTTCTATCATGGAAAAGATGCTTCTTAATGAATGTGGGCTCGTTAATATCTGTAACTGTTCAACCTTTGTACAAGGGGCTTATCCAACTAACCAGCCATAGAGTGGGATGCAGCTGCTTATCTTTAATTACCTGGATAGCACTTTCCACATGCAAATACTTAAATACATCCTAATGATCCTTGTTGTGTAAGACATGTTTGTTGTTCTTTATTTTCAAAGGTGATAGAGAAAGTTGGTCTTTGTTTTTATTTCATCCGTGTCACCAAATGTAGAGGGGAACTGGATAATGCCTTTGTTTTGGACCAACAATTCAAAGACAAGTTGAAATATCTAAATCTGCTTTAGCTTAGACATTCCCTCTTTAAGGATCTCCTGTTTGCTCTCAGGAAAATTAAATGCTTTATCTGTCAATGTCCTTTACAAACACCTAATTTAAGTCCATTAGAAAATGGTTTGCAACTGTTATGTAAGCAGTTTTCACATTGTCACCCAAATCAAATTGGATTATTCCAATATTCAAATCACAGATATTTTAACTTGTAAACCAAATGAATTTTATTAAGGTAATAACAATCTTGTGATCATGGCACTAAAATTAATACTTTCAGGACAGTTGAATAGATTCTTATTCCTCAGTACAGTAAAGGATTTATTACAGCAGACACAACTGCCTCCTGCGATGGTTACAAGTGAGGAATGTTTTTTGTCAAAACTCCCTGTTTGCCATCACACTTAACTTCCCTAAACATTCATCCCATGAGCTGAAATCTTCTAAGCTCTCAGAGAACAAGCAAACCCCACAAAGCCAGGATGCCTGGAACTCAATACTCCCTGCCAATTTCAGCGAAAGGGAACAGTAATTCACTTTAAAGGAGCTTATAATGCAGTTTTACTGTTGAGAATTTAATCTCAGGAAATTGAGTAATGATTCCCTTAATGTTTCTACTGGACAAAACATTCAAATATCCTGGATTTTTAATTTGACAGCACGAGCACTCTCTTTGGGAAGTCAGTGGTTCCTGTTAGCACAGAAATGCACACCTGAAAGAGGTGTAGTGGAGGGGCAAGCCCTGAATCCCTGTGTAGTTCTTCATCTTCTCTATCTCCCTGTGTCATCTGCAGCAGCCAAGAGCACTAAAAAACCTCTGCAATACTCTGGGAATTGCTGTCTATAGGCTACACCAGTAAGGCCTTGTGAAACCAGTGCCCTGAGCTTCCCAAAATGAAAATGTTTGAGGATGATGGGAGGTGTATGTGAATATTATCTGTACCATCACAGTTTTTTTTTTTTTTAAATAAAGATCATGTTTAATATTAGAAGAGAAACAGGATTTAGAATAATTTAGTATTTCAGATTTCTTTTCCCTATCTCTTCCATGATGTAAATTTTCAGAAAATACCTAATGCATTTAAATTGTTTGTTAAGGAATTTAAATTGCTTGGGAAGGAAAATTGCTCTCTTTGTTTGTCTGTAACTTTGGTTTCTTCTTTGAAGAAAAAAAAAAATCTGTATTTTTTACACACATATTGCAAGAAAGTCGTGCTGTCCCTTCTCTTGATAGACTACTTAGGTAAGGATAGTCTGGAATAGGCTGTTTGCTGACTAATTTAAAGTAATGTAATTAGAGAAAATGTTTTGGGGTTTGTTTCTCTTTTTTCTTTCACTTTAATACCTAAAATACTTGACTTTTTTTTTTACAGTCATTTTTCAGTAAAAGTCATAAATTTGGTCCATTATATATTTGTATTCTTTTTTAGCAATGCAAATAATTTTTTCCAGATGTATCCTCCCTTCTCCACCATCTCCAGGATAATTAATGAGTAGATTTTCTTACTTGAACCATGTTTTTCCTGATTGAAATAGAGCAATTTTATCAATACTTATCTATCTTTTTCCTTTTTAATCCTGACATAGCTTAAGGTATTAATAAGCTCTTATCTCAAGTCTAGAGGAATCATATTTTAAAATTAATTTTATAATGTCTGATGGAGCAGGAGGGGGAGGAAAGCAGGTCAGAGAGTTGAACTTACTTGTTTAGGTGAATCCTGTATCAGATAAAGACAATGAGAACACTGCTGTAGCTTGGTGAAATGAAGCCAATTCTCAGTGGTAGGAAAAGAAAATCTCTTGTTCAATGTCCTTGCAAAAGTCAGAATTAAATTGGAGTGTCAAGCTTGAAGTGAGCACCAGCACCCTGCCAGTTGCTTGTAAAAAGCTGCTGGTGTTCTGTCCATCCAAGTTCTAACATCTTTATGGTTTTTTGTTTGAATTGTCATTTAAAATGATGGCTTTTCCAAAATACTGCACCAGTTGCCTGATCTATAATGATATAGTCTTCAAAATATTTTTCCCATTTCCTTTTTCAAAAGGAACTACCCCAAAACCCCCAAACCAATGAACATTTTAATCAATTTGATATTTTCAGCAACTTTCAGCAAGTGTTTGAAGTGCCTTGCATTCTTGCATAGACCTTCTGTTGAACTCTGAATTCCCAGTAATACTGAGAAGAGGTGATAAATTCATTTATTCTGATAACTCCAAATCCTTGAATTCACCACTCTCTTAATCCATGGAGGCTGGTGTTTAATGAAGCCTCTTGGGCAGAAGTGCAGCTCAGGTGTCCCTTCTGCCCTTCACATGGACACGTGGAAGGTTTCCTCTCTGCTTCCTCAGTACCTGAGTTACCATTCTGTCCAAGAGGGGTGGAAAAGCCTGTGCCCAGCTCTGCACTGGTTTCCTGGCATTTCCTGGGGCCCCATACCACAGTCTGGCCACAGAAGTAGCTGTACTATAAATTTTGCACTTCTGTTGCAGTGATGTAAAGCAGATTCTGGAATATCTCCTTCTCAGCACTTAGAGAGTTTTCCCTATTCCCACCAGAAATCTGTGACAAGCTGTAGGAGCCTACATATGGAAAAAAGAGAGAGGGAACAGACATGGAGACAAGGAGAGCCATGAAAGGGAGGCAGCAGGATGCTCAGCCAGCAGCCCACTAATTTAGCTCTTTTCTCCCTGTGTCCTCTGGAATAATTGGTAGCCTCAAAATGTTCTGGACTTGGTGGAAGAGTTGGAATCTTGCAACTGGCCATGCCTTAGGCACTGAAGATTGCACTGGCTGATCAGCCAAATCCTCGTGCTGTCCAAGAGCAGCTCGTGGACATCCAAATCCATGGCAATTATCCTTTGCTCAAATAATAGACTCATAGGATCATTTGGGTTGGAAAGGACCTTGGAGACAGAGTCCAACCATTAGCAGTGCCAAGTGCAGTGCTTCCAGGCCCCTCAAATGGGAATTCATTTCCCCAGCTCCTCTGTGCTTACCAGGGATCTGGGTGTGTTTCTTCTCTGTGGGGAATGGTGATATGACCACAGTCTTGCTCCAGGCAACCTCAGTGTTTTGAGGTTTTGGTTTGGTTGGGTTTTTGGGGCATGTGGTGGTTTGGTGTCCCTGGATATGCTGCCCAGGGCAGTGGTGGAGTCCCCATCCCTGAGGGATTTAAAAGCTCAGAGAGGTGGAGCTCAGGGACATGGGTTAGTGGTGGCCTTGGCAGTGCAGGGTTAACAATTGGGCTTGATCTTAAAAGTCTTTTCCAACCCTCCATGATTCTATTATTCATTAAAGCCTATTTCCTGGTGAGATGATGCAGAATATGGTTTGAGATAGTGGTCTGTGTAGAAAAGTGTCTCCTGAGGGAACTCTGAATGTACAGAAAAGGATCCATGCTTTTCCCGAGGCCACCTGGAACCTTGTCAGGGCAGTTTTTTAGTATGGAAACATGAGGCATCAACCACAAGAGCAATATTCCTCTTCTTGTTGGTGGAGGAAAGTAACTTTGGGAGCTTTTTTTCTGAATGTCACTTTTTAATGAAGCATTACTTCTCGCAGCTACAGAACAAAGATCACTCTTCAGATTCTTGTTCTTAATTTTGCCGTTTCTTGAAAATTTCAGTGTTTGCAACAGCTCTGATCTCCCTTGTCAGTGGGAGTGCTGTGCATATGCACACTTTTAAGGCTTTTTACTCCTGGTACCAACTACTCTTTAGGATTCAGACTGACACAAAGAGAGCCCATGGCAAAGGTGCACATCCTTCAGCCCTTTCCACGGGACACAATGTGAGCTGCTCAGAATTCCCAGTGGGATTGAAAACAAAACCAAACCCCAATCCTCGATATACAAGTTTTGTACCCATCTTCCATCTCAATTATACATTTTGTCATTTTATTCTTGGCATCTTGTTTTAATTTCTTTCACTTTTTTCATACCTCGGTATTTTCTACAGGTTCCACTGACCTTTAAACGTACAAGTCATTTTTCTGTAATCTTGTGGGTTTTGTTTTTAATACATGATCGTTTTCTTCCAAATATTAATTCTTTTTTATAAACTCTATTTTTTCTTAAAGTAATAATGTTGCACACCAGTGGATTAATTTTTCTTTCTAACAGTTTACTTAAAAAGAGTATGAATTCAAACAACTGTCTTGGCACTCTTGTGATATTTTCTTAACATTCTCAATGATTATAAAATGCTAAATTTTGTCTGCTGAACTTTAGAAACCACTTCAAACACTGAAAGATTTTTTTCCCATTTATTAATTTTTTAAAATCAGTGACTCTATATAATGTGAATGCGGCATTGCCTGAATAATGACTTATTCTCCAGTTCCATCTGCATATCTGATTTAATTATGCTCTGAAGGAGGAAATGCAAAGGAGATATTATCTTAACAAGTTAAGTTTTCTCTTGCACAAGAAACATTTTCCCCTCACTGCCCTTTAAGTAGCTGGTTTGTGTCCCCTGATGCACAGCAGGGAATGGCATTTGCCTTCCTGTGGCAAAAGGAATCCTATGGATGGAAAAGCAGTCCGTGTGTGAATTAGCTTGGAGTTGTATTGTGTTTCTTATACTAATATAATATTGTTCTAGTGCTTGCCCCTGATTAAAGACATACATAAATAAATAATTTATAATTTAATTAATAAGGTATAATATGCAAAGCACAGTAATTTCAAACAGCTTGTAATGTCTCTAATGTACTTTCAATTTTTTATTTTACATAAGGGCTATATTCATTATGTGGTTATGATAAACATACTAATGAATTTTATTACAGGAACAAATTTAAACATGTAAATGAGATCAAATAGTATTAAAATGCAAACGATGGGGAAACTTATTACAAACTAACCTTGCCAACATACATGGAGGGATGTTACAAAAGGACTCGGGAAGTTGCACACTTGATACAAAGTCAGTGCAGTCCTTTCACAAAGTCACTGAAAACAAGAATTTGTGAACTCTCCAGTTTTAGTGTTGCATAAACTCTGTCGAACAAAAAAAGTTAACTTGAATCCTGGGCTTGCATGTAACTTTGGGTGACAATTAAAATCCCTTTTCTTGTTCCAGTGAACAGTAATCTGTGCATAATTACATTCAAATGAGATATTAGCATTTTTTGTGCTTACTCTTTGTTAATTGCAGAGTTCACTCACCATGGTGATGCTTTTGATAGAATCAAGCAACCTTATTGACCTGATGCTGCAAGGCATGTTTGGAAATTCTGCTGTATTCTTTTTTTTTTTTTTCCTTTTTTTTTTTATTTTGGCATTTTGAGGAGTCCTGCTGCTTTTATTACATTCCTGACACTTTTGTTAATAAATCATTGCAAAGTTAATGAAAATTGCATTCAGGCATATCCAAAATAATTGTGTCCTTTGTCATGCTAATAAATGGAAAGATGTTGATCCAATGGGTGAGTGCATGCCCATTATGGGGAAGTTTGTGATACGTGCGCCTGTTGCGCTTGGACTTTCTGCCTTGGCAAATCACTCCATGTCAAAACAGGGATGGGGAAAACAAAAGTCAATATGTTTTATTTCAAAAGTTACACAACCTGCCTCTTAATTAGGCTGAAAGCAGGGAAGGATTGAAATGTGTATATGAAGATGTACAGTTACGGTATTATCTGCAGGAATCGGCAACTGCCTTACACCAGAATATCCTCTGGGATGAAAACAATTAAATATCTCTTTCTTCTTGCCTTCTGAACTTTCATGCTTATTAAACCCTGATGGTAAAAGATAGAAAAATCCCCTACCCTTAAGCTTCACTTTAAAACTGAGCTGTGGTGGAGAGAAATAAGCCAACAGCTGTGTGGGGCTTTTTAGAAGGGAGGGAGGTGATGATTTTTGGTTTAGTCTCCTTTCCAGATAGAAATCTGGAAAAGTAAAATTCAGGTGAGATTAAATTCTGCCTCCTCTTTCACTGTGTTTATTAGTAGTGACTTCAGTAGCTTGAAGCCACACTGATAAAAATTGGATTAGATTTTTGGTGCAGGAAATCTTTTACGTGTTGCAGTATAACTAAAAAGTAAGAGATTTAATGGTAAGGAAATGTTTACCCGGAACAATGGTATTTCATCCTGCAATGTTAGAGTTAAAAAATGTTAATAGTTGAAAAATACAGGTAGTTTTAGTCAAGATTTATTGATTTATGCACTGGCCCATCCTGCAGATTTGAGGTGGGAATTAATTCTGCTACTCAATCAAAGAGTGCAGTTTTCAGAGCTGTCACATTAGGTGTAAGATGCAGGGTGCTGGTTGAATTTGAGGGTGTTTAAAAGATGTGGGTTTGTTGTGTTGTCTAAATGTGTATTTTTCCCTCTCCTCATTTTCAAGAATGGTATATTGCCCTGAGATGGGCAAATTTTTTTTCTTTAATTAGCAATAAGCTAAAGCTCACTGAATCATAATAAGGACATTTCGGTTCTTAAAACAGTATCTGTAAAAATGTAGGGCTTAAAATCTTCAACTTCTCTTTAATTTGCTCTTAAAGTGCAGCAAAGTCTTTTGCACACGAGGACCCCCCTGACTTCAGTGAGGTTTGCCCAGGTAATGAGGGTGGGCCACAGCTGGGAAGGGAGGGGTGTGTTTGGGAGACTTAAAAGATGCCTTTCAAATGAGCTTTGGAAAACGGGCTGGAGTGAAGGGAAAGAGGTGTGAGCAGCAGTATTGGCAGCATCCTTGGAGAATTAGTTAAAATCTATGACTTGTAAAAGTTGAAAAGAGACTTTCCCTAGGAGCAGTAATCACCCACTGTGTGATTTCTCCTCTGAAGCGTTTGAGAAGTGTTTGGCCACTGATGACGTGTGGAGGTGGAATTAAGGGAATCAGTGCAAGGCTGATCCAGGTTTAGAAGTGTGCTACACAGCTCTGTGTTTGTAGCAATGTTTTCCTCCATTTGCAGCACATTTATAAATCTTGAAAACATGAAATTATAGGCAATCAAAACAGGAAGGTGAAGCAGTGCAGTTTCAAGGCAGCATGAAGGAAAGTCTCATTGCTCCTTTTTATTTTGGAACATTTTCTCTGCGTGACAGAAATGGATGGGCTCTCTCCCTTCTAAATAGCCTCTGCAAAGATGTATATTTTCTAGAAATAGATAGAGAGTACCATTTGCTGTCAGGTTATTGACCAGGTCAGATCATCTGCCAAATTTAGATTGAGGGATTTAGTGAAGGGCAATTTATGGAGTTCAGCTTTCGCACTTGGACTCCTTGCAACTCACTGGAGCGAAGACAGGTTCGTTCAAAGGGTAGAAATCCATTCCCCTGCTCCAGTATTTGCATCCAGGCTCATTCTGTGCTGTTCTCCCAGGCACTGAGGAGCTCCTGCTCTATTGCTGCTGAGCTTCAGCCCTGTTCCATGCCCGTTGGTGGGGGATGTTGAATTAGTGTTGCAAGATGTGCCACTCTGACCTCCTCACAGCAATTCTCTGTGATCCTGACCTAACTACAGGCTCCTGGTGATAGCACAAGGTAAAACATTATGCCAGCCCTGCCTGTGTTCGTGGGATTCCTCGGAAGAGTTTCACCATGGTGATACTTGCGGAAAACCAGCAAATCCCTGCCATTTATGCTTTTAAAGGAATGCTGACACTTCAGCAGATAGTGCTGTAATGTGTATCCTGAGAGTGTTCACTGACTCTGAATGAAGTGACAGTAAAATCCTCACTGAAGTATGAAAAGGTTACTGCAATCCTCTTATAGCTGGAGTCTGACGAGTTTTCCTGAGTTCCTGCTTGTTTCTTCTGGTGCTCTTTCAGATTTAGGCAATTCTCATGATAAACTTGCTAGTGGCTGTTTTACTCCATGATCTTAAAGGTCTTTTCCAGCCTAAATGCTTGTAGGGTGACTGAATTGTTAGCTGTGCCATTTGTACTTCACCGCAGGGGTTCCTGGGAAGCATTTTTTCTGTTGCTGGTTTCTTTTGGTTGTTTGTTCCTAGGAGTTGCATCCCTGCTCACCAGGGCATTTTTCATGGATATGGTGGCCTGCAAGAGCTGGAGGGACTGGTTCATCAGCATATTTAATTACCTGGGGGTAGAATGTGTTTGCATGGGTCAGGTAATTCTACATCCACTGCCATATTTGACAATCCCATTTTTTAAGTAATTTTATGCAAGAAAACATGGCTTTGTAAAACCTGGCTAAATCAGAGTCAAGCTGGCTCCAGCGAACTTCAAATGGTGAAGTTTCATGAGTGTGTTGGACATATCATCACATGTGTATAAAATTGATATCACGTGTTTATAAACTTTACCATTGGTTTTACAAAGCTCTCACATTCTAGTTCCCAGTTTTCTTGTGCAGGTCTTGCTGCAACTTTTATCCTACAGGCTGAATTCCTGTGTTAGAATGTAACAAGCAGTGTAGGACCCTTTTTGGGAGGGGGAAGAGAATTGAGACTTGATCAGGATGAAGAAAATTTTGCTCAATACTTTTTAAATAGTGTAACATGAAATACCGGTTGAATTTGGTATTTGAAGCATAGTAGGGCTGTTATTCCTGTTGAATACTATTGCTGAGTGTTCTGGTTCTCAGTTTGTCAAGGGAAAAAAATTAGGAATTTCAGGCAATAAAATGAATATCTCTTTCTTTTTTGAGGAAAGTTTACAAGAGGTTTACCTTCAGTCAGGCTAATGTGGAGAGTCAAAAAGCTCTCCTTGCATTTCTTGGTAGACAATCTGGTGTTAAAGATGGAAAAGGGAACAAGATAAACCCAGGAAAAATCCCTCCTCAGAACAGCTGCTAATAACCTTTTGGGGCTGATAGTGACTTACTGTGACCTGGCAGTGAAATCCCAGTTTTTTTCTCATGCAAATTCCAACACGTGCAGGGATCAGTTTGCTTTGGATTTACCAAGCCCTGTGCTGATCAGGTGAGTGTCTGGCTGGGCTCAGAGCACAGAGGGAGCCCCTGCGCAGAGCTGGGGAAGGGGCAGGCAGGAGGAGCTCCCTTTCCCAGGCTTTTGGGGGCACCCTGTGGGGAAGGCTCTGTCCTCACCACTTCAGGTCGCTGAGTTTTGTGGATAAGCACAAAACTTGTCAGATGGCATCAGCACATCCTGCTGGGAAATTCCACAGCAGGGGTGGCCTGGGTCAGGAGAAAGGAGACCTGCAGAAGAAGGAGCTTTGGAGCAGGAGATGGCAGAGCTGCTTTCCTTTCTCAGAGAACAGAAGCAAACAAGAAGCCAGCATATGCTGGGAGTCTGAGCCCCCAGAATGTTTGCATGGTTTGGGAAAACATCACCAATAAAACCTAAGTGGTTGCCACCTTGTATGGGTGAGTCATGTGCTCACAGTTCTGACTGTGAACAAAGTCAAAAATACAAATTTTTTGGCAGTCATAGAAAGCAGGAGACAATTCATCATAACTTATGAGAACTGCAGCATGCAGAGCAGCTTTCCTTTGTTATTCTTGCCTTAATTTGTCATATACACAATTCCCACAAACAAACTGTTTTTTAGAGGTTTCCCCACCATTTATTATAAGTACAGGGTCTCCCTTTGTCCCTCCTTTAAGAATGTCTTACAATTCCCTACAAATCTTCCTACTAAAAAAAAGAGAAAAAGCCATGTAGCTCTTGGAGGAAATCCAAGACTATCATAAAAATAATCAAAATAAATATCAGTGATTTTAAAATTAAGCTGAGAGCATCGATATCTAAGCCCAGCAGATCCTGGGCACTCTATATTTAGAAGAGTGAAGTAGCTGAGCTGCAATAGCCCCTCACAGATGAGTTTTTCTTTTCCCTGTGCTGGTGCGTACTCTGTGCAGTCAGTGTCTATTTAAAACCTTGTGCTGGAACACCTCCATGACTCAAATTCCTGTTGAGTTTAGTGGATGTTTTGTGAATGGATACACTCTCAAGACTTAAAGTTTCAGACTTTTTGGAGGAGTGGTTTTGATTTGTATGAGGAATTATCAAATTCAAGAGAAAAGGAAATTGATTTTGTCAGATAAATCATATTCTTATCCTACATAAAATTAGCTGGAATTTATTTTTTGGAGTCACATGAATATGTAAGGGAAGATGTATTGTACGAGAGTCATATGAATATGGGAGAGAAGATGTGTTGTATTATTCAGGAGCAGATAGTGACAGAACAGGGGGCAATGGTTCTAAAGTCACAGAGGGCAGGGTTAGATGGGATATTTAGATGGGAAAGAGAAATTGTTCCCTGTGAAGGTGGGGAGGCCCTGGTGCAGGTTGCCCAGAGAAGCTGTGAGTGCCCTGGAAGTGTCCAAGGCCAGGTTGGACAGGGCTTGGAGCAACCTGGGATAGTGGAAGGTGTCCCTGCCAACATGGCAGAGGGTTCGATTGGATCTTTAAGGTCCTTTCCAAGCCAAACCATTCCATTTTCTTCAGTCCCTTCCCCACACTCGCAGCCAGCTCTGAGCATGGTCTGGGCATTTGGAGTTTGTCCTTTTAGCCCAGGAGCACAGAGCCACTGCAGCCCAAGCACGGCCCTGCTGAGTACCCAGTGGTAGCTGAGCTTGCTCTGTGGCTCTCAGCACACAGCAAAGGTGATGGATTGCTGGTCCTGCTCGCTCCCAGCTGGGAAGCAGAGTGGCAGCAGAGCGATGCCTCAGGGCAATGCCAATTTTTTGTTTTATAATTAGCCATGGCACCAGTTTTCCCCACTGGAGGGCATGGTACAGGCCTCCTGATCAGCTGCAAACTAGCAGCACCACTAAACTGTAATTTCTGTGTAATTTCATGCTGTTACATGATAACTTTAAACCCTGCTTGCTGTTGAAAGTTCTCTAATTGCACAGTTGTTTCAGTGAGGCTGTAAAACGTTACGGGTGCGCTGCCGTTTTATGGGTCACCCACAACAACCTTGATGCTCTTCTACACATCCTGGTACAGGCAGATTCCAGCAGTGGGGTGTTATTTTATTCTGATTGTCAGGAAGTTTATGCCATGTACTATAAAGCTTCAAAAGAGTGCTTTGGAAGTTACATAGAAGAGAAAAATAACAGACAAATAGTGGTATAGGTGTAGGAATCTTTCCTGGTTTCCTTTCTGATTTTTGTCTCTGATAAGTGTATTACTATCTGTAATTAAGACATGAGGGATCATAAGCTTCATTCCAAGTGTTGGTTGCACAAATTTTAACATTTCTTTACATTTTCTTGCTATTACTGCAACTCATGCAGTTATATTATGCACTCTGACATCTATGTCATGTCGTGTTTGCTCAACTCATTTATACTAATCAAAACTAGAAGTTTGCTGTTGTTTTGGGTTTTATTTTCCCCCAGTTCTTTCTCTGCAGGGTCAGCCCAGCTAAAAGAAAATGAAGCTGTCTGCTCTCAGCCTATGCATCATTGCAAACACTAAACATGCCAAGTTCAGAACCTGTATTTTGTTATCTGACTATTGTTGATAGCGGAAAAAAGACAGCTTGATTTTCATTAGCAGGGCTGACCTTACAGGGCTGGGAGCAAGGGAAAGAAATGTATTTTGACTTGAAGTAAACTGAGGAAACATGACATGGAAGTCAGAGAGGGATTATATATGCATCCCTAAGGTGTCATTTTTAACAAACCGTCGTCTTTCACTTGAGGAAATTCTGAATAAACCACTGGAGAGATTACTGTAGCTGTCCAGCTGGCAAGGGCCAATACTTCTGACTCTGAATTATGCATTATCCTTTGCTGCTGGTTTTTTTTTTTCTTTCTCCTTTTGATAACAGTTTCTCTTGCCCTTATTGGGGATAGAGATGAAAATATAGTCTTTGAAATACAAAAATTCAGACTTAGATTTTTGCTCATGTAGCTCATTCTAAGAGTGCATTTTATAGGCTTGTGTAGGCTTGCCTTTTAAAAATTGTTTAATTTTCTTCATGCAGCATAGATTGAAATAAGAAATCCTTCTTTATGCTCATTCTAAGACCAAACATTAGGCTGGGAGAAGTGTTTCCTTCAGTCCCAGTTGCACTGAATTCCTCTCTCTTCTTCTATCACTTGCATTGTTTGCTATTCCTTTCCCTCCTGCCTGTGTGTTAAAGGTTGGGAAGATATTCTGGAAACCTGGATTTAGACAGAGTTTCCATTCAGAGCTGTGGCTTGGGGAATGTATCTCAAGTTAGGTTTCTTTTCCACCCTTCTGCTTTGTGAAGCCCACTGTGAGGCAAACCTGGAGCTGCTCCATCCTGCTACTTTTGGACACTGCTGGAGTTCCTTCCCAAGGGTGTTTGGGGAAAGGATGAACAGTTTTATAAGAACAAAATTTGGCCCTGAATCTTAAGCACTGTAACCCTGTTTGGGAAGTTATACCAACTGTTCTATAAATCAGCCAGCAATGTGCTGTCAGTGCTGAATTTTACTTTTAAAGCACAAGTCCAAAATAGAGGCAGAATTCAAAGAATTCCAGAGAGCAAAACTTTTGCCAGAAGCTTCTGATGCAATTAAGGAGAGTGGTCTAGGTGTTGTGCCACAAAAAAGTGCAGCAGTTTTCCCTCCTGTGCTCCGCCTGTGCCCCTTTGCTTTTTCTGCTCATCTGATTTGTCCTGAGCAGAGAAATGAAGTATCCTCTGCTTACAGCTCGTGGAGATGAATCAGTTGGAATTTGCCCAAGGAAAAAAACCCACTCTAGGAATTTCCTGCAACAAGGCAGTAGGTAATGCAGGGATGTCCAAAGGGCACAGTCAGGTTCCAGGCTCTCCATCCCACCCCATTCCCACTCTGGCAGCAGGAGCTCACTCTCCCATTGCTCCGCTGTGGTTGGCACTGGATTTCGGGAGCCACACGGGCTGTGGGAATGCTGTCACTGCCTGCCGTAGGTGGCCTCAGTCCTTGGCAGTCCTCACACTCCCAGTATGCAGCCTTCCCAATCCAGGGGTTTATATCAGGTGAAGCTGAACTCTCTGGAAGGCTGCTCAGCAAAGTTGCTATTAAAGTGACACTGCCAGCTGTAATCTTCTTGGGTTTCACTGGAATTTTAGTGCCAAAAAGTTGACAAAGTCCAGATTGTAGCTTTAAAACTGCCAGGCAAACTAATCCTGTATGATTTTGTGCAGGGGGGTACTTGGTAGTTAAAAGTTGATGCTTGACATCTCTCTGCTTTATTCTCTTTAATAAAAGACAACTCTTTAAATTTACTTGAAGGCAAACAGAGATCCTAATTGTCATGTAGAAGCACTTACATGATAAGATACTGTTAGTTATTGAAGTGATAAGAATTTCAGTGCAACTATGGTTTAGATAGAAGTAGAGAATGGTAATGTACTTTATTTAACTTTTTCATATTTTAAAAACATTGTACTTGAACATTTTTGTAGAAATTTTGAAACCTCAGCCTTCTAGACTGTAAGTCTTCATTTCCTGAACTACCCTTATACTACAGATTTATGCCAATATTAACAAAAGCATTCAAGAAGCCAAAGTGGTCTTTTTAGTGTTTCTCTGAGTGGTCTAGCATTGTTTGAATGGGGGAGTAAAAAATAGAAGTACTTAATTCAATAAGAAATGATAAATCCTTAATTCTTTCAGTGTAAGAGGGTGTCAGCATTTTCAGGGTGTTGCTGAGAATATTCTTTTTACTTCTTTCTTCTTCCCAACAATGTGGCAACCTTGCTGAAATACTCCTCTACCCTTCATGTAATGTGAAATATTTTACTTTTGTCTTTGTCTTATTTATTTTGCTAAACAGTAACTTTTTGCTGGTATTAACCAAACGAAGGTCATGGAACAAAATATCTGCTGTCTTTGGAAATCATATATGGTGATACAAATGTAAAGTACAGTGGCACATGGAGAAAGCACACGATGAGATAGGGAATTGATATTTCACATGCAGATCCAGGCATATATGCACTGTTCCCCGTGGTCCTGGTGCCATTGCAATTGCCATGTGCCCACACGGTGAGCGATCCCTGTCTGTTGGAGTCTGCATGGAAAATCAGCCACAGAAAATCAGTCAAACCCCCAGGTGATGCAAGAAAACAGCAGTTTAAAAAGGAGGAGAGAATTCGTCTCAAGAAAAAAAGGATTTATGCTCTCTCCAAGTGATGATCCCAGCTCAATGGAGAAGCAGAACTGTTTAAGCACCAGCCATGGCACTGAATTAATTATTTTAGGACAGAGTACTTAAAGTCAGGTCCATTCTGCTGTCTGGGCTGCAGGGTGACACGAGCCCAAAGCTTCATCTGGAAATGTTTCCTGGTGGATATCAGGGGTTGAAAATGCCTTTAAATGTTCATAACCTTGACAGGGAAATCTGTGAGTACACATATGGTTGATTAAGTTGCCACCTGCGTTCTGGCATTAGAATATATATGAATTTTTGATTTTCATGCTACTAATTTTGAGTAGTTAATGTTGCTGTCCCACTGTGCAAAATTTTCTCAAAGATAAAAATACAGTTTTGTGGGGGTTTTGTTTGGTTTGTTTTTGTTGTGTTTTTTTTTTCCCTAGAGATCTTTAGTCATCCCCTAAATAAATGCTGTTTACATGCTGTCAGCTTGTAGGAGTATCAGTGAGTGTTTGTCCACCTTACCCTGTATGACGTTGACCATTGCATCAGCTCAGAAATTAAAACCAGAAAAATAATATAGTCCTGTATTTGTCAGAATAAGGTTGTTTTGAATCTAACTCGTCAACCTTGTTGGTTTTTTGCACTGTTTCCCACTAAACTCCAGCTCCAAAATGGCAAAGGGCCATCGTGAATCAGGATGTGGTATTTCTATTGTTGGTGCTGCAGCTTGTGTGAAATATGGAAGTGCTGCTGCTTAGAATCTTTCCACGACCATTATTATGTTGTGATAACAAAGTTGCTTTTTAAAACTCTTAAAAGAAATGTGGGGTTTTGGAGATGTAAAAAAATTAGTGGGGAAGATTTCTGCACAATATGGCTTTTTCACACTACCTCATTTTCAGCAGCTGACTTAAGTGTGCAGAGTCAGGGTCTGAGCTGCTTAGAGAACTCAACAGAGTGCCCGACTGGGACCTTACTTGTTTTTATAGGTTATTTAGGAGACCTGCTCCTGCCAGGGTAGATGATGTGAATATATCTCTCTATGGTAAACCAGCAGATTAAAGGAAAATAAGGCCTTCTGAAATTTAACAAGGCCCACAGATAATTACTGTTAAATCTGCTTTCTGTGTCATTGAAATGTCATTGGAATCTGGCCCAAGACTTAAGGTGTGTTTCTTGTTTGACATAGGGACACCCAAAGCAGCTTTAGCTCTCTTGAAATCAGTCCTATTCCATGGCATAGGAGTTGAAGCAAACTGGTTGCAGAAGGTATATATCACACATGGGTGACAACACAGGGTAATCCTTTTCCTTCTGAGAAGGCAAGGGCTGTTTTTAATTTTGTTTTCTCTGTAACGGTGCCACTTACAGCATATGATGAATGTACATCCGAATTAGTGCTGATAAATAATGCAAGTCACTTGAGTTAATTTTTCTTGCTGAGCATATCTTCAGCATGAGCAAATCCTAATCAAAGATGAGCATAACACGGAGAAATCCAAGTTGTGAGTTCATTGCATGATGGGGTCTGAATAGAGATGTGGTGACAGCTCCTGTGCCCAAATGAACATTTTAAAGACACAGTTCACTCAGGAGTACCCTTAGGCCTTGGAAAGAGCTTAAAGGTGATATTAGAGAGACTGAACCGATATGATGACCCAGCTGGTTTTCCTTTCCACCAGAAATAGATAAACACTGTCCCTCCTCCTTAACATACACGTGGTCCCACTGCTCAGTATAAACCATGGCCCTGTTGCTTCAGGATGCCTCAAATGTCTGGCAGGGCAACCATCACACTCCTCTTGTCCTTCCTTTTCAATATTCAGTAACTTTATTTCTGCCCTCAGTGCTTCTCTTGTTATTTGGAAACACTATGGGAAATGAATGGAAACTTCCCTGATTTGGAGTGAATTTTCACACTTGACTGGGACTCCAGAACTGTCCTCAGGCCTGTCTCTGAAGGGAAATGGACATGAGAGGAAACCAAGAGTTCACATTTTAATTCTCTCCAGGAGTAAAAATATTTCAATTTTATTTTTTTCTTTAATGTCTATTAAACTTCTGACTGTGAATACTTGGATTAAAAATCATATGTAATGACTATTTTAGACAATGTCCTTAGGTGCCTTTATAGCTCCATGATTGCCTGCTCCCTCCAGAGGCATTGGAACATCTTAAAATGGAAGCCAGGGTGTCTGGATAGTTGCTTGGCAAATGTTATTAAAAGCATCAAATCCCTGAGCTGGAAGCTTCATTACTTGATGATATTTCTGCATGAAGGATGGGGCTATGGTAAAATGTTCTTTTAAAACACTCAGTACATTATAAAAATTAATTGATCTTAAAAATACATGTTTCATCTGCAGCATGGTTTATGCACACCTGGTAATGTTCTAGGGAGAAGGACAGGGGCCCAAAGGAAAGGGGAGGCTGTGGAGGAGGCCAGGCCCTTTCCTATAAACTGCCTTCTCCCTGGAACTTGTAGGGAAACTCCACCTCCTTGTTAAGACATCCACACTGTGCATCCCAGCCTGTGAGCTATAGCTTCCTGAAAAGACATTCCTTATTTCCATGGCATGCTGCAAAAATGGAGCAGCATGGAGCCCCAAAGTAATAATTTGCTGAAAGAATTTCATCCATCCAGGAAGAGAGTTAAGCTACTGCCTCCTGGTTTTGTCTTTATCCCTGTAATTAATCAGATACCTAAAGAGTCTTGGAAGAAATTCAAGGGAAAAAGAAGGCAAGCTGCAGCTTTGCTGTATCTTCCTTGTGATTCCCAGGAGGATTTTCACTGCACTTTTCTCTGTCTTAAATGTTCTGTTGAATGTTCCCTCCTATTTATCATAATTTTCTCCCAATCTTCCTGTATAGGTACAGTTTTATGCACACACGTATGGTTCTGTCCCAAGAAGTGAAGACCCTTTGCCTTTTGAGCTATCTTGCATCATTCCTTGACAGGAGTTTTTCTCTTTTGAAGCACTAATACATTGGATTTGTGGGGAACATTTTTGGTTCAGACAATAGTGGCCATGGCTAATTTTTTCCAAAATTAACCTGAGTTTGACTTCCTGTGTTAATATGCATAGAGTTACCTGTAACTTCAGTGGGGGGTGGTGCATGTTCAACACCTTGGAAATCAGGTCACTGTTTAAGGGTTTAAATATGAATAAGGTGCCTAAGGTGGGAGATTTTGGCATTAGTGAATTGCCTCAGGTCGCAGAGCAAATCAATGGCTGAGTCAGCATTAGCAGCCAGGACGCTTTGCAGGCAGGCAGAGAGTTTCCTGTGCTGTAGCCAACCCATAAATATGTCTGTATATGCCTCAATGTACATAATTAATTCAGCCCATAGTGTCTTTGCACTCTTCTATACTGTTATGGCTGAAGGCAACATTGCATTTCCATTAAGGCCTCAGCAGCCCCATGCTTGCTTCAAGGCAGGTCCCAAATCTACAGCTGGGAGTCAAATCCAAACCAACAGTTGCCATTTCCTCCTTTTGGGAAAGATTCAGCTTAGCAGGGAAACAGAGGCATTCCTCTTCAAGGCTTGGCCCTGGGAAAAGAGGTCTCAGGGAACACAAACCATAGCGTTGGCTTCCAGAGGAGGGTTTGTTTAACTACTGGGAGTTATCCCAGTCACAAGTTCATCCTTATTTGATAATAATGAAACAGAAGCTTGATGTATTTGCTTGACTAAGATTGCCATCTGGGAAATAATATGTTTTGTGAGTGTTTATAACAATCATGGTTTAAGCCAAAATTGACTTATCATGATTGCTGCATATAATGCTGCAATGTCCTGATTGAGCCTGATATTTTTTCTTTGTTGAGTGAAGAAAATGTATTTTGAGGGCTTTTTGATTTTTCAAAGTATTTTGTGCAGAATAAATCATGCGTTTTCCAAAGCAATGATTACAGCTGAATATTCTCTGTACTGGAGCTCAGAAGAAGAAAAAGGTTGTTTATATGATTTTTAAGTGTTACATGTATTTAGGCTTTTGCTTTTTTAGCTTGACTGCAGATTGTTCCTTTTGAATTTTGGACTAGAATGGGTTTGAATTTCATGGGTTTGGATTTTTTTCTAAACATTGTAGTTCCAGTGAAGGAAAAAGTTCAGTACTTTTCTGTCTTGGGAAAGAGCAGTTCCGCAAAGCGTGCCAGATCTGGATCATTCCAAGACTGCCCAGGAATGTCATCTTCATTTCTTAGATGTGATATAATCTGCAGGGAGAAAAGTTGGAGAAATTCTATAACTTTCCCGAGTTTCTGTTTATTTCCTTTTCTTCAGCATGGTACAAATTGAAGATATCAGCTTGACTTGTCAAAAGGACGGGAGTCCTGTCTTTTCCTCGCTCAAGAAACTTTCTATTTACTGATAGTACCAACTTTCTCACACTGTCTCAATGGTTGGATTCAGTGCAGAAAACGGTGGTAAAAGATTGGCTCTTCCCGTTCATTCTCTCTTCCCAGACTGTTTTCCAGCTACTGCCAACTATAGTGTTGTAAGATTTTGTACAGTTTTTATTTTTGCAATGTGGACATCTGTCCAGTGGGAACAGAAGTGAGAATTTCAGAGTTTAATGGAAACCTGATAACTCAGTTATGAAAATGCTAATTAAGGCATATTTAAATGAGGCCTTTACAAATGATAGTTTTTATGACTAAAATCCCTTCCCACTTATCATCTGCTCAAATGACTGATGGAAAAAATTAACTGTTAAATTTGAAAACAAAGCGACTGTAGGACTCGGGGATTGTATACTGTCACTGTGATTTCTTTACATTTGCATGTGGTGTATTTTATGCTTTCAAAAAAAAGGATATTAAGTGAAATGATGTATTTCAATATTCTCTCCTATTTCTGAGTTTGCTAGTACTTGTTTTCTTGCACTTAGAACTTCCAATACTCAAACTTTCACCAATTTCTTAATCTGGAGTATTTATGGTACTGGGAATTGTATCCTTGCATGGTGTGGATCCATGGATCCAGAAGTGTGGGAGAAAGCCATTGCAGGGGGAAAGAAGTTCTGTCTTCAGCAGAAGCTGTTGGATCTTTGTAGATGAATAAACACAAGAACTTTTCTACATCTTTGCATGGCATGGCCAACGCCCCCTGGTGCAGTGTGAGTTTGCTGAATTAGGCACCGTTTCACACCCGCTTTCCTGCCTGTCAGAGAGGTGCCAGCTTCCAGGAGAGACTGGTGCTGCAAAGGCTCTCTGGAGCTCTACATCCTCAAACTGCTTCTCAGAGGAAGATTGGAAGTGCACTCCCCAGTCTGGGGCAGGCACTGAGTGCTCTTACAGGGAGGACACCCTGAGAATACTAAGCCCAGCCGCTGTGTTTTAGTTGGAATGGGTGCCCTGTAGGTGCCACTTATACCAGGATAAAGCTCTGGCTCTTTTCTGAGTCTCCTCTTTGACCAAGTGCAACGGGAAAAATGTGCTTTTTAACAATCATATTTTTAAACCTCTTAAATGAACATTTTCCTACCTTCGAGCAATTCTCCAAACCAAGCGGGACACAATCATGCGCAGAATACGGGGTGCAAGGTTTAGAGCAGCTCTTTTTATTTATCTTTCATATAAAAAGTATCTGTATTGGATATTCCCTCTACAACAGATGAGTCCCAGGGTATGAAAATCATTTTGTTTCTCATCAAACTTGTTCCACTTGCAGGACTTTTGTTTTCTTGAAAACTCTTGCTGCACACAAGGAACCTCAATGTGTTATAGCATTATCTGCATGTGATGACATTTTGATACAGATCCAATGGCATCCTGATAAAGAATAATTTTGTTGGATTTTAGTGCTTTATTTAATGTGGTGGATTCGTGTAGAAGACAGAGGTGTAACGAGAGCCAAGGGACTGGAAGCTGAACTACCTAAACTCATGCTGGAAATAACTAGGAAGTTTTAAAGAGTATTCCTAAAAAAATTTTGCAGTGAATGAGTTATTTTAATTCACTGCAGTTAGGAAGATAGAGACTTTAAAATGACTGCTCAGCCTCAAATAAAGGTTAAAGGTGCCAAAGAGTGTTATTTTGTATCTTGTGATACACAAATGTTTGAGACAAAAGCTGATGTTGCTCTTAAAACTTTCTGAATGTTTGGCCATGTGCAGTTTATGTACACACAGCTTTTGGTAGAGACAGATGCACCCAGAACCAAACACAGGAATTTAGGTTTTTAAAGACCATTTTCAGAGTTTTTCAGAGAGTTTCCCTGCTCTAGAAGCAGTGTGCATTGTATGAGTGCACCGGAGAGACACCCCTCCTATTTGTTTGTCTGACACTTCAGTGCAACAGCACTGCTAAACCTTTAGTTTTGGTGGTAATTAATGAGATTAGACATTTAAGTCATTGTTCTCACTGGCTTGGAAAACCAACACTTTATGTTTTAATCTCTTTTTAACATCAGAAGAGGGATTTCTGTGCTGCCCTAACCCAAAATGTCTGGCTAGATTAAATAAGTAAAGGCATTAGCAAGCAGCAATTAGTCTGTGTATTACTGTGGGTAACTGCACGTGCGTGTGCTCACCCAGCAACAGTGAGGAAAAGGAAGCGTGCACAAATCCTTAGGCTGTTACACAGAACTCTTCATGTTCAAACTAGAGCTGTGTGGAGTATTCTTTTTGGTAATGTCTTCACAGCAGTGAATTTGTTCTATTTTGACCCAAAGGGCATCAATTTTTCAGTTTACTTCAGGATTTCTGTACCTGGAGTGGGAGCAAAACCTGGCATGGATGTGTAAGAAATCCCCGACACTGTTCTGTCTTGCACCACGACCAAAAGACTGATGCTCAAAAAGTTGAAACTTTTTGATTCTCACTGGAGAAAAGTGCCCAGAGGGGTGAAAAATTGTGTTGGTGATCAAGAGGATTTTGATTAAAAAGCACTTTATGTAACATCTCCCATACACTGATAAATGTTCAGCTGTAAAAGCTCTTTGGGAATGAATTCCCTCTAATAATATTTGTTTATTTTTACCTTCTTTTAAGAGCAAACCTCAATTATGCATCTTCCGAAGGAGAGGGAGAGCATTTTGTCCACTTGTTGGGAGCTTAAGGATTTGTTGAAGGGTATAAAGGAAGCTTGAAGGCTAAGTTGCTCTTGACATTTTGGTTTTCTCTGATTTCAATACATTTGTATTTTTGGAAAGGCTTGATGATGGAAGACACTTTTTCCATGTTCCATCATCCAGACAGGATACTTCTTTCAGTTCACTGTGACATTCCTGTTGAATTTAGGATAGGAGGCTCAATTTTTGCCACTTTATCCTGAGCTCACCTTACTCTCCAAACTCACACTTTAAAAGGGAGAAGGCCAATTGTGTGATTGTCTGGCAGGTTTCTGTTCACTGGCCTCAGAACTGGTCTCTGGCTGGATTCTGCATAAAGCTAAATCTGTTTTATTTGTGTTTGAAACACCTGTCTGCATTATGGGATGCTTACCTGCAGACAAAAGCTCTTTGCTGGCTTGCACTGTTGCCCTTGGGGTTTATTGAATGCTAAAATGGCCACGTTTCAGACAACATTGATAAGAAGTGCGATGGCATCTCATGTTTTCACTTGTCTGCTAGGTCCAAAGTAGAACTGGTCTATTCAAAGCAGACATCTATGAGCTTTCTGAGATAAAAATATGTTGTTCAAGAAAAGGTTCAGTTTAAGGAAGATTAAGTTGTCTAGAATTCATAAGAGATGAGAATGAGTCAAACTTTTGCTTGCTTGGTGTTTTTTTTATCATGTTGGGGTTTTGCTGGTTTTTGGTTTTTCAGGGTTTTTTAGTTGGTTTTTTTTTCCAGAGAGAATCTGTCATTATTTCTTTTTTTTTTTCTTGTTTGCTGTGGGTTTTTGTTGTTAATGATAGAGCCAGGTGCCAACAGCAAACAATTTGCAAAGCTTGTTACGGAGCTCGATGAGCATCGCAGCTGTTGCTGCAGTTCTGGATCCCTCCAGCTTATGCTAAACTTGCTGCTTCAAAATCCACACAGCCTGCAGATCATATCCCTGTATGCCTGATGAAGATACCCCACAAATCTAAGGAATGGCTTCTTCCTTTCATCTCCTGCTGGTGGATGTTGCTGGCCTTACACTTGAATTATTTCAGGAATTTTCTATGGTAGAGGATGGTCTGTACTCAAGCACAAGCAGCACTGGGAGTTTGATTTAGGTAATACAACATTTTCCATCAATATTTTGCTCAACAGCCTAAGTTAAGTCTCTGGTGCATGCTTGGTGCAGTCCAATCTGATTAATCCAGTATAAATCAGGCTATAAATTCTCTTCTGGCGTAGATTAAAAGCCTCAAACAGTCAACATTGACTGTTCTTGCATGGTCATGCTCTATGTGAGTTTTTATTTCCTTAAAATGCTGTGTAGTTTTTTGTGGTCATCATGCTCAAACTCCAGTTGGAAAAAAGGTGCTGGTAGCTAGTTAGTAATTTCTTGTGTCTCTAAATAAATGTTATCTCCTTAGTAAAGTTCTTTTCTTCTCATGCTTTTACATAAGGGACTAGGAAAAATTGTGTCAACACTGTCTGTTTAAGGAGAAATGTTACACTAACCTTTTGGATTCTGAGAGATCTCATGTAAAGCAAGAACATCTTGACAGGGTATAACTTCACATTTATTCAAAATAAAATGATCATTTATTAAGAAAACAATGTCTGCTGGTGGTAGCCCCATTCTGATTTTCTAAATTAGCCCTTCTCCACAACAGGCTCATTATCTAGGAAATGACTGCTGCTAGTACAGTATCAAAAGAAAATAGGCACAAGTAGCAGGAAGAATATTATTATTATAGCAGCTCCCAGTAGTGCTGCTACCATTAAGATTCTGTCAGAATTTTCATGGGAAGGCTCCTCTTTTCCAATATTTTTTATTTTTACATGACTATGAAATCAGAGCTATATAGGAATAGTCCATTTAAGGTCTGAGGCCAGCAGTGTGTTTGCTTTGAACAGCTCTTGAAAAGTAACTTGATACTACCAAGTAGCTATTCTGTGATTCCTATGACTGTGTTAAGGCATGGACTTTAAACTGCCTGCTTTTTTCTTTGTAGTACACTAAATCCACTCATTTTATAATTTCCATCTGGGTTTGATCTCTGCCCATCTCTCTCATCTTCCTCTCCAACCGGGATTCTGTTGGTGGCTCTTTGGAAGGCAGTGACTTAGGCAGGAACCGTGTGACTCTCTGATCCCAACTGGAGTTCACTGTTGACATCACTGGACATCAGGATTTTCCTCTGCTGAGGAAGGTTAGCGTTGATTCACATGGTTCTGAATGATTGAAGCTTTCAAGCTCACCAGCAGCTCACAAAGCAAATAAAATAGATTGCAGAGTCTCACTGCTTATTTATTTGTGCAGTTCAGCTGGAATTCCAGAGTTCCTTACTATGCTACCTAAAATATTTACCCCATGGGGCAAGAGGAGTGAAGTGTTTGCTGTATTCTAAGGAAGTGATGGAGACCTCTTGGAAGTTCAGGAATTCAATGTAGCCACATCAGGAGAACATGCACCTGTTACCTTGTTCTATAGGCAGAAGTGTTGTTAGTGAATGGAAAGTGTTTCATGTGTGTTGGCTCATGAGAAATAATTTAGAGGCTTTCGTGCAATATCCACTTGTTGAATATCAGGCTTTCCAGGAGAAAACAGTCCTGGGAATTGATATTCTAATCAGTGTTTTTGTAAAAGGAAACAAGGATTGAGTGGATCTAAAAACTAATCTACCTATACTGCAACAAAAGTGACCCCTCCAAGGAAGAGGAGCACTGAGACGACAGGGAAGGGGTTGGGAAGCACATGGTGTCTGCTCTGTGACCACACACCCTTGTCAGTGAGCCTGATACTGTGGGATCTTAAATCTGAATTTCTCATGGTTGTCTTCCTGACCCTCTTGCTTTATTTTGCTGAAAACCTCCTCTTCCAAACACTACTATGTAAGTGAAAACATTTCTAGTGAAATATTTCCTGACTGAAGTTCTCAGAGGGCTGAGCAGGGAGCTACAGTACTGCCTGGCATGGGGAGGGGAGCAGTGATTGGGAAGAAGGCATCAAACCCTGGGCTCGTGGCTGAGCATGTGCTTGAGGAGAGCTCTGAGCTCATGGGAAGGAGAGTTTGTGGCCAGCATGGCTACATGGTGTGTGGAGGAGTGGTGTCCCTGTGAGAGGGGTTTCTTCCCCACTGGAGGATGGTGATGGTGACCCAGGCTTGTCTGTGTTACAGAAGACAAGCTGGGCAAACCTTTTTGGAAGTGCAGTGAAGCCTGTGCCCTTCCTCACGGACAATGTCATTTTGGTCGCTGTATGAATTCCAAGCTGAGGCTCCTGCTGTCCAGGGCTTCAGCTGTCCAGATAGCATTTGCTTTAGTTTTGTTATGCAAGGACATAAAGTGATGCAAGTACCAGCAAAATGCAAGTTTGGATTTTGTCTAATTATGACCTCCTTAAGTTAATTTTTATGCATCAAAGCTATTTGACATTTGTCAAAACAAATTCAAGTCCCTGGGAGAGATTTTATGACAAAACCGCCATTGATCTGACAGCTTGCTCTCTAGGGAAGGCAGAGTGTGGCTGGCATTAAAGACTTAATGCTTCCAAAGTTCTCCTTTACTCCTGGTCCCAAGGCAGAGTGGCTGGGCCTGGGCGAAGCGGCTGCCACGGTGGCAGCTGGGAGTTTGACAGTGTTATGAAGAATCGCAACTGTTGAGCAGTGGATTGTTACACTGCCGATGACAGCGTTGCAAATTAATTCTGAAATTAACTGAGGGGACACGGAGAGGTCCCACTGTTCCTCGGGAAGGGAGAGGGCAGCGTGGAAATGAGCGGCGAAGCAGAGGGAGAGGCGCTGCCGCGTCCTGCCTGGCAGCTGGATGCCAGCGCGGGAACGCGGATGCGCGGCAGCCCCGCTCACCTCGGGAACACCTCGGGAGCCTTGGAGGAGATGAGGGATCCGGGCTGCAGGCTGGGGGCGGGGATGTTTGGGGTTCTCTATTGCTCTGCTAAATGATTTATTGCACCTCCTGTATCTCTGAGATGAGAAATTAGTAGGCTGATATTTCACTTCTATTCTTAAAACAACCCGTTATTTTGCAAAATGAAATAATTCCTCGTATAGCAGTCTTCTCCTAGCCTTTGTCAGATGCTATTCAGCCCAGAGTACTTCCAAATACTCAATATTATTTCACCTACGTGTGCAGAATGCCGTCTACTTCCAACCTGAGGTATCATTCACTGGTTTGTAGTAGCCATTAACATATGCTTTTCCCATGGTTTGTGTACTTATTCTAAGCATGTGCCTTTTACAATGCAGAACACAAGAGACTTGTTTTGTAAGATTAATGAAGGTCACCAAAATTCTCAAAAGTATTCTGATAATTAAGGCTTTGTTTATCAAAAACAAGTTATATTAAGAGCAAAAAGATTCATGGTAATTATTCATAATCTTAACAATTCAAGTGTAGCCACCTCATTTGTGCATTTAATTCTTCTTGTTAATGTTTTGCATAAATCTGCATAATTACTTGAGTTGCCTGTTGTAATTTTGACAGCTACTCAGTTCATGTGCACTAAAGTATATCAAAAGCTTGATGTGCTGAATATTTATAATTTTACGTATGTTCTTGGGATAATATTTTTTCAACAATATTTTTAGTTTTTGTAAAATTGACATGGAATACTTGGAAAGATTGCCAAACACAGATCTCCATATCAGCACATGATGGAACTAGAGCAACACTTAAAGGTATAGCACCGAGGTTTGGAGGTATTTTACAGAAAATCCAAATGAATCATGCACACAAACTGTTCTGATTGTTTTCCAGTGGGTGTGTTATACTCCATTAACGTAAAGACATCCTTTTCTTTTTTTTTTTTTTTTAATGAAGTTTTTCAGTGTGTTCTCTGCCTATGCAAGTCCCACTGGATTTTATTCCTGGTCCCATACAAAAGAATACCAGGCAAAAGTGTGGAGCAGCATTAGCATGGGCAGCTCGCCCCGCTGGCAGCACTGCGGCACTGCCGGGCTCCCGGGGGCTCGGAGAGCTCCCTGCCCTCCATTCAGCCAAACAAAACAGCCCCAACAACAACTCAGGCGGACTTTTGGCTTCCCAAATGCTCCTGCACATGGGCATTTTGTGGGTGATGGACTAAGAGTGGCGTTTGTGGGATATACTAAAAGAATAATAGCGTGGCTCAGTCATGTTGTGACACCCTTCACCCACAGTTTTGGGGAGGGGAGGGATTTGTAGAGTGGAAAGGTGGCAATGACTTCTTCTGCACACAGAATAAATACCCTGCTCGATAAGGACAGCAAATACTGTGGGTATTTATAAATATCTTTGTGCTGGTGAATTACAAAGGCAGTTGCTAACTAATTACAGCAGGAAGTTTTCAGTGCATCTGATGAGTGTCTGGCACAGCGCGGTGTGAATCTTCAGTCGGCTCAAATCACACACATTATTCAGGCTTTTTACAAATGTTGACAAAATGCTGGTTTGAAAATTCTTGCTCAGATCCCTCAAAAATACTGTCTCAAGACAGTTTTTGGAAAGACTATGACTATTATTTTTGAAAGCCTGTGTTCTGCACAGTGGAGTTATCAAGTTTTGCACTTAGGAATAATCCAGTGTGTAAAGCTGGTGGTAGGGCTCTGGTGTAAAGCTCTGGTGTAAAAGTGTGTGCTTACAATTTGGGCATGTTTTAACCTTACTAAAATAATGCTGTGCCTCATAAAAAGACTGCATATGTTTATTAGCTTTTCATGCAAAAATTAATGTTTTAATATGGAAACCAGCTTGCTTTAAGTCAGACAAAAGGAGGGGACTCCTACTTTAGCCATCAGAGCATTGTTTCCTAGGAACGAGATTTGATATGAAGGAAATGCTGCTGTCCAACAGGAGAAGAAAATGAATGTGTTCAAGTCTTATCAAAAAGCAAAACCAAAATCCTTTGGATGCCGGTGTTCCAGCCCTGCAGATTCCTCTGCTGTCACACAGAGTTGGAGCTGTACAATAATTTTGAACACTTAAGGCACCAGAAATATGGGTTATCCTTCAGTCATAGATCCACTTCAGGGGGGTAACACCATGGGATGAGGGAGAAAGATTTAAACTGTTTCTGTTATGCTCAAAATATATTTGGGGCTGATTTAAGAGTAAAAGGAGGAAAAGTGCAGTTGTCATGCCCTGCTATCTTTCACTTTAATGAGCACTCAAATGTAAGTGAAAAATTAAAAGGTTGTTATATTTAGAAATAGCTGGAGCCATACACTCAATGTATGTTGCACACAGTGGGGAATGAGCATAAAAAATGAGGGGGAAAAACCCATCTACTTTGCAGCTATATTCATTAATTAAAAGAAGATTGTTAAACTAAATTTGGAAAGGGAAAAAAAAAAGAAAAAACTTCTTTAATTGTGTTTACCCAAAAGCCTTTTCTTCCTAATTTAAATAGCATAAACATCTGGACTAAAGCAATATTAGAATCATGGCAGTAGTCAAGCAAATCTTGTGGAAAATAATGAAATTAGATCCCTGGTGTTGTGACAGAGTAAGGGCAGGATACATCAGTTCGATGTTAATAAAATTTCCATGAATGACTGAATACAATTAAGAAATTGTCAGTTGCGGCAATGAACTTTTGTAGCTCATAGATGTTTGCATCATTTGATTATGCTGGCAATTTAAAATTGTTTGTTAGTGTCTGTGTTGGGATATTAATTATGACCTTTATTATAGCCCACAATTAAACCAGTCATATAGCAACAAGCAGCCTGTGTTGTGGTACTAAAGGATCTGAACTGTTCAGAACAGGGTCTTGGTGTGTTCAGACCATTCACTGATCATCCAAATTGGAAATTATTTGAAATGATCCAGTACTTTAAAAAACAATTCAGCTGGGTTGAGTAATCCCTTTAATAAAGAAATTTTGGCTTAATAGCATTTTAACAGTTTTAATTGCTAACAACATCTGTAAAACTGTTTTAAAGAAGGGAGAGAGAAAGCTTGTCTTGGAGTCACAGTTAAAAATGCTTTCTCCTGCTTCAGGAAGAGAAACCAATTATTCATTGGTTAATTAGCTGTAAACAACTTTTTAAAGACACATCCATTATATATGTAATTATTTGAAAAAAAGCTTTAATATTATTTGTGCTAATGCATAATTATTAGTGCGTGCTAAAAGGATTAGCAGCATTTAGATGACCACTATTGCTGGGAAATATCAGAGTGGAGAGAGATTAGCATCAGGCTGGAATGTGCAGGGATGGATCCAGCGTGTGCCTGCACCCCTTCAGTAGTGACAACAGACAAATCACACACACAGAAACAAAGCCTGGAAAGCTGAAACCTCACACTTCTTCCTCTTTAATATTTCTCTGATATGTGCAGGAAATATATCCCCACCAAAGGATTTCTGTACCCAGCGGAATACAGAGTTCCTGTGATTTTTTTATTATTATTTTTATTATTTTAAAATTTTTTTAGACTCTCAAGACACCTTTGTCTTTTTTTTTTTCTTTTTTTGTTTAGTCCCTTTATTATTGCACAGCTGACTGGCAACTTTACAATGCCCTCAGCACATCTATTTACTAACTGTTATACCTAATTTACTAAGAAGATGTAAAGTCCTGGTGAAATCTATTTAGGCTTTTGTAATGTGTCGGCTGGAGCAGTGTTTATAGTCATTAGCATATGAATGAAAGGAATAATATTTTAAACATTTAAATAGTTTTGATATAGGTCAAGGGAAACTGTAACATTTGTCCTAACACATTGCAAATTCCAAGTAAGACATCACAGAACCTGCCTGGAATTTGTGTGATTTACGCTTGTGTTTACCAAAAAATGGTTTGAGTGTACAAACTAAAATTACAGGAGGAAGCAATTTAGGGCCACATCAATAACAACTTAAGCATCTGAGTGACCTAATTCTGACACATCCACAGTTGTGTGGTGCTGAAATAGTTCTCCTGCACATATCTAGCAAAATAATTTATGTTAAACAGAGACCTGGCATTTAATGTGCCAGGTCCCCATATTTTGGGAGAAACAGAATTTTTCAGAGCAAACTGAGAAAGTGAGGGGATAAATGGTGTGACAGGAGCACTGCAGCTTTCCCTGAAAGGGTCAGGGATGTGCTTTAGCCCTGACCTGCAAGGATGGACCTGAGCAGTGGGAGATTTGTTCAGTCTCCATGAATTTGGCTGCTTTTCAGATGCTGCCAGTAATGATGCTAATTGCTGGCATTGGTGATGCACACAGGCACCTGTACCATGGCAGGATTTCTGATCTTTTCTAAAAGAAAACAGCTCTCAATTCTCTTTTATGAAACTGGAGCAACAGTGTTTGACAGCTCAGAAGGAATACTGTGGATGATTTTAGCATTTCAGTTCACTGAATATTTGTAATTATCTGGAGTTTAAGGAGAAATGTTGCACTTTGAGTTGGCTTATTTCTTTACAGCAGTCATTGTGTGGAAGCATTTAGGGGGATGGAATTTTTATTTTAGTTGACAAAGAAATTATGACATTTGAAAGGCTTTGTGTATTTAAGCACAGATGATTATTTAGAAGGCTTGGTTGCTGCAAATTGGAAGCCTCGTAGCTCAATTTACTAATTTATTTTGTGATCTGTGACTAAACTGAGTAAAAATGCAAATACCACAAGCCCTTTGCATTTTATCACCAGATCAGTGTACTGATGGGAGGATCAGAGTCACTATACAGTTCAACACTTGTGATTTCTAAGCCATCAGACACTAAAAGCATCTGTAGTGGAGACTACAGGAGAAGTCCTGTTCACAGAGGTTTTAATGGAATTCAGTATTTATTTGTTTCTGACTTGGAATGCAGAAGCAAAACTTTATTGTCCATTGTGAGAATGTTTTCTTTGTCTCCCATCACATGTGGCAATGAGCCATCACTCTGTGTTGCAGCAGGATTATGGGCTAGGAGGAAACAACTGGGAAAGGTTGAAAGTAGCACTGAAAACTGAAATGGGTGCTGGCATCACCTTTTGGTTACACCTCTGTTCAGAGAGCATTGGCAAAAATTATAATCTCTTAAATAATTTTTGTTTTTAACTGATACTCCCCCACAGTGTTAGGAGGTTTTGTTTAAAAGTAATTTTATTTTAAAGTATTACAGCTGTTTATTGGCTACTTATTTGCAAGTAAGTGTTAGCAGTGATGTCAGCACCACTTTGGAGGCAGTGCTAGGGCAGAGTCCTTCTTCTGGTGAACCCAGTAGAAGTCGTGCCCTTGCCTCCCAAGGAAGCAGATTTGGGTCTATTAATCCCTATTTTTGCAGATCCAGCAGAGGGAGCAGAAGTCCACCGATGGGGTTGCTTTGGACGAAACATTTGGGGTGGCAGATGGGTTGGCAAAAATTGCTTGTGGAGGTGGGGAAATGCATGAGTCATTCCCCCCATATTCTGAGAAAACTGCTCAATTAAAACACTAAAGATTGCACTGTAATTCAGTAATTTTTCACATCCTGGAATTTCATTTTTTCTTTAAATTCTCCATGAGTCGGTACATTATTATAACAATTGATCAGAACTATTTCCAGCACTTACACCAATGTAGTGATCCCAATTAGCCAGCAGATAATTGTTTTTGAAAGGAATAACACCCAGTCATGTCTTTGCACATCAACTCCCCTGCCATGGTGCTGCACTTGTGAATGTACAGCAGAAGAATTGCGCCCTTTAAAAAAACAATAATTAAGAAAGGATTAGCTGTAGTGCTGCAGTTATTTTAGGGTGCATGCCATGGATACAGATCTCTCCTGAGCATTGTTACCTCTGCCTTAAAAGCAGGAACAGAAATGGGTGGTGTGGGACTTGCTGCTGGAGGGGGCAGTGGGTGGCCTGCGATTTACACCCAGCAGAGCTGCAAGTCCCAGTGCTCTGGGAGGGACATGGAATCTTCTGCTGATTTCTGAATTCAGTGGGACCAGCAATCAGGTGTGTCTCCTTAACAAGGAGCATTTCCCACTACTTTTAGAACTTTTGGCCAGTTTAGTCCGATTTGATGAAGTTAAAACTTTATCTTTTGTCCTGCTCTTGTCTGGGACAGAGTTAATTTTCTTCCTAGTAGCTGGTGCAGTGCTGTGGTTGGATTTAGGATGAGAATGACACTGATAGCACAGGGATGTTTTAGTTGTTGCTGAGCTCACCCTAAATCAAGGACTGTGGAGTTTCCCATGCTCTGGCAGTGAGGGAACTATGAGGGAGTGTGGCCAAGACAGCTGACCTGGCCAAAGGGATATTCCATTCAGGAAACTCCCATCAATCTCATGGGCTAAAACTGCCATCATCTTTAAATAAAACTATCATTGGGTTCTCATTTGCTTTCTGTTGGCCAAACCTAAAGATTGTGTTAAGGTCACAGCTGCAAATTTTCTCTGGGACTGTGAAGGCTAAAAACTCACTTCATGCTTGAAAAATTTAGATTTTATTTTATTCTTATTTTTTTAAGAAATAAGATGAAACAGGGCAGTAAAAGCTCTCCAGGTATTGTGACACTGATCACTGGAAGAGCTGCACCACAGCTGCTGCTCAGACTAGAAGTCAGACCTGTGAAAGGAGCCTTGTGTGCAGCCAGGGCTTCATCTGGCACAGAGGGCATAGCAATGTGGCACCATCTTAGAAAAAGGAATTTGTGAGAAAACATCCGAGGCAGACTAACCAGCTCACAGACTAGTTTTATTCAAATCATATTTTTAATTAAAGGCAGTTCTTCGGTATTTTTAGGAATTTAGTTTGAAATAAGCATTTTAGATTCTAACTCATTTGAGATCTAAAAAACCAGAAGAAATTAAAATTTAAGCTTGAGTTTATTTTTTTTTTTCTCTCTTATGTCAGACAAATGTGACAATGAAGAAAAACTAAAGGGCAAATTGGGGACAGGAGGTTGTGGATCCAATATTTCTTAGCTGATGAAGGCAGCTTTGTTTCAGATGAATTCAGTCAAAGATAATATCTCCTACTCCCAAGGAAAAAAGGCAAAATAACACCCCAACCAAAATGGACAAGTTCAAACTTTTTAACTTAGAGTATAATTTCCCTTGCTTGGCCACCTTTGTTGACAAGCAGATGTGGGATTTGGGTTTGATTAAGCTGGACATGAGCCTGGCTCCCTATGGGAGAACATTCCTGGAGATGCTCTGTACCTCACAACACTTTGGTTTGTCAGAAATTCTCCAAATTCCTGACTCCTACCTTGCTGAAGGGGGAGCTTGAAGCAACAGTGGCTGCTGTTGGAAAGGTGGATGGATGACTTAGAACAGGAGGTTTCATAACAGGAGCTACTTCTGTTCCTTCTGTTGATGGCTTTTGGGTGATGAAAGGAACAAAGGCGATCCCATCAAAACAACAAGCTAAAATAGAACAAAACCCTCCAAGTCTGCATGTTAATGGAAAGAATCAGAGAATGGAAAATGAAACAAAAGCTGAGATATTCTGAATGCAATCTTACAACAGTTCTGGCATAAGATGCTGGAGCTTTTTAAACTCTGATCTCTAAGCTAAAAATGGAGTTGTCAGCCTTAACTTTGAATTTTCTTGCTTTTAGCAGTTTGCGTTAAACATTAATGTTATTGAAAATAGCTTTTCATCCGTGTGTATTAAGGGTTTGTTTGCCAAAGCCTCTGCTCCTAAATGCGTGAATTTCAGCAGCTAGCAAACATCAAAGCAAGGAGATTTTTCAGCTCAAGAAGTTATCTTTAAAATTAAAGCTTAGTCTTTCACTGTATACTTTTTGTGAATAATTATTAGAATCTATAATAAACAGTCTCCCTTTATTGTTCTGTCTATTATATCGAAAGAGATATGCCTTGATTGTATCATTTTAATTAACTCTTGCTGTGTTTTATTGAAGTTCAAAGCATTAAGCATTGTTTATGTAAGCACCATGACATTCAGGTTGCCTGAAAGAAGTAAATAAAACTGTAGGTCAAACTGTATTAATGTTTCTTGCCAGCTATTATTACATCTGCTTTTGAACAGCATTTATTCTGTAATTGATGGTTGTCAGCCTGTAATTTCCATAGTTACATTCTGAACACTTGGTTTTCCCTAATTTTTGTAGTGTTTACATCATATAAAGTCAGAGATTAAAGTAAAAGGGAAAAGTGAGTTACCAGCTTTTATTTGACCAGCTTAATATTTCTTCCTTCAGGGGAATCACTCCAGTTATTTGCCAAGTTCATATATCTATAATATTCTTTTAGATTCAATTTTCTGCCCTTTACTTTTCTCTATTTCATGTTTACTTTATTCTTTGTGGTCATCCCATCTAATCTGTCTGCCTGTGTCTACCTAATCGACCTAATATGTCCATGTATCATTTCTTTAATGATTTTATTATTGAAATGACTCTCAGCATTTGATACTTAAGCATACATTATAAAAGCCTAATTCTCCCATTAGTGGATCAAGCTTCCATGAGCCTGCCACATCCAGGCTGCTTCAGGAGTTAAATGAGCTTTGTTGAATGTTGGCCAAGAGCTGTTCTGCAGATCTATTCTACTTTTTTTTAACCTATGTAAGTGAGAAGAAGCCACTGCATAGATTTGCGTTGCTTTTTGTACCCCAGAATTGTCTAGAGCCTCTCCTTGGTGAAGATGCAATGTTTCCTTTCACTGTGCAGCTTAAATTTTATCCATAAGGACTTGCCTCTGCAAAGGAAACTTAGAAATTAGTTTTTTTCAGTTGCTTCTGCTACCCATAATGAACCACAGATGTTTTGGAACCTTCTATGGCTTTCTCTTTCCATTTTAAGTCCAACTTTACCAAATTAGTTTCTTTGTTTTAGCTTCCTTCAACAAAATAATTGACTTCTGAGAAGTTTGTAGTAGCAAACAAGAACATTTTAGCAATTTCATCTATTCTTTCCTCTCTCAAGCACCTCTGGGGATTTAACATCCCTGTAGCACCTTTGAGCCCTCCTTCCCATCCCTAGCCTCTGTTATGGCCTTCTATCAGGGCACCATACCCTGTGTCTTGATTCTGTTTGCGTTTTCAAATTATTTGAATTTCAACTTTTTTGTTTAATTTGGTTTTTTTCCTGTGAGCTCTGAGTCTGGGAAGTGTCTGACAAATCTGCTGTTACAAAATAATTTGGATAAAAAGACCACTTTTGTGCTGTTGAATAGCTTGCATGTAGAAATTTTTATTTATTTTTGTTTTAGGTCAAGCTTGTGGTTTACTTAAAAGAGGTTGTTAAAGAGAATTCCATTGTGTTTCTCTAGTCAAGCATAGCTATCCTGCTAAATATGTTGTACAAGCAGTGAATAGTGTGACACTTAAGGAATGCTGAATTTATTTTTGGACATGTTTTTTGTATTTCTTTATCATGGCAGAGACTTTTTGGCGATAGGGTGGCAGGGAACCGAAGTGTCCGGTTACGTGCTATGGTTAACAGAGTGGCCTGCAGTGAAGTTCCTTGGCATGAGACAATTTTTCTTTTTTCTTTTTTTAGTTTTTCCTTTCCTTGGCTTGATAGGCTGCAGTTGAAGTCCCTTGATTTGTCTTTGTTGTGGGCAGAATCCGGGGATTAGGTCAAATTAAAAACTGACATTTCCATTATGTCTGTACTTTTATGGTGCATTCCTCTGCTATAGAAAGTCAAATACCTCCTTGCCTATTGCTGAAACCAAAGAAACAAAGCAAAAGAGAATTCCTTCTAGCTCCTAACTGAACAGCAAACCTCATTATTCCTGGAGTAATCTGTTAAACAAATGGAAATAGGTGAACCTTCCACTCTCTTTTTTTTTTGTCTCTTATTTAAGAAAATGGCACGATCTCAGGAGAGCATCTTTAACTAAGAGAGCACAAGTGCATCCAATGACAGTTACAAATATTTTTAAACAACAGACAGACAAATTGTGCTGACTGTCTGTATTTAAAAAGAAAAAAAAGAAAAAAGAGCCTTGCCTAAAAGACTACAGTAAATCATGAAAGTGATCTCAAGTGAACAGAGATGGATTTCTGGAATACGGTGTGCAATGAAACCACTGACCTCTTATACAAGGGTTCATGTCTTTTTCTACAGAAACAGATGGGTAATAGCATAATGCTGAAATCATGCTCTACATAATATGGACCTAGTGATTGCAGACCTGATTGCTTGCCATATGGTTGCTGAAGGGTTGAAGAGAAAATGGGATGATAAGCAAACCCTTAAAAGCAACATTTTTATTGAATGGCCATTACATTAAAACCCAAACTCTGCAAATGAAGGCAAGAACTGTGGTGAATAATGATGAAATAACAAAACAATAAAAGAAGAAACACAATAGCATGTATTTGTTTGCAGTATGCAAAATAATACTCCTCATTTTTTTGGTGTCATTCTGCCTTGTGTTACGAGCATTTGGTGGAAAGTTGGTGGGACATTGCTGCCTGCAGGGCACAAATACAGTGTCGTGGAGCACTGCAGTATTCGCTAGGTCAGACAGGAAAAGAAAATAATCACTTGTCTCAAAGGAAAAGCTTCTGAGTTAAATGCTAACTAAAATATGCAACTTGCATACATGAGCCACATTACTGTGAGGCTGGTGGGAAGCCTTCATGAGATTTGCTTTTCCAAGACACACTTCTACACCTATTTCCTCTCTCTCCTCAAAAAACTTGCTTTTATCACGGATTTCTTTTTTCCTTGGTATGTTCTTGTAACTGCTGAATAGCCTGGGGGTTTTTTATTGACATTTGTCAGTAAGTTGCTGAGTGTGGGCAGAGGAAATGCAGAGTAAGTGATGTGCAAGTCCTCACTCCTAACATGTACTTATCTACAAGAAGCCTCTTTGTAGGAAGAAGGTTCCACATAGCACTCAGCAGTGCCAACACAACGTCATGGCCATGTCTGCTCCCGTGCAGAGGGGAAATGACTGACAGTGTGACAGGGCAAGGCTTTGAGCCATGAAAATCCTCTGTTTCTAGGCTTTTTTTACACATTTGAAGGGTGGGCCCAGTGGGGTCTCTTTTGAGGCATTAATGGTTTGCTCAGATATTGCTGTAAGAGGTATCCAGCTGGTAAAAACCAGAAATTCAGCTCAGTTAGAGATTGCAAAGGTTTCAAGTCACATAACGTGAGCCACTTGAATCAGGCTGGACTTGCCTCCTTTAGAGGCTCAGTCCTGCATGAACATTCAGATGGCTGATGGCTCAGTGCCGAATGGATCTCAGTGGCTTTGAAGTCAAAAAGGATCCTTTGTTCTTAAGTTTTCCAAAGCCTGTCCAGTCCCTTGTGCTCAAAGTGTGTAGAAAGGGATGGGGAAGCAGTTCCCAGCTGTTTTTGTCAGGTGCAATCTGTGCTCTGCTGTGTGGCCAAACTCCTCACATGTGGGGACCACCCCAGGCAAGTCCCCAGACACTTGTCCTCTCTCCACCATGCTGCTGAAGAGCTTCCAAGATCCAGGCAGGGTAATATAGCTATCTCTGATTAATCACTACTAAATACAGACTTCCTTGGCTTGACAGGCTTGTCTGATGCATCCAATAAATCACAATTTGTTTGACTGCAAGAATGGAAAATATTTATTTGAACAATTACTTTCAAAGAGGAATCTGCCATGTACATGAACCTCCAGATCATCCTCAGGCTTCTCACGGGCTGCCCACCTCACTTGGATTTCACTCAGACACCTAAGGACATGTGACAAGCAGCATATCCCAGTATTTAAGACATTTTAAGTATGGTGAAACCGATTTTCATATGATGAGAAGAGATTTCCTGCAGCCTATAAAATTGATTCTCATCCCTCTCGACTCGTGACATGCCGCCTGTGTGGCAGCAAGAAGTTTTGCATAACTTTTAAGAGCCCGTGCTGACCTACTTAACAGGCATCCACTGCTACATAATGTATTTAGGTCAAGTATTGTGTTTGAGCTTATCATCAATCTTGTAATAGTCCAGCTCACTGTGAGAGCCACAGGTACATGATTGATGCAAACATTCCACAGGGTAGAGAATATTCTTGTCATTTTCTTAAAGGGAGGCCTAGCGTTAGGGTGTTGCTATTTTTGCTGGAGAAGCAACAAGGATTGCCAATCACAACCCTCCCAACCTGTGCTTCTGCACCCCTGGTTTTCTCCCTCTATTAAGAACATCCAAACTCACCGATAACAAGTGATTTTTATTTTGTTTTTTACATTATCCATTTGGGCTAGACAGTAAATATAAAAAAATCTGTATTTTTATTATGATATGTTACTGACTGGTTCTTACTTCCAAAATAATATACCTGGAACTTTTGTACCAACCTAGTCATTGTGTCCCTCCCCTAATTGCTGTTGGTGTTTTAGCCACATTTTGGGCAGGCTCTTAAAGCCTGTATTTTAGTAAAGTATTGCCAGCACACTTCCTCATCCAGATGATATTAGTGAAGTGCGCGTTGGTTTGAGCAGTAAATTGTTGCAAAGTTCTGTGACATCTTAATGCTCTGACAGGATGTGAAAGACAATAACACCACTGAAAAGACCAGAAAAAAAGGCCCTTTATAGCTATTGAATAATATATTAGCTTTTAACACTGTATATACAAGCAAAATGGGCTAAGGTATAAAATCAACAAAATAATTACTTATACCAGACATTATATATTTTATCAGGATCAGAACTGCATGACCTCAGCCCGTGGTGCAAATGGGGTTTGATTTGGTATTCATTACCTCAAAGAGCTGTAAATACCTGCGGCCCAAGTGGAATCTGCCCTGGGGGCTGATGAAATGGTGTCTTACTCGTGTGTAATTTGGAAAGAGTTCTTCCGAAAAAACCCTCAATCTGTTGTGTGAATGGACCCGCAGGAATCGTTCCCAGTGCCTAAAATGTGCCAATGAGAGGACCTGTGAGCAGCTCCTAAAACGTGCAGGTGGGTACCTGCATACAAATGCTTCTAAAATTGACATGTACAGTGCTGTGGATCTGAAAATCTATACTGCACTTTTTAGCAGTACATTCCGAAGTCTGAACTGAGGGAAGAGTTACATGGCAATGAAATATGCATGAAAAAAGTCCAATTTATACATGGATCCCGAGAGTTTGGCGACTTGTCTCCTCTCCTTCCTTCTCAAATGCTGTGCAAAGTTTATCAGTTTGGATGACAAATTAGTTTGTGCTGTCTCTGTATTCCAAACAGAACTTCCATGACGTTATTTGCTTCTTTTCTCAAATACTTTTGGAGAAAAAAAAAGTAATGATTGTTCTAACACACCTTTCTTACAAAGAGCGAGCCCTCAGTCTGAGCTCCCTTACTTTGAAGGTCTTAAATGACACCTTAATGTTGCTTTAGTTTGGTTTAATTTGTGATACGGCCGGACTTTTTCTGCAAAACTTATTTCCAGAGTTTTGGCTTTTCATATTCAAAGATTTCAAATGCTGGGCTTAAATTCTGGCTAAATAAAAAAGGAAAAAAGTGAGGAATCTTTAATATAATTTTTTTGCTGATACTCAGAAATATGTTTTGCATCTTTCTGCAGGAAAATGATAAGAAATTCAAAATTCAGAAAGAATTTCTGTAATATAATTCAATGTAAGTCAGCAGTTGTGGATTCTTTGCCTTGAGTTCACTGATACCAGCCTGAGAAGGAGTGGGCAGAGGTGAAATTCCTTCTGTCAAACACGAAGTCGAGGGGGGGAAAAAAGGGAGGCGGTTGTATGCAAAATAGAGACACTTCAGCGTCTGCTTATACACTATTTTATTTATACATGCGACAAGAGGAGCACTTCTTACTCAGGATAACATAAATAACCTGGGCACAAAATGTTTGAGGAAGTGCACTTGGAATTACAGCCTCATCTTAGGTAAAGTCAGGACTTATGTAAGCGAGCAGTTGTTCTTTCCAGGTCTCTAAATGCAAACAAATGGGCTCTGTTTGGGGACAGTTGTTGTTTCCCAAGCTGTGGCTGCAGCTCCTGGCTGGGTGCAGCTTTACCTGTTCTTGCTCTTTTCAAGGTAGCTGTGCAGTGAAAGGGAGGGAGGGAGAAGGACAAAGAAGGAAGAATTTCATTCAGATGTTATTCTTTAGAGATTGCTCATTTTCCTCTATTTGGAGCATAAAAAACTCCAAGAGTTGTTTGTTTCCTTCCTTGTAGAAGGTAATATTTACCTGGTGTGAGTCCACTGAGCCGGGTGATGTCAAGGGAAATGTTCTGAGGGGAACAACTTCAGAATCTGGTCCTGGATGTACCAATTCCTGCTGCAGGTGCCTTTGATTCCAAAATGTGAGGGAAGAAGTAGCAAGAACATTCTCTAATGCAGGATGGGGTGGTGAATGTAGGTGTTTTTTTAGATTTTTATTACAGCTTTTTGCTTTAAAATTCTTAGAAAGTCGGAAGTACCTTCTAATCTTTTAGCTGCCTTTTTCCTTTCTATTTAACAATTCAGCAGCACATCGATTGATCCCTTTCCCCAAACATTTTGAAGCACTTGAAACCATTTCTTGCCACGTTGTTATTTATAGAGATTCACTAAATGAAAAAAGGCTCCTTTTCCCTTGCAGGTATATGCATCATTTATAGTCTGGCTTCATTATATTCTGTACTGTATCAACTCCTGTAGGAGAGTGGTTATGTAATGCTCTTATGTCATTACATTTACATGCATTAAATTCCTGGCAGAATCATATTCAGTGGAACAAAGGGTTCATTAGCAGGACAGAAATGCTTAACTTGGGAAACTGCTGGAAGAAGTGAGACACATTTCCAGGCTGATATTGTTGATATGCAATTATATGTTATGTACAGAGTTGATGTGGGATTAGCTAATCCCTAATGACAAGTATAAATGTGATAGAAGTTGTTCATTCAAATCTCTTTCTGCAGTGGTAACTTTGAATAGAAGTTATCATGGTTAAATCTGGAGTGGCTGTGAGAGGGACTTGCTCCACTGTGACAGAGCAGTGCCATTCCCACCACATGGGCGCTTTACAGAGGACCAGCACTCACTCCACAAACTGCAAATACAGGAAAAAAAGTTACTCCCTGCCCCTTATTTACATGTGCAACTGGTGCAGAACGAATTTATGGCCTCGAATGTGTTATGCATTTAAATATGTTCTTTATTCTTCCAGCTCCTTTCCCCTGTCGGTGAAGCATTATGGTGGGAGCTTCCAGGGAGAGCACCTGAGCACATTGCTTTGCACAATGTCAGGACTCTGCCTGAACCAACTTCGGAAATGGATCATTTTAGTTTTGTTGAAATGGCAGTTAAATAGCAGGAATATATCAAGAGTTAAAACTTCATTACTGGGGAGCAATAAAAATACATCAAGCCTGGAATATTGTCTAGGAGATCAGATTTCTTGGTTGTGTTGACACTTTAAAGAAATATGTTTATTTAAGGAATAGAAATTCTATATGCTGGAATACTACAGTGATAAATTGCATTCTAGTTAGGCTATCTCTGGTGTTCTAATTTTATCAGCCAACAATGGACTGTGTATCCTATGAAAGTCAGCTAAAAAAAAAGGCATAAAATAATGCTAAGGGCAAAAATCTTCCTTAACCTTTCTGCACTACTTGGCTGGGACTGGTGCTGAGCAGTGTTTGGAGTCTGAAAACATATAATTTTATTTGTTAGCACCTTTTCATCAGGTTGCAGCAAGGAATGTTCAGGTGTAGATGTGCTGGAGACAGCACAAAGAAATGGATCTGCTTGTTATTTCCATGAGGATGAGAAGCAGGGTACGCTGAGTTTCATGCAAACCTGGAAACAGGGACGTTTACAAGTCTCCAGACTTCCATGTCTGACAACTTCCCTAAATTTAGATGTTACGGCTGTTTTTGTGACCTGAAAAGTCTCCTGCACAAGTGTAGATCCCTAAAAAGGGCTACCTGGAAAGCACTGTGATAAATATGTCTGGTTCCTTCCAAAGCTGCGAGGAAGTGATTTTTAACATATTTCACGAAAAAAAAACGCTGCTTGTTCTCAGCTTTGCAGATGGTTTCCCAGGTTGACTTGTTGGAATGATAAGGAAGGACAAAGGCTCATTTGGCAGAACAGGAACTCTGTCGTTACTCATGTTGAGAGCATCTGTCTTGCTCATGTACTCGTGGGTTTGGGGCTGAATAGGCTGTGGAGAGTTTCTTCTGGTTTCACTTATGGGGGACATTCTTGGGGGATGATGAGGTGTCTACAGCTCCACTTGTCAGTGCTGCATCACTCAGACACGCTGGCTGCCCTTGCAACTGCTGCAAGACAAACCCAGAAATTTGAAGGATGAAGTGTGAAGTCCCCAGTAATTTCAATGTGACCACAAGCAGCTTCCATGGAGAACAAGAAAGCACAAAAGCATCACTTTAAGGGGAACCGCCTGATATTTATTCATTTATGTCTTTATAGAGGTGTATCATGGCTTGTGCTGAAGTTGTCATAATTTAATAAATCAGTGTGGAATTCTGCAGCAAATAAGAAATAACTTGCTCATAGAGGCCGTACTTTTGCCAAGGGTCTCAACTGGTTGAGGGCTATGTTTCAGCCTGTTTCCTTTGCTTTCTCTCTCAAATCTTTGAGAATGCTTTTTGTAGAAGTTTGATAGTCAGGTATCAAGATCTCTTCAAAATCACTATCAAGGATGCTGGAGGTTTTGAGACATCTGCTGTCAATTGTCACTGTTGACAAACAAGGGGAGGAATTTAAAAATAAAGTGCTTGGTACAACTTCCTCCTTTAGTTCTGTGGAGTTGGTTAAAAATGCTGTCTTTGATGTAAATCAATTGGAGCAATATTTGCAGTCTGGATAACAAAAGCAAAATGGGTCTGCAAAGCTAAGGCACCACATACATTTACTCTTCTTCCTGTTTCTAAATTCTCTGTAGTTCAGATATTTCCAGTATATTTTCAGTGTTTCGGTATTGCTGGGTTAGTGATGTGTTCCTGTGGAGTAGATGGAAGTCATACAATGTAGTTTGCAAAAATACGTGCTTCAAGAAATACAAACACAAAACCAAATAAAAGGGTTGGGTGAAGAGGTGCATCCATTCAATGTTTGGCATTGAAATTCTGCATTTCTGCTCAAAGAGATACATTTCCATTTTGTGGTTTCAAGCACCTACTTGATTTTTCTAGATTCAGTATTTGTGCACATTCCTGAGATTCAGGCTGGTGAAGTCTGACTCCCATTTTGAGGCAAAATCGGCCAATTGCATTGTGGGAAAACAGAGAGCTCTTCAAAGGTATATAAATTAATTCTTTTCATTAAAGGAACAGAGGGACAAAATGCAAAAATCAAATAAATTCAAATATGTTTAAAAAGACTGATAATAGTCTAAAGGAATGACATGAAAGAGGCAGGAGGAACTTCAGAAGTACATAAGACACTATTAGCTTTTCCTTTCAGCTTCCAGCCTCCACAGTGATACTGCAGAGGGTGTTGCAGGAATGTCTTCAATCCATGGCAGCCAAAAGGTCTGGAAGATGCACCAGCAGCTTCCCCTTTGCTTCTGGCAACAGGCATTGAATCTGTGTGGCCCTGGCCATAGATTTCAGTGGGATCAGTGAATTTCTGTAGAGGCTGTGCAGTGGGAAATGCTCCCTCAGCATTGCAGAGGAGCAGGAGCTCATTTCTCTGCAGGTCCCTCATGGACATTTCTCATGGCATCCATGTCTTCTAGAGCCTGAGATGGGCTGGAAGATGAGCTGAGCTGGAGATGTGCTTGTGAGGATCTGTCTGTGCCATCCTTTTTCTTGACAAGTTTATGGATCCCAAAATATGGTGGAAGATGTACCCACAGAGAAGGGATTTTCTTTTTATTCACAGCACAGGGTAGAAAAGGGCTCTATTTGTAGTTCTCCCCTGCACATGTAGGGAAGAAGTCCTGGGTTTGATTTCATCCAGATTTAGCCTTGAAACAAGAAAAGCTAAATGTGCAAGATGGCTGAAATTCAGGATACTGAGTGTGTTCAAAGAAAAAAAAATTCCTTGGAGTCAAATGTATTGCTGAATACCATCTTAAGTAGCTTTGCTGTCTCTTTCCATTGCTTTTTTTATTGTCAAGGATAGGATAAGAAATTGGAAAAGAGACAAAGGTGTTAGGAAAAAAGAAGACAAAAGAAGGTGTTGCTTTTAGGAACTTTGATTTACTCGATTTTGCTTAAAAACATTAAGCTTTTGCTGTACAAGTATCCTTTGAAAAAAGGATGTCTGTCTTTTAAGATCTTGAATGGGAAAACATTCAGGTTTGTGTCAGGCAGAGCTTACAGTTTTTTTTAGATGCAAGTTTAAAAACAGACACCTTTTTAAAAAGAGATTTTGGGGTTCTTTCTTTGTAACTTGACAGGATGGTTTGTTCATGTCAATAGTCTTTTGATCACTCAAAAGACATTGAAATAAAAAATGTCAATGCTTCCACTCTTTTGATCCAGCTCCCTTAAGTATTGTTGCAAGAGGAATATATCAGATTATTATAATATTTCGACTTGGCTTTATGGATATAACCTGGAGCCACATTTTTGGGTCTAACCCAGAGGGCTTTGGAGGCTGGAGCCACATTTGTGGGTCCAACCCAGAGCACTTTGGAGCCATTTCTGCATATTAACAGTGCCATATTTTTTCCCAGCAGGAGAATAATTTCCTAAGTAATTTGTACTGCCGACCACTCTTCACTCTAGTTATAAAAGAACTACAATGGGGTTTAGCTTTTTGTTTTTAAATGCTGATAAACCTAGAATTAGAAGTATAAAGCTGTGACTATGATGGGTTATTCTCTCCTGAATATCTCTGTAAACCCTGATCACAAAAACTGTAGGGAATGTTTTCAGTAGAATTGAAATTTAGCAGAAAAAGAAAGTACATAATTAAAACCAAATTCTGGTGTTTGTACAGAGACTGGGATTTTATATATGTGTATAGAAAATAGTAATTCTAAATTTATTTAAATGGATTATTGTTTTACGTGAACGATAAGATACACTTGAAAGCAACCATTTTCTAGGATTTGTTTTGTATCTCATGAAATGGTTAAAAGCAATTTAAGCCTCCAATCCAGATGAATCAGGTGCAGGCCCTCAAGGTGGAAGATTTCTGTCAGGAGTGGTGAATCTGGATTTGTGCTGTGCCCCTTGCATGTTTCAGGAAGCACAGGTTGAAATCCCCACTGAAGCTGCTGGGAGTTTTGTTCCTGACTTCAGTGGGTTTAGAATTTCACTGTAAGGATTTTTAGGTACTTTTTAAAAATGAAAAGGTGACCTGTTTAATACTGACCCAAATAATTCACTGCACAACTTCTGCCCTCCTCAAATTCCCACTCGCAAGCCCATAAACTGAAAGAAAAACTGTAGGAAAGTAAAACTCTGGATTTCAAGTGAGAAAGCCACTTGAGATCTCTCCACATCACACTCTGGCTGGTTATTCTGGGTAGCAGAAGTGGCTGAGCCGGAGCTGTTATGATCCACAGCACTTAGTGAGGAGTGGGGAAGCAGAGACAGAAACTGGTGCACTTAGAAAATGCCTTGAGAAGGTTCGTGACACAAGTGACTGCAGCTCCCCTAAGGAATTGGCACCACGGCACACTCAGCACTGCTGGGCCCTTTGAAAGGGGGAGTTAAAAAAATCCCCTGTGGGATGCAGTGAAGGAACTGATTCTGCCAGTGAGAAAGTAATCCCAGGATTTCATCAAATCCCTACTGCAGTCACACCCAAACGGATGGCACCGAGTCTCTTCTTTGGGTTTTGAGCTCTTCATTTCTGGAAAACAAGAAAACAGAAAGAAATACATGAAGATCTAGAATTGCAGAAGAGGGAAATAAAATCAGTTTGTCACAGGAGATTTTTTTTTTTTATTGACATCTTTAGTTTGTTTTGATGTCTGTAATTAAATCGCTAATTATGTGTTTCTGTTGCAGTGGTCATGCTTTTATTACATAATTGCTACAAGTTTTTCTCTCCCCACTAACAATATTTGTTTAACCTTAGTGCATGCTGGTTACATCCTTCAGAATGGAAAAGCTTAGAAACACAGTTATTGATTGTTACAATTAACTAAATCAGAGGGGCTCAAAGTTCTTTGCCATAAATTAAATATGTTTTGTGGCACAGGATCAAAGATAATTAAAGGATGAAGCAATTGCAATCATTAAACAATAAATATTATTTTGATGCCAATTGAAGAAAATAAAGCAATAACAAAAAAGGCAGGAAAATTGAGGGATTTTAAAAGGAGGGGAGAAAAGTTTAGCCTAGGGTAAAAACATCATTTAAAAAAATAATTTGTACTGTGATCCTTTGAGCTTCCTTCTGTGTTGTCTCAAAAAGCATCTGATTAGGTGAGATGCAATTCAGTCACCTTCTCTTTTTTTTTTTCCCTTTTGAGTTTAGGCATAATTTTTGTCAGTATATTTCAATGTATTCATTAATTTTTCTCATTTGTTTATTTTATGCAAACCATAAGAGACATTTTTTTCTCAGTGAAGATTGCCTCTTTATTTTATTTTGAAATATTTGTATATTTATTTCATTAAATGAGATAATGCTTTTTCTTATTAACATAATTTCCAGTACATTAAACATATTTCTCCACAGACAGAAGAGAGGAATCAGATTAAATGACAGTTAAATCACTTGCAGCAATTTCAACTGTTAAAAGAAATAAGTGTCTCTGTTTTCTTTGTGATCACGAGATGTGCTGTAAAGGGAAATGAAATACTAAAGAAAGGAGGGAAAACATAAAGAAATAATGACTGACTTATTGCAGTAATACCACTGAGAGAAGAAAAACTCACTACAAATAAAAGGAAAAATAATATAGTGGTTTTGAAAGTTACCAAAATTCATTTCTTATTGATGAGATCAGTGCAAGCCTTATACTGAGTAAACTGAGAAGGGAAAAAAATAGCAAAGCATACCCAAAGCCAGACAATGCCATAAACTGTGGGCAATGAAAGAAGGAATAAATACTGTGCATTTGGAGGGCTGTTACTCTAAATGCCTCTAATTTTTAAATAATTTATATTTTATCACATTTAGGGAGGAGAGGGAAGAAGCAATTATCTCTTGGTGAGCCAACCATGCCACTCCGCTGCTGTGTTCAGGGCTCTCCAAATGTCCAGGTGTCCCTCCTGCAGCTCTCTCCCCTTTTTTGGGCAGGTGTGGGGCTGCAGGAAGGAGGAAAGCATCTTTTATTAGCTCTTTAAATAAGAATTATTATAATAATATTTTCTGTCTTAATTGTATTTTGTTATTATTATTTTAATTTCCAGAGCCTGAACCAGCTGCTTTGAAGAGATCTTGGGACTAAAGGACTGAGCTGAGGCATTTCTAAGGTAATGTTGACATTATTGTTTTGCCCCCAGTCAAGATTTCCTCTGTTTTTGCTTTTAGCTGTAAACCAGATATTTTTCACCAATTTTATGTGCCTGATTTTTTAGTCTTGAGTAAGGACTAGTCCAAGAGTTGCTATTTTCCTTCTTTTTCTTAGTTTCCCATCAGTGCACTCTACAGCTTCGCTGATTTCACCTTCAAGCTCAAATCAGAGAAGGGATTCTTGAGAAGGGGGACCTGTTCTAACTCCTTGCTCTATATCTCAGAGTTAACTAAAATTATAATTTTTCAAGAATTTAAATGACAGTATTTTTGCTCTTAAATGCTTGATGAAGAAAAGGGTACAGCATCCTCCCTTATGTGACATGGTGCAGGGAAAGAGGTGGAAAATGTCACCTTGTAAGGCTTTTAAGGAATTGTTTCCTGGGGCTGGAAAGCAGACTCTGCCTTCCTGCTTGTGCTCATCTGCTGCAGCTGAGCAGGGGACACTGCAGGGTCATCACCAAAGACTTTTGCACTCTGGGGTTGGTGTCCCTTGGGCCCCCTTTGGAAGTTGTATTTGCTGTGCCAAGGGGCCTGGTCAGGCAATGGAGGTGGTAATGGAATTTAGCAGTTGAGGAGACTCTGAGAAATCCCAGAGCATGTGAAACGTAATTAAAGAAATAAACCAGGAGCATCTGCCACCATCCTCTGTGGACATCCTGCCAAGCAGAGCCACATCTGTGCCCCTGGAGGAGCACCAGCCCAGCCCTTGCTCACAAATGCTCCAAAGCTTCTGGTGGGCACAGGCCAAGGGTCACTCCAGGTTCTGCCACAGGATCCCCGCCCAAGGAAGTTCTGCACGACAGAGAGAGCTGGTAAGTGGAACTCAGTGCACAGAAACATTTCTGATGGTGGTGCTCATACTTACAACCTTCATTACCGTATTTTCAGGGGGCATAATAATCATTAATGTGTTTATTGTGCCCTTGTGAGTTGGGGCAGGGATGTTATCCTTTTTCACACACGTGGAATTGAAACAGGCAGGAAAAGTACTGAGCTCCAGCTCGTGTGGGAGGGTGGCCAGAGACCTGCTCCTGTTTGTGGCTCTTCCTGCAGGATCCTGACCCGTCTTCTTGGCTTTAGGTCCTTGTTCAAGGTGTCTAAATAGGAGATGAGTTGTGCTGGGATTCTTCTGCAGTCAATAAAGGGAGAGAGGGATCTCCAAAGGAAAATTTGGACCTCCTCCCAATGGCTTTTGGAGGGTGTCTAAAAAACCTGCGTGCTCTCACTGAAATGCCTTAAGAGAGACTTTGGCATCTCTCTGCTCTGGACACTCACTAAGGACAAGATTTGATTCAAAACTACCATGATACAGAACATTTCCCTTTTTGCCTCTGCTGAAGGGGCCCAGCACAGCTGTAACTAACTTTTGAAGATGCCCCATCATGGTTACAAAATGTGACTGTGACTTAGAATGTTGCAGGAGGGGCAGAAACAAGCAAATTAAAAGCTACCTTGATGAGGTGTGAGGTTCAATGAACAGATGTCCTGCACTGGATTTTGCTGCAATCCAGTCACCCTCTAAATACCTGTGAAATTCTTATCACTGTGAACAGTTGCCCTTTTTGGTCTCAGCGTTGGACAGGCATGATGACCCAAACCTTCTCTGTGTCCATTTCAGACTTGAGTTTTTAAAAGTGTGAGTAAAGGCTTAGCTAAACATTTTTAAAGGAACTGTTTTTAAATCAGATAGATGGTGAGAGGAATGTCTTTCAGAATTTACCAAGTTTATATTTTGCATATTCCATACCGAGGCTGTTTCTTTTCTTGTGACATCGCAAAAAATGAAATTAGTTTTTGACTGGGAGGGGATGATGATGAAGGTGTTCTCAGAATAACATGATTTAGCTTTTGGGAAATATTAAAGCATGACTACGTTGGACCTTTTTATATTAGACAACAGCAGTTTTTCCATTCTGCACTAAATATTCCTTTCATATTTCTCATCTTGCATGATATTGCCTATTTCATGCCTCTGACAAAGTGGCTGAAACAAGCTCTTTCCCTAAACTTGTGATATTTGTGGATAAAGGATTATTACCTGTGGTATTTTTAAAGCAATGAATAAATTACATTGTTTAGGCAGATGCAGACAAGGTGTTGGGTTTCTTGTCTGATGCCACAGCAAAGCTTTGTGTCAGAGTTCAGAGGGGATGCAAGAGCATTATGCTTGGATCAGTAGATTTAGGATCTGAAGTGGTCTGGAATATACACTGGAATATTTTCTTATTCTGATTTTCATATAGTGTTTTGGCTGTGTGACCTATTGCACTGTCACATAGTAATATTTTAAAATAAGTGAGCAAATGAGGGTGTTTAGAGGATACTAGAATTCATCAGTATCTTACTGTTGTGGATGTACATGGTGGCACTGCCATTCCACACTCCTGGGTGTTGGCAATAATGAACCTGCCTCCCTGGAGAAAGGAGCACACCAGGTTCATGGGAACACTTCAGGGCAGAAGGGTGCCTTGGGAATTGGGCTTCTCCTGGCAGCTCTGGAGAAAACCGAATGAGACTTCACTCTTGGGTTTGGTGGTTGGTTCTTTGTGTTTATATGACACAATAGGAATGGCAAAATGAGAGAGAAAAAAATAAGGTTGATTGCTCTTCAGAGAAGACCTTAGACAGCAGAATCTCTCCACTCCAGTGACTCTGGTACATGTCTGACTTGATTATTCCTGTCCTGTTGAAATATGAGGCAGCTGGACAATATCTTGACTGAAATACATTGGAGGAATATGGAAATGTGAAGTACAGCTTTTGTGAAAATCAGAATCTCTGTTCACTTTATCTATAACTACACTTGTTGATTCTTGTGACTGTGATGCAATTGATTATCTCTAAAAATGATTCTCCCTGAGGTGTGGGGACTGTGCCTTTCCCTAATGGATGAGCAGAGCTCATCCAGTTTCTCCCAGACTTGAGGCAGATCAAAGTTCAAATTTTTAACTTTTGTTTTGTTTGGTGGGTTTTTTTTTTTTTCCTGTGACTTTCAGTTCAGTTTTATTTTCCACAATAAAATTCCAGGGCGATGTTGTAGCCTCCTCTGAAGGCATTCAGCTGCTCTGTTCCTGAGTGTACCTCACACCCAGCCCAGCTTGCTGAGGATGTGAGGTTCAGCCTGTGGTCTGTTCCTCTTCTCCCTGCAGTGACTTTGGCATTTCTAAACCTGTTTGCAGAGCAGAGCAACGTCTCAAAGCCATTATGTTTTATGAGTTGCATAATTACCAGTGTCTGGATATGGGATGGGGATACCTCAGTGAGGAAAACATGGACAGGGCTCGTTTGATTCCATTTCTCTCTGCTGGCAGCAGCAGTGGGACACACCACAGCATTCACTGCTGTCCTTTGCACGATGAGGGGCATGAGGTGGTGTGGCAGAGCAAAAAGTGATCATGGCAAACCAAGTTTCAATGGTTCTCTTGCTTTGTGCAATGGATCATTGTTTCTTTTTATGGGGATTCAAATGGAAAAAGTGGCTTGGATGGGGAAAAAAAAATCTCTACTTACAGTTTTTCTAGATACTTCCAGCAAATGGGAACATAATAAAATGATTTTGTTTCTTGAAAAAGTTTTATTAAATTTGTTAAATTTAGCTTTGTTTTCTGCTTAAAAAGGGGAGGGGGTGGAGTGATAATAAATGTCATTTGAAAATAGAAGTGTCCTTGGTTTCCTGTTTTCAGTAGGCTTAAGATAATTTATTTGTTCTACTTGTAGTTTGTCAATTGATGCCTCCCTTCCAAAACTGTCTGTGGGCCGCCTTAGCCAGAGTTTCCTACAGTTATTTTTGCACTATTGTTAAACAGAACCATGCAGCATGTTGCTTTTTCAATTTACTGCGTGGGATCTGCACATAGTTTTCCATTGTGGCATATTTGTGTCTTTGTCACTTTTATTGTTTATATGCCAGCATATGGCCAGAAAAAAAACAAACTTCTTTCCTCAGTTTTCTTCTTTTGTATTGTTTAGTCCACAGTGCCTTTACAGCAACAATTTGTAAAAATCAAATTCCTGGAATGTAATTGGTTTGCTTGAAAAAAGAAGGAAAACTGGGAGAATACATCTCAGGGATTAGTGAATATTTAGGAATGGCTTTATTTTCCTACCCAGGGCTGCATATAGGGCAAAAAAAGCCAATGCCTGTTTTTATTTAAAAAACTTCAGTTTGGTCATTTAGGCTCATATATCTCACCATGGCACTTGCACAGACATTAGTGCCTGCATCAAGATCTTCTATAGAGCAAGCATTGCCAAAATCTGCCAGCATGGATTTCAGTGCCTGACAAGGACCAGATGCTTGCATTTGTGGGATATGGAACCCCAAACTCAGCAGTTGTCCAACTGCTGCTTTATTGCAGTTGATCTAAAATTGACCAGAGATAGATGGGGTTTGGGTTTGTTTTTTTAACAGTATTGACAGTGTAGTTGGAGGTTGTAGAAAAGACCATTTTTTCTTAATTTCTGTGTAGCATCAATGCTTACATGACATCCTGATGAAAAAATTTCTTGGTTTATCTACTACTAAAAATCACTACAAACTAGGCCATATCCATGAAGCGATCAATTCTGTTGTTCCATAGGTTATTGGCACCCATGATTTGGCTGTAATTTGAGGCAGGAATGTTGTTGTTAGCACGGCTCCTGAAAAACAAGGAGTTAAATTGTAAAGCAAAATAATCATTCACTTACAAAACTCTGCTTTCTTGTCAGTGCACTTCCAATGTACCACATATTTTTAGCAGTAACCGAAGACCAGTAACCAGTTTGAAATCCCATACAACAGATGGATAAATCATGATAAATCCACGATGTTGACTTCTCCTGCATTTTCCATTTGTTCGAAGCTGTTGCACACCACACAACCCACCACGTAAAAGCCTGCTGGAAACAAAATATGATTTTTCTGTAGTTTCTTTGGTTAGTGAAGTATTTTCAAGAATACCAACAGTGATTTGAGGTAAAGAATCCCTGCAGCAATTAGGATTCATTTACTGCTGGAGCACTTTATTAATTACACGTTTGTAACCACATGGATGGTCACAAAACCATTTGCACATGTCTGAATTTGGAGATTTGCAGACAGAAGATTTAACGTAAACATGGAAATGTTAAACTACTCATCTGTAGCCTGCAAAGAAGATAACAAGAAGGATTCTGTTCTCAGTGTGATTTGTGAACAATGCTAAGTAAATATTCATCATTAATATATAATAACTGTTGCTTTTGGCAGTTCACTTTTCATTTAATTTGATAATGTGTCCAGTAAATGAAGTGGTACAGGCTGCAGTGTTTTACCATCACAATTGCATATTTTCAATCATTGTTAAATGAAGGCAGCTCAAGGCAAAGCTTTAACCCCCACTAGTTTTGTGTGTGATAAAAAGAGAAGGCGCTATCAATCTTTATTGTCTGTCTCGCTTACTGTAATTGCATTCAATAGTCCACTGATTCTGTTGTCTGTGCTAATGTCAGGAACAGGGAAGAGCCAGATGCTCAGACTTGATCAGATGCATCCAGTGGCCACTTTGATAAGTTGGCAGCAAGGCTCTGGCTTCGATGATAAATTGTGAGTGCTGCAGATTATGAGCAGCTGAACACCGGGAGTGTGTGTGGGGAAACTTCTTACCTGCTTGGAATCTGCATTCCAGTGCCAGCCAAAGGCCAGCCCAGGGGTTATTCGGAAGCATCTCGTGCTGGGAAGGTGCCAGGGAGTTGTATGCTCATGGACAGCAACGCAACAAAAAACCCAAACAGCCTCAGAGTGATTTGAACATGACATTGAATAGTCCCGTTCAAAATAGTCTCCAGTAGTTATGGTTATCTGATTCAGCAGGAGAGCTTTGGAATTATGGTATTCCATGCTTTAAACCATCTTAAAAGTTGTGCTTTCTTGGCACCTTTCTTTCCCCCTCTAGTTTGAAGTAGTGCCTGGAATGTTTTCCAGAGTAGCAAACAATAATGCTTAGTGCAGTATGAGCAGTGACTGATCTTGGTGAGGAAAAAACTCCAGTGTAGGCAAGGGCACTGTGGAATAAGGTGCTTTCTACAGGTTCTTTGCACCTTTAACATTCCTCACAGGTTAATTATAATTATTTCAGCTCTTCAGTGAGTGTCATCCCTCAGACAAGTAGTTGTTAGAGAAGATCTGGAAAGACTCAGAAGTCTCACCTTCATCCAGTTCATATCATTTGTGCAGAAAATGCTCCTATTTTTCCCTCAGAGTTGATGTGAAAGGAGTGATCCTAACTGTGGTTTGTTGTGTGTGGTATCACTTGTGGCTGACGGTTCCAGATTGTGTGTGCAGCAGGCCTAGGTTTTGTTTGGTACAATTTGATCTTTTTTGGATGCTCAAGGAGAGGACAAGACAATCCTTTCATCACCACTTCTCTTGGATGCTTAAGCAGCTCCTTTGACTGCTGCAGGTGTGTAGGGGCATCAACCTCACCCACGGCAGTGTGGCCACATGATAAATAACCTCTGCTAAGGCTCTGATGTGTACATAAAAGAATCATTATTTGAGGAAGTTTGGAAAACTAAAATTGGTTCCTTAAATTCAACAGTACCTACTGTTGCCTCCACCCCCCCCTTGCATTTTTTTTCAAATTAATTAAAGTGCACAGATGTTCAATTAATGCCTAAAAAAATCCATGGCTACAGCTGTGAAGCAACATTGTTGAGATTTAACATATCTAATAATGTTTCTCCCTTTGAAGAAATTCTATTAATGATACTCTGCTAAATAACTTTGCATTGATAAATTAAAGGAAATGTGGAGTAAACTAGAAGGAGATGTCAGCTGTCTGCTCCACTTATTTATGAGAATAACAGAGAAGCCCAAAATAAAAGATCTGCTTTTCATTTTCTTATACTAACATGTGGAAGAATTCTGGTTTCTAGGCAAAATGTATCAATTTAGCTGGAAATTATCGATACCTCTCTTGCAATTCATGGAGAGGTAGCTTGAAAAAGCTGCCATGGAAAAGCCAGCTGCTAACACTAAGCATATTGGGATTGTGAATTCCTTCAGTGCTGCTTTGTAAGGTGGAATAACAGCAGAGTCTTGCATGTGAGCCGTGGTAACTGCTAATACCACAGGGGCTTTAAATTTACATTGTTAAATTCTGGTAAAAGCAAAAGAGCTCAGGATAATGCAGGAGGTGTGGTGAGAACAGCAGAGGTGCTGCTGGACCAGGAGCTTTTTGAGGGGTGGTTGTGGTGCTCAGGGAAGGGTCTCAGATACAGAATGGTGAAGTTAAGTTGGATGTGAGGGCCAGCAAATATCCATGTGTTCTGTGGGGTGTCCTCAGTTTCTGAACAGAACTGCCTGAGCCACATGAATTAATCTGGTGTGAAGTATAAAATACAGAAGAGGAGTTTAATACTTTGAATTGTCACAGTTTCTCTGCTAGGCCAGCTGGTGTTCAGTGGAGGGCTAGATTTCACCTCCCAGTAAAGGCACCAGTAATCCTCCTTTTCATTCAACACAGAGGATTTTGCTCCTGAGTTATTTTGTTGGTAGCCTTTATCTTCCTAAGCATGAATTGATAGCCCAGAAGAGACTGAAGGCACGAGCCTGTCCTCGAGGATGTCACAGCCTGTGCTTCTAACACCTGGGCAGTTGCTCAGTTTATATCTTCTGCACACAAATCAAGGCATTTTCTGACAAAGAAAATGACCAGTAAGATCATGTTCTGTAAAGTGAAACTAGGCTTTGTGCTGATGTTTCCTGTGTTAGGCCAGAATTCCAGCTCCTAAATTAGAGCAGCTCCACTGGAACTAGAAAAGATCATTTATACAACTGTCCCCTTGATTGTTTTGGCTCCAAACATCTAGAGAACTGCTTAGTGATACAGCACAGGATTGTTTTTATTCTTACCTACTTGCCATTAAATCAAACCTAAGTAATTTTTACAGGCTAGTTAGTTGTAAAGGAATACCCTTTAAAATTCCCTCAGGAGTTTTCTCCAGGTTTGACAAGTTGTTTTCTACTTGAGGTGGAGCTGTGTCATTTGTAGTGTGTTTGTACAAGCACCCATTGCTTGTGCATTCAGGAGTGGGGAGTTTCTTTATTTTCAGCTCTCAGGTAACCTTAGAAGCAATAATCATACCTGTCTCTTCCAAGTGACGTGGCTTCACTGGATAATTTTGGAAATAATTTGATTTGCAGATGGCCTGCTAGACATGAGTTCAGTGCTCTAGGACTTGCTTTCTGAAAGCTTTACCAGAATAGTAGATAAGAGATAGGACCTGATTTTTGTCTGGGGCCAAAAGAGGCATTTTGTGCATGAAAAATGTTGTCTGTATGTTTTTGCAGCTGCAAATAATTGGGAAAAAACGTAATGGTTGGAGCTATTGCTTCATTTGTGTTTGCAGGTGATTGCAGCCCAGTCTCACTACTCTAAATGGATCCCTGATTCTGCTGTCAGGGAACGTACTCATTCCCAGCCAAGTAGATCAGGATCTGCACATCCACCTCCTGGGTGGGGGTCTCAGGTGGGACAAAAAGGGGAAAACTGAGAGCAAAAAAACTGGAAAGCAAAAATGTGTTCAATATCTTCCTTAAAGAGTGGGGAAGAACCAGGTTTAGAAATATTCTGATGCTCTTCTCCAATGGTGCAACATTCAGAATCACCGTGCCTAGAAACTGTTGGCTGCAAAGGAGAGAATTCTTCCCTTTAATTCAAATACCTTCATTTCACAATCAAGTATCTAAAATTAAAATTTCTTTGAGATAAATTGTCTCAAATTAAGGAACCAAGCCAATTTTCTTTTAAAAGATAAAGTCAAGTCCTTGAACTTAACAATAGATGAGTATGTGAGAATAAAGTTTGTAGTTAGGACCAGTTTGAGGAAGCAGAGAAGAATTTCTAAAACATCTCAGAAGCATTAAATTGGAATTTCATCCTGAAAAAGTTTTGGCATGGAATTTCTCAATTTGTGATGTACTATGCAAGGTAAACTTCTCTTAGCTATGGGACAGAAGCCCGAGTCCACAGCCTTTGGAAGTCACCAGCACCTTTGCAGTTGAATCAGCAGATCTGGGATCATATTTAATGAACTTGTAGTATTTTAAAAATAAAAATCTCATTTTTTCTCTCTTGCTTTTAAAGCAATTTTGGAGCAGTGGGGTCAGATTGAGTTCTGTCAGAGGAACTCAGTGCTCTGATTTCTCACTTTGTGCAGTAATTCCCGCTTGTGTTAAGTTGAACGTATTCACTGGACATTGTGCTCTTGATGAGCTGAAAATCTTCACCTTTGGAAGGAGACCAGTGACTGTGCAAAATGAGAGTTGTTAGAGACAGGCTTTAAACTTTTCCCTTTTTACTTCTCATACGGGTTTTATTAGTAGTGAGCTGGGCAGATTTGAGCAAAACCCTGCTGATGCTTTTTATGCATTTTCCTGTGTTTGTAGAATTGGTTTGAGTTATGTTACAGAGTCTGGAGTGTAGAGTTCCCTGGCTGTAGTGGGTTACTGTGTTATATTTTAAAATATCTGCATGCTGAGATATCCAGTAATGTGCTTTTTCAATAGGAGTTTGGGGAGAAAGCTCAGCATTTTGAACATGTGCTGTAAATTCTTAATTTGGCTTGCCCTGGAATTTTCAAGGAGTATTTGTGGGTTCCTGTGAGTGTTGTCAGCACATTGTTGGGGAGGGGATTCAGTGTATATGTGGTGGCTGTGAACAGGTCCATGAAAAACAGCCACAGAAACTTCAGGAGCATTTGTGTGGTGAAGTCTAACACCATCACTGGGTATCTGCACAGATGTTAAATGGCTGTCACACAAAAAAAAAAATCAGAAATGTTCAGGTGTTGAAAATTATTCAAATTATGTAAATATTCAGATGTTTCATATAAAAATAAGAAGATGCCACCTTGTGGTAAGAAAGATACTTTAGTGTATCAGTGAACCTTTTGGGTGAGCAGGCAAGGATTTTTAAATTCTTTTTTAAGCAATAGTTTAGCAAATAAAATTAAATTTTGGGTTGAGAAGTGCATGGCCAAACTTCCCCTTTCCCATGTGTGTCCTTCTCTTTGTGTGCTCAGAGTTTTCACAGGAGTGCTGAAGCAAAGGCTGAATATTTCCCAGCTTTGTATTCCTGTGTCTTTTCCAAGCTGTTTGCTGTTAGCCCAGAAAACTGGGGCTGGGAGGAGGGACCCCCTTTCCCTGGGCACAGCTTTGGGGGCTGAGCCTTTTTTTGGTGGTTGTTGCTTTGGGGTTAATTGTGTGGCCAGGCTGAGGGAGCAAAGTCTTGTCTCTCTTTTCTGCTCAGCACTTTGAGCAACTGTGATTTGATTTGTAGCCAAACTGGAAAAATATGGAAAAATAAAGGTTTTAAAAGATGAATAACATCTCTAAATTTATGTAACAGGCAGGCAGGGCTCATACCTGTGGTAACATAATGGATATCTATTCATTATAATGGATTATATAAAGTTTGTCTTTGCCTTTGCACTTACTCAAACTCCATTAACAATTACAAGGTGAACTGTGTAACCTGACAACATCCTCTTTCTCACCAGAATGCTCTTCTTTAAATGTCTGTTTGGATTTTAAAAAAAGAAAACTAACCCCCCCCCCCCCCAACCTTATGCTTTCTCTTTATTTTATTATTCTGTATTCTACTTGTATGATTTGAACAAACTACTTTATGAGCCACACACTTAGTGAGAGCACAGCACAACTGCTGTCATGTGCATGGCAACAAACTGCTGTTGTCTGACTGTTTGGGTCTCTTTATTTTACACATTGATGGGCAGGAAAAAACTACAGGCAAGAAAATAATTGGAAAATGTTACACTCCTAAATTTTGTTCTTGTGCACTCACAGGCTCCTTAACAGCAGGGGATGTGCGGGCACTTCTGTGCATATTGAGGCTAAATAATAATAATAATAATAATAATAATAATAATAATAATAATAATAATAATAATAATAGGGTTAGCAATTTTTCCCCAATTTGAAGAAGTATTGTGCTTGTAATTAAAACATATTTTCTCTTAACATAATTTATTTCCTTGCATAATGTAATTTGACAGAGCATTATAAATGTATATCTCTATGCTTCATGACCCCATTATGAGGACAATTTTTCCATAGTAATTCATTTGTGTTGTGTTTCTTCTTGCTTTCTGATTACACAATCAGTATTGAATTGTGCAACCAACATCCTGATTAAAATGAGACAAAAACCTATACAGCTCAGCTCCCTGAAAATCTCCTCTTGTTCCCCTAAAGACAATGGCAAAATTCTTATTTGTTGGAGGAGACAAAGTTATTAAAATGGATTGCAAATGTGAAGAGAAGAAGGTGGAGCTCTAGCTCCCCATGGGAGGAAGGCAGGATAGGAAGTATCAACCACAGACACAATTTGGAGAAGTATTGCAGGAAAAAAAGGAAAACCTTTAAAAAGCCAGGACTGACAAGAGGGATTTGGGAGAATGTTTCTCTTTTTTTCCCTCAGATTTCAGGTATATATATTTTTTTTCACAGCAACAATTTATTTATTTAGAAAATAACTTCAAAATAAAACAAGAAGTGATTTTTAGGCAGGACTGATAATTCTTCCAAATGCACAAATAATTTTATTTTTACTTTTATTTTTAATTCTATCCCATCACCAGGGCCAGGAATCTGGTGCTGCTGTGGGCTTTGCCTCCTCCATTTACAGCTGCTGTGTTTCCACCCAAAATGTGCTTAGGAAATAATACGAGCCAACCTGTTCAGCCACTTGAGAAGGGTTACAAAATCATTAGTCTGGACTAATTTTTGTGCTTAAAATTAAGCACACATTCTGGCAAATAATAGGATTAAAGTCTAAATTGTGCATATTTTTGTCTGGGGTTCAATTCTCTTGGTTTCTTTTATGCTCATTTTTTCAACTCTTTGTAAGTAATGTAGTATTTGATTATTGATTGGCTAGCAGTTAGAAAAGCACAATTTTGATTTATTTCTTGAAAATATTAATAAGATGAATGCCAACTGTATAAGCATATTTGCAGTGCTGTGTTGATCTTGGAAATAATCAACTGAAGAAAAAATTAGGTCTTAGTCCTTGAGACTGAACCATATCCAGAAGAATGGAGAAAGGGAGTTGCAGCTTTTCCCTGTGAACTCTGGCACCCGTATTTATTGATTTATTTGGTCATTTGAGAATGGGTTTAGATGGAGCATGGGCTGACCACAAACAACAACAGCAAATTAGTCACAGGTATTAGAAAACAGGGCCACAAATCTTAGCAGTGGGCCAAGTTCAGCAAAATGCTGATTAATATCAATTATTAATTAAAACCTGTTAGAGCAGAAGTTTGGTCTCATGGTCCATAATCTAATTTGGGAGCTGTGAATTCTTAATTTTAATACCTTCTATTTTTCTCATAGCACACACAGTTTTATATTATCTCCTTTTTGCTTCCTATAGAAATAACACTATTTACTTCAGTGCTACTACTCGAGATGTCATAACTCCAAGTAGTTATAGTTAGAACTGGTTGAGAAATGGGAAACATCTTATGGAACATTTCTGACCAATTCTAATTATTGCCCTTAATGTATCGTTGCAAAATTTGAAACAGGATTTCTTTGGAAGTTGTGACCTGCTCTTTGAAAGTAGGGGAAAATACTTATTTTTAATCACCTTCATCTCAAGAGCTGTAATTGAGGTTATGAAGTTATAGTGGATTAACAGGTTAGTGGTTTTTTTTTTCAATATGGAGAAAAAAATTCAGCAAGTTTCTTATAAAAACTTTACTAAGTGCTCAACCTTTGAACACAAATGCAAAATCAAATGTTTTAAGTTCGGGCCATAAGCTTCACATTAGAAATTAATCATGAGATGTTTTGGTGATAAAATCTCTCTCATTTGAAAATGTAATTTATTAACCAGCACAATATCTATTTCAGGGCATTATTCAAGCCGCAATAAAGATTTTCATAATATTAGAATAATGTGCCGATATTAAGCCCTGTGTGAAAGGCGAACGCTTTTCCCTTGGCTCACAACCATCCCTTGGGGATGCAAACCCCAGTGCCAGGGATGGGAGCTGCTGTTTGCTGGAGGCACAGAGGAGCTGCTGTTTGCTGGAGGGACAGAGGGGTCCCAGGAATGTTGGAGGGGCTGTGAGCTCCCTGCCCTTGAGCTGCTCCCCTTGGCCTCAGTCCCTTCTCTGTGCAGGGCAGGTGGACACCAACCATGAAATCCTTCCCAAAGCCTCTCCCATGGGCACAGCAAGGGCTGGGCTTCCTATGAGCACCTGCCTGGGGTGAAGGGTCTCAGGGAGCCTTGGAGATCCCATCTCCTGCACTTCCACCTCACTGCTGCCTCTCCTCCCTCCTGTCCAGCTCCACACTGCTGGTGGCTCTGCGTGCACCAGGATACGCGGCGTGCGTTTGATCCAAAGGGAATGGAACAGATGGAAGTCTTGGGGTTGAACTCTGTTGTCTCTTTCTGTTCTTGGGGAAGAAATAGTCAGGAAAATGAGAGCAAAGTATTAGTTCTGGGCAAAAAGAAGATCCTTGCAGTTCCTCTTGCATTTGCATGGTTTTCTTTAGGTTGTAAAAATAATTTAATGTGACTGCAGCGTCTGGTTGTGGGAAGCCTCGTGGATAGGCAAGAAGTACCTGACAGCATTTGAACTGTGCTATTTTGCCTGTGCTGTAATTATTTTCATTTATGAAATTCTAAATTCGAAATTCTGTTTTAAATATTGAATATTTCTGGTGAACTGACAGCTTGTGCTAGCTTTAGGATATGCCTGCTTGGTAATTATTCATGAGAAGAACAGCTGAAAACAAACTCGTTATACACCTTGGCAAGTCACTGTGATTTGAATTCTGTGAAATTTCCCTATGGCCATGTGACTTTATTCTAAAGTACTCTAACAGTGCAGATGTCCAGAATGCCGTAGTTGTTACAAATGTTATTCCTGTAGTCAAAGTTTGGAATCATCAGTGCTTCAGGAGAAGTGGAAGGAAAAAAAAAAAAAAAGAAGAAGTAAAAAGAGAAGAGGAGAAAAGACTGATGATAGAGGGTGTGTTTTGAGTGTTTGTCACATACTTCATTATGTGCAGCTCTCATACATTACCAGATATATATCATAGGGGATATATCTCAGTGCATGTTCAGGGCATAGAATGGAATTTACAGTGCTTGTAAGAACACCCCGCTGAAATGCACTAAGTGTTTGAAATATCTTGTTTAAGCCATGATACAATAAGCATCAGCACTGACATTTTTGGAAGTTTAAAAGTAAGATAATTTCTGTGTAACATCGGATGAAGAATTGAAATGCTTCAGATTTAGCTAAAAATAAAACATTTCTCTGGTTTTGCCTTTTCTTTTTCTTCTCCATATGGCTCCTGAAGCATTCCTTAATTTAAATAGGTTTTAGAGCTCATCCCTTATAGTTCCTGAAGCATTCATTGCTTTTGAGAAAAAAAACATTTTAGCATGTGCTATTCTTGTTATTCTAATTAGAAAAAAACAGCTGGTCCTGTGCAGCTCTGACTGGAGTCTTTTTCAACACATTGTTCAGATTTTTTTTCTCTCTTTCTGTCAAGCCACAGGCTACCACCTCTCCTCATCCCACATGAGCCAGCCCCCAAACACCTGCATGTGCAGCCTGAACCCACACATCTGCCAGGGAACACAAAGAAAATACTTCATTGGCCACAGGACACGTACATCAGACATACATATTAGGAATATCTGTATTCCCAAGGAACTGCAAGTGACACCGAGCTAATGGCCAGTGGTTTCCATTGCCATCCAGAGGTATTTTTAGGTGCCTTTACTTGCATTCCTGCTCCTACATATTAACCAACTGAGATGCTTTCATTTAAAAAAGAAAAAAAAAGGTAATCAGCCTTCAGTTAGGATTTTGATATCTGTAAACGTGTGTGCCTACAAATAATCATTGGAGCTGATCAAAGTCCCACTCGCTGTTGCTATGGAAATGAATCCCCATTTTGTTTACGGATGGGTATGCGCCACATGACAGGGAATGATGTCAGGTGGAAAGCTGAGATAAATTAAATTTGTGGTCTGAAGTTATTAACATATGTTTTGTGTGAGGGTGTGCATGTGTATTAACTAAGAAAGGGAAGATCCAGAAAATTCTGTTCCTTTAAAATGTCGGGGAAACAGCACCTTCAACATAAATCATGGCATCATTTCTTCCAGTGGGATGAAAGAGACACGGAGAGGTTGGGGCAAGGCTGTTTCTGTGGCATGTCCAAATCCATGGAGCTGTTCTTTAATAGTCCTACTCATTGTTTAATTTCCTTCTCCATTGTTTCCTCCTGTGTGAGTTCCATTTGTTGGTCAGATTGCTCTCACAAGTGTCCTGAACTTTGCTTCCGTGTGTCTTGCCCGAATGGAAAGTCAGAATTCATTTCTAGCTCTGAGTAAAAAAAGTAATTTATTTACAAATTAAATTAAATAACTTGTGCATCTGACGAATAAATTGCATTAATCCTTCTGTAGACTGTGTATGGATTAGTTAAGAGACGCATCAGAAATGTAAAATAAGAAGCACTTGTCCCATGATAACACTGGATGCAGCAGAGAGGAGGAACTACTGACAAACAGCCAAAGCTTAAAGGTTCGAGCAGCCCAAAACAATGCCAGATTTTTCCTTTCCAGAGTTTGACTTGTGGAACATAGAATATTAGACCAGAAATGCAGAATGTTAGACAAGTGCCAGAGACTGCAGCAGTTCTGTTGCTCCACAAAACATTTGTATTAAAAAAATGCCCCGAAGATGCTCTGATATTTCCGTAGATTTATATGTTGTTATTCAATACAGGATCAACACTGAATTGGCTACTTTGAAGGCCACAGAGCATTTTTCTGTTTCTTTAGAAATACAATAATCTCTCTAATTCACCTGCCACGTGGTGCTGTACCACCTAGCAATAGGTGTGTAATTGAGGGCAGAATTTGACCCTTTGATTCTGTAAATCACATATGATCATTACAGAAGGGCTCAGATCTTTAGACGTTGTATGATTGCCAGCTCACCAGCCACCCTTCCTTTGTCACATTATTTTTTTAGAGGCTGACACTCTAATGAAAGCAATACAAAAGGCTGCCAGAGCCCAGCTCAGAATGCCCAATTTGCTTTGACTGCCATTTTCCCGAGCAAAAAGTGTGTTCCATTATTTGTATCGATATTAGGGTGAACTTACAACAGCTGATCTTCCGGACAGGGGCTATACCTCTCACAGCTGTGCACCTTTGTGGTATCCTGTAAATAATGATTAAACAGTAGGGAAATGAATGCAATGCTGAAGTTGGACTAATTGACTTCTGTTGGCTGTGTGGAGCAGTAGGATTTAAGCATTACTCGGTTTTCAGCCCATACACTTAAGGAATAAGATTATAGAAGATTTAGTGTGTGTGTTTTTGTGTGTAAAAGCTGAGCAAACCCCATTTTCCTTGGCCCAGTCTTCCAGAATAATCTCTGGTCCATCCATTTGTACTCATTACCTGGTGTCTGCAGCAAGGAAAGAAAGTCTGCTCTTTGGCACTGTTTTGAAAATCTTGAATTCCTTTCCCTTCTGTCCTCCTCTGCCGCAAACTTTTTCTGTCCTCCTCATCTGAGCTACTTGGGGAGAAGGAGCATTAAAGCAAGCTTGTCAAATGTTAACCTGGCAAAGAAAAGGCTTGGAAATGCATTTTGTTCCCTGGAGAGAGGCTGTATTATTCCGAGGTGCCCTCTGCTGTGTCAAGAGCTAAAGATGCTTCACGAACCACACCTTGGCAGAGATGAGTGAGACCCTCCCTTCGAAAGGCTCCGACCTGTTGAGCGTCCTTTTCATCATTACAGCATTGGAGCGCCTCGGATTAATCATCTCTTCCCACAAGTAGAATTCCTTTTGTTAAGACCTTAGGGAAGCTAAACTTTTCAAAATACACACCGGACGGGACTGAAGGGGTTTTTTTCCTTTCCTTTGGAACCCCATTCACAGGAACAAACCTCCATGTTCAAACTTAAAAAACAGAGGCAGCAAGGGTTTCGATTCAGAGGAAGAAAGATGCGCTGGTCTTGAGATTCTGTGAGGATCCAGCATTCTCCTGAGTGCTGGAGAAATTTGTGAGACTTATTATCGCCCAGGCCAGCATTTTAAAGAAATCCCTGACTAGATCGAATTTAGCTTTGGCACAAATGGGTGTAACTAATATTAGAACCCTAAAAAGGATCTCATTAATCATCATTAAAAAACAATGCTTCGATATTCTTAGAGGTGGGATTTGGTGTTTTTTTGTGGAGTCAATTGAGGCTTAATTTTCTGTGTGGGTATTACATGCACAGATCTTGAGCCCCAAGGGATTTCTTCTGAGACATGACAGTGAGAACATATTGCTGCATGTGAAAAATACTTCTGCCAGTGGTGCTCAACAGAAAGAGATTTTTCTTGCTTCAGAATATGCTAAAAAAATTTAAAAGAACAATCCCCCCTAAAACCCCACCACACTATTACTTTGCAGTGTGCTAGAACTGAATCTGAAATTTGGGGGTTGAAAACAAACTCATTTTTAGACAGGCAGGTGTGTTGAGCCTATAAAGAAGTTGAATGCACAGAGATTCAGATACACAATACAAAGTTAGGTTTCCATGTGATTTACTGGGTTCATTTGCTTCCTTTTCTACTTTTATTCTGGATCTTTCTATTGTTATCCTTCAAAAGGAATACAGTGCAGCAGATTCATCAGAGGCCATTATTTACTGATTCTGTATATTGTTTTCATAATGGTTGAACTCAGCAAATCATGAACTGATTATTGAGTTTTAGCAAGTGGCTAATGAATCATTGATGCTGGCTCAGGGAGAAAGAGATTCCTCTTGTTTCTGCAGTTCTGCAGGTTTCCAACAGATTTCACAACCACTTCCATTTTTTCCTTTTATTTCTTCCTTATCTTCTTCTCTTGGAGTGTTACCTTCAAAAACCCAAAGCCAGTGACCACTTCAGTTGTGTCAAGTGTTTTTCATTCTACCTTAGTGATGTCTACTGACTAAAAGCACATATAAGAAAGAACCAACATTATTTGCAAATTTCATGAGGTCTCAGGCGAATGAGAAACTATCAATAAACTTTCAGTCTCACTATAAATCAGCGACAAGATGGCACTAAAATAATATGCAATTTCAAATGAATGATTTTAATAAGTTAGCAAAACAGAATTGTTGATTAATACAGCATAACATATTCCATGTGTATTATGGAATTGTAATGAATTATTATCAGAGATGCTATTTTATAGCTGTAATGTAGCAGTGTGAAAACTTTAATAGAGGCCTGCAAAAAAGGCTCTTTTCCTTCTCATTTTTATCTTTCAGCTTCTTGAAATGCCTGTCCCTACAGAATTGTTACAAGATAATAGAACTCAAAGATTTATTTCTGATAAAAGGTTTAAATTGCAACAGCAAAATATAATAGCTCAATAACAAAACTGAATAGATATTAAAATAAAGAGGAAAGAAAAAGGCATAGACTTATTGCTTACCTGTCCAATCATGAAAATGGATCCATCATGTTGCAACTTGATAGCAACTCCCTATAAACTGTATGTTGGAATTCAGGAGGGGAATAGACTCATGGGAATTATTAGAATCATAAAATGGTTTGGGTTGTAAGGGACCTTAAAGATCATCCAGTTCCACTCCTGCCATGGGCAGGGACACCTTCCACTCTCCCAGGTTGCTCAGATCCCCATCCAACCTGGCCTTGGACACTTCCAGGGATCCAGGGGCAGCCAGAGCTGCTCTGGGCACCCTGTGCCAGGGCCTGCCCACCCTCCCAGCCAGGGCTGCTTCCCAAAACCCCACCTATCCCTGCCTCCAGCAGTTTGGAACCATTGCCCCTTGTCCTGTCCCTGTCTGCCAGATAAAAAGCCCCTGTCCCTCCCTTTTCTAAGCCCCCTTCAGGCACTGGAAGGGGCTCTAAGATCTCTCCAGAGCCTTCCCTTCTCCCACCCTGGCTCCAGAACAGATTCTCCTTGGAGCATCTTCATGGCCTCCTCTGGGCTCACCCCAACAGCTCCATATCTTTGCTGTGTCCAGAGCTGGATGCAGACTCTAGCTGGGATCTCAGGAGGGCAGGCAAGAAGAGGACAAGTCACTGGTTGCATTGGTGTGTGTGTGTGTGTGTGTGTGAACTCCACAGAAACAGATTTTCCTGGAAGTAATTTCTGTCTGGATTAAGCCTTATTTGTCCCTTTCACCTTTCCCTCGAAGAAAATTACCTTTATCATAATCTGCCAAATTTAGTTTGTTTTCATTTCTACTCAAATGATATTGAGAATAGTAGAATTTTTTTCCCTGGGGTGAAGGTGAACAATGTTTGTGAAATAAAAATTCCTGTATTATACTTTAAAGGCCTTCACAAGTTTTTAGGGCTTGTATAGAGCAGCCTGATGTGAAATCAGAGTCCTGGGATCATGTGTGCCATTCCTACACTGGGGGAACAATGGTTTGGATATTTGCTTGGGGCAGCATCCCAGCTTTTACCTTGAGAAAAGATGCAGGTTTGGATATTTCTTTTGTCCTTTTTTTCTGCTTTTCTAGGTGGAGATGGGCAGTTTCAGCATGGGAGGTTGAATCTTGTTGGAGAAAATCTGTAGAAAAGATGAGGAATGGGGTTGGGAGGAGTGAACCAGAACTACCCTTATGTGTAACTTGGCAGGCTGGAATATTTATAATTTTGATAATGCTTTATTCCCAGTCTTGCTCATAAAACCACTTCATCATCAAAACCAAGCTGATTGGGTTGAAAAAGTCCATTTTCTGTAGTTTCTGTAGAATCTTTCCAAGCAACTCTAGCAGTTGCTCAGTAAACTCGTGGGTTTGTGGTTCTTCAGCACCAATGGCTGCTTTCATCTTTATAGAAAAGGAAGATTCCCAGGGGCTGATACAAAGAAATTTTCTTGTGCAAATCTCTGAAAAGAGAGCCCTGGTCCCATTTCAAACCCCAAATAACAACCCCCTGATTTTCTGAAGTCTGGAATGGTCCCACTTTCCTGTGCAGGAGTAGCAGATAGCCATAGCTGGGCTGAACTCTTTCCTCTCATCTGTTTTTTCTCTTCATATTTCACAGAAAATTTCTGCCACGTATGGAATTGAACTGCAGCTAATAAGGTCTGATTGGAATTTTCATGAGCAGCATCTTGTCAGATTTGCTCAAAATAACTAAGATACTTCAGATATTTTATATATTCTCTTTCAAAGATTAATGAGAAACCCCTCTTTAAAATTAGGAAGTAAATATTTTTCAGTATTAAAGTCATTGTCTTTTTTGGTATGATACATCATTAAAAATAGTTACATTCCTGATGTACACACATTTTCTAGGACAAAGACTGTGAAAACTTTGGGGAACTTTCAAGAGCTGAAGCAGATGAAATGCCTGGATATTTTTTCAGGTGCATTAAATCCTGCTGAGAAGTTAAGTTGAAATGTTTGATCAATTATATTTAAAAGAAGTTTGGGGTTTTTTTGGTTAATTTAATTTCTTTTAGAATAACAAGATTAAAAAACGACATCTGTGAACTGCTATCCCACTTTTTTGTACTCTTTGTCCAGGTTCATCCAGTCCAAATCTTGAGTGTATGTTGGATTTGATAAACAAGGCAGACAATTTACAGATCTGGTGCTTGTTGGCTTCTCCCCGTTTTTACAGAGCTGCTTGTGTGAAGCCTTTTGGCTGCAGGAAGTTGGGATAATACAAATAAACCCCCCAGCCTTCCCTGCCAATATTCCCTTCTTCCTACTCCTGTCCAGCCTGGGCTGTGTACCCAGAGGTGAGCTATTAATATTGCCTTTTTACAGCTAAATTATCTGACTCCAGAATTGTTCACAGATTCTATTAAAGACCCCTATTGAGGATTGCCTCTACAAATAGGCATTTTAATTCATCCGGGTACACTAAGGTGTTACCTTCCTTTCATTAATAAAATGGAAACTCATAAAGAAAACCAGATTATCCTGAATTTATGATCAAGTAATTTTGTTTCTCTTAGCTCTGGTAATAATTGTAGAACATTATTTCCTTGCTTCTTTTCCTTTCTCCTTCACCTACCTAGACAATCTTAATTTCTCATGTTTATTTATCTTTTTTTTCTATTTTAATTTGACAGGAAAAGCTATCTAGGACCCCAGGAGGCAAACACAGAGAGTTAGGAATTGGTCCTTCCCATTTCCACTTTAATGAAATAATAAGTAATTGGCTCATATCTACCCACATTTTAGAAATTCTAGGTTATTCTTTGTGTCCTACCTTAAAAATTCTTAAAAGTGTAGTTTCTGGCTTTGGTTTTTATACATATTTTGCTTGGGTTTGGTTTTTTTTTTTTCATTTTGTCATCTGCACTGCAAGATGATTCATCTCATCGTGACTCTGAATATTCAACTTTGTACCTGCACTTTCCTGTTTCCCCCTTGAAACAAAGCCATCAGCTCCAAGTGAATGAAATTTGCATACACTTGGGGTCCTCAGCAGGGATCAATCAGCACAGTTTTCCTGACTCCAGCCCCTCTCTGTGCCACTTTCCCTCAATGGCAAGGCTTTCCCTTTATTGCCACCTGCCTTTTTGGGGGAATCCAGTTCTTCTGCAGGGGGATCGTGGTGTGGATCCCGTTCTGCCTGAGCACTTCCCTGCTGCAGGGCCCTCCTGAAACACCTCTGCAGACACCACTTGAGTTGAGTGACTACTTCATGAACTTCAAATGAAGTGTGCAGAGCTAAATTATCCCTGGAGGTGCTTTGCAGGTTGTGCTTCTGGGATGTCTTAGGGAGCAACCACAGAAAACATCCAGTGCATTTACAGGAACATGAACGAGGGCAATGCCATCAATCCCCAGCTACATTTCAAAGATACCACCAAAATTTAAAGCATCTTTGTTTCTCATACCTTTTCATTCAGAGGTTGTTAATCTCCTCTAAAATAGCATAAATGAGATTTAAAATTTAATTTTGAAGCCCACACACACATTAAAAATGAAATGCATTAGTCAGATTTTAATCATGATCTATTAAAACTGGCAACAAAAGTGGAAGAGACAGATCTCCATTCCTGTCATAGAAAGAAAATCTTCCTCAAATCACCTTTTTTTCCCAGTCCATGGCAGTTCCACCATGTTTGACCTAAAGGCCACCTGCTCTAGAGCAAGTGATGGTCGGTGCCTGTTTTGGTACAACAGTGTAAAAAATGTTTTGCTGCTTATCATCAAATTTTATCTCAATGAGCTGTTACTGCCTTAAAAATGAATTTTCTTTATTTCAAAAATTGTTTTCTTTAATGAGTGGCATTCATTATTTTTGATAATCTAGTAACTGAAAAGTAGTTTATGAAGATGGCCTAATCTCACTTAATGTCTCTGTTGGCATCATGGACATTGCACTTCTCTTTCTAAATGAAATCTTTCTTGCTTACACATTCTTAACCTGCTCAAGCATTGAAAGCCAATAAACTATGCATTTTCTTAATTTAGAGCTGCTGAAGTTGCTGAACAGAAATATTTTCAATTTGATATTACTTTCATGATACAGGAAGCAATAGCATGGAACCCCAGATGAAGCATTCCCGAAACATGGACTGAATTGATGATTTATTTTTCTCCTCCTTTATTAAGAATGTATAAGAGTCAAGGATGATATTCCAACATGTCAAATCCCAGAGAAAAAAATAAAATTAATTAGATTTTTGCATTTCATCTATATTATCTCAAGAATAGGAATAGAAAACCCTTAATTTCAGACAGCCTCTTCCTGACTCTTCTGAATAGAGTCAAGGAGAAAATTCTGACTATACAGGATTAGGGCCAGATAGAAAGAGGCCAGTTGAGGGGAACAGCATCCTCCATCCTCATGTGGTGAGGATGAAGGTGAGTCTCAACCACTTTTCCTTCAGCATGAGGTAATCCCACTGCAGGTTTTGTTTATCAAGGGAAGTGGGGTAAAAAGGTAACACACTTCTCGAAAAGGAAATAAAAATTTAAGGCTTCACTCAAGTTCCTCTACCAGGATGGGCTTGGTTTATCCTAGCTCCATCTTTTGCTGTTAGTAATTTACTGTGAGGGTATCATGTACAGTGAAATCTACAGAAGTGATCTTAAATAGAGTAAATTTGGCTTGGCATGTTTAATAAAAGCTAAAATATTGCTGGCAGTGGAAATATTGGCAGGACTAGAGACATAAAGATAGTTTTGAAAATTTTTTGTTTTTTATTATTGCTTTCAGACTGCATTAAGTTCTGAAATTAGTCTAAAAAAATCATTGTACAAAATACAAGGTGAATATTGCAATAATTTTCCTAATGCGCTCCAAAACAGGGAGCTGCAGGTAAAGCAGCTGCCCTGCCTCAGCCTGTGCACTGCAGAAAGTGCAGCTCCCTGCAAAATGACTGCACCTGCACAGAGCGGAGAAGTTCTGCTGTGTGTACCATGAACTCCATGGCAGAGAAGCAAAAGTAATTTCCCTAATGCCTGGGATCTGCAGAGCATCCCCTGTTCATCTCTGGCAGAGCATCCAGGATCTCTCCCTGCCTGTTTGTGCCTCTGCAGCCTGTGACAAAGGCTCCTGCACCGGGCAGTGCTGAAACAAAAAGCTCATGTTGAAACTCGGGCAGGGAGCTTTCAAAGGGAGGATTCTCCTGAGGAATGATTGTTCAGTTTTGTGACACAACCTTGCCCTGAAAATGTTTCTTTATAGTGTGTCCAAAGGACTTATAACACTTTATGTAGCCCAAGTGCCTTCATGTCTGTTCTCAACTGCATTAAAGTGTGTGGAAGCTCTTGAATTGCAGGTATGGTGATGTGTCGCCACCAAAATCCACATTTTAAATATATCCCAAGACAGTTGGATTACCACAACTCCCTCACTGTCACATCTCCCTTTGGGTTGTCCCTGCCCTCCTTTCCCTTCTCCCTTTGCCTTTTCACCTGTGTGTGCCCAGTGAGGGCTTTGCCATGCTGGATGAGGCCACACAGGTGACAGCTCTGGTTTGGGGCAAATAATTTCTGTGCTGTCATGGCCAGTGCTTGTCCAAGGGAGGACAGTAAAAAGGGCTGTGCCTTTGTGCCAGCCCCATTCAGTGACAGAGACCCAGTACAGGTCACTGCAAGGAGATTGGGAGAGCTGTGCCAGGTCCTATCGTGCCAGTGCAAAATCTGCCTTTAATTTACTTTTGGTAGGATTAGACTGTTAATGAGCAGGTCCCTGCCTGTGTTTAGGAAGTGTGCAGCAGGTAACTGCCTCGAAAGGAGCATCTCTGCTTGTCTGCAATATTCTTTAATGCATCTTTGTAAGAGCAATGCTTCAAAAGTTTCTTCTTCCTTTGTTGTTAGAAGGCCGGGTTTAAAAGGTGCATCCACAGTGTTACATCTTCTCCATGGGTTGTTTATCCTCTCTCTTTTTATGCCTGAATCTAAACCAATAGTTGTTATTTCCAGGGCGTGGGCAAGACAAGAAATAGCTGTGTATGCTCTCATCATATTTCTCTGAATCACAAGTTAATTACTTCAAAGTTTAAGTTTATCCTAGAAATTATTGCTCTTCTGTTCTCAGAAATACATTATCATAGTTTATCACCAGCATCATCATTGACAATCTCCCTGTTCTGACTGTGATATTGATGGTCTCAAACATGTGTCAGATTCTGTGTGTGTGTAGTGGCTGAGAACAAAGCTGACTTCTACAACATTTTACTGTATTATCCGTGTTTAACCTCATTAGTTTATAGATTACTGTGGAACACTTTGTGTGTGGAAGGAGCAAAGCAGCACCAGTTTAATTCTCTGTGCTGCCTACACAAGTCATCAGTCCCTTTTGGTACTTCTGGAAAGTATCTGTAAATGTTATTTTCAATAAACATTTAGCTGGTTCATTATTAAATCTTCCTATGAATTTCATCCTCTGTAAGATGCTAAAAATCTTTAGAATTCATCAGCATGTCTTAATACTCGTGCTTGGCTAATGTTTTACATTTATAGGAGTTTTAAAAGGCAGGTGCAATGTGACATATCACAAGAAGCAAATTAAACTCTTGTAAAGCACAGCTGGAATGCTAAAAATGTGTATTTGTAATTTAAATATGTGACACCATCACACTGTAAAATCAGTTCATAATTAGAAAACATCTGTTTTTTTCCAATATGGTGTCTAATAGTATATTTAAATAATTTAGAATGCAATAAGGGGGAAAAAAAAAGTCAAGCTCCAGTATGTGATTCAGGCCTTTTTTTTTCTTTTGTTTAAATGTCCTCTTCCAGGTCTTTAAGTAACCCATCATTTTGAAGCTAATTCTTGGTTCACATTATAATCACCATTGATGAAATACATATGCCAAACATATGTGCTGTTATGACCTTATTGTCAGTCAAGAAACAGGTTTTGTGGGTGCTATTGTTGAGAAGGATTTACACACTGTCATGTTGCTGTTTTTTTTCTTTTCTGATTACTGGAGAACCGTGAGTCAAATAAAAGTTGATTATTTTAACAGGGGAATTTACATGAATACATATATTTATATATAGTAAACACAGTGATGCCTGAAGAGTTTATGATATCTGGAAACATACTTAAAGTAGATTAAATACTGGCTTAAAATGTAGTGGGATCAATTCGAGTTTAACTAATAAAGTTTGAACAAAACCACAACTTCTCAAATGAAGTTAACATGGTAGATTAGCCACACATCTGTCAGTGGTGCTCACGTAGGAGGGTATTTATGTGGGTGTGATGAAATTCCTAATGGATGGTTTTATCCTGCCTGAAGTGTGCAAGCAGAGCATTCCCCCAGTTTATTGGCAGTAAAGTCTGTAACCTTTCTCCTGCCACTGCCTAAGCATCTATTGAAGAGAAATAGAGGCCATACACTTCTGAAGAGGTTTTGGGCTCTTTTTTTCCATGGTCATACATGTACAACTGCTTGAAGGTATTCCCACATCCAGGAAAATGCCCCAAAAGCACACTGGGCACAGAAGTCCTGCTCAGAGGGATTTTCCAGCTCAGGAGCTGGGCACTGGTGCTGGTCAATACCATGAGGTCCATCTATCACCTCCTCTCTGGGATGTAAGTGTTCTGGAGGAAAAAAATGTGTTCAGTTTATGTGCTTTCTCTTTTAAACTCTCAATAATTTTTGCCCTGGAAATGAGGAAAAAAAATCGAAAAGTAACTTTTGGAGGGCTCAAGTACATAAAGTTAATGTGCTGCAGTTTACATGCAGCTCTGTCTTGATCGTCTTTTATCAACCTTTGCTGCTGCAGCCCACCACAGGCTTTTCATCAGTTTATGCATTGTGTGCCAGGGCAAATAATGACAGAATATCTAGCTAAAGAAGGGGTACTTAATCAGCAATCAAGATTCAATTTGTTTTAATTTTAGCAGGTGTTTGTGAGGTACATTGATGGGAGAGATAATATGTACTGCTTTCATTAGCTCTCTTGTTTTTGTGCTTGAACATTTAAGAGCCAGATGTTCGGAGGTGAGCTGATCAGAATATTAAGTCTCCAGAGGTTGGTTTCCATAGTGTTTTACATTCCTTTCTTTATCTCCCTCAGTTCACCCTGAGCTATGAGGTGCAAGTGCTTGCAATGACAGACTGCATCTCTGCTTCCTATTCAACTAAAGCTTTAAATTAGTCTAAATATTAAAAAAAAAACCAAACAAAACAAAACAGAAAAAAAAAAACCAAAACAATACAAAATCTACAAAATTTAAACCCACAGAAAACAACTTAATTCTAATAATCTGCAATTAATTCTTGGTCCTTGGGTCAGACTCATTTCTCACTCAGAACCAGTTTCGTTGATAAAGCTCTCATGGAAATTATTTGTTTAGTAAGTGGTGTATTGCCAGGAGGTTTTACCTCGGTAAAGAACATGGAATTACCTTCACTCAGTAAGCCACTGATTCCATCATCACCACCTTAAGTTAAAAATCTAATCTAAATAATTTGGGGGGGAAAAAGCAGCAGCTTTGATGTCAGAATGCCTGACCATGAGAGTGGGCTCCAAAATGGCCCTTGAGAGTGGCTTCAGTCAAGATGTTCTTTGACAGAGGACACACAGATTACATTTGAAAATCAACACAGATTACATTTGAAAATCACAGGGGTTTAGTGACATGAAGTCACTGAAAGAATGAGTTGGAGTGGACAATAGGATTGCAAAAAAAAGAGGCAGTTTAACCTTTTGAGTAATGTTTTCAGCCTGAGAGGTAGCACCCAGCAGCCCTGGCTTGGTGGCTGCTGCAGTAATAAGTCAGTGTTCTCCTCTATAATAAACTCTGCCAGTGTTGTGATTATGGTTTCTTTTAGTGAGTAAAAAACCCCCAGAAATGAAGAGTTAAGCAGTGCTGCCATTGGTAAATGCTGTAATGTTTCCCCTCACTATTACTTGTTCTCTGTTTACTTTGATGCTCAAAGATTGCCCTGTTTTACAAGCATATTTTCTTAATTGTGTCACCTTGTACTGTAAGTGTGTCAGAGGGGAAACATTTGCAAGTGATTAGATATGGACCTTTGTGTCACCAAATGTATGAGGTACATACCCTTATAGGATATAATTGTGATCTTTTAATATGCGGCCATTGACCCGGACTTGTTATTATCTATTATAGTTTATAATAATGTATCTCTTTATGATTAAATGATGATGCCTGGCAGAACACTATGATTAGCATTTCAGTTATTTATAGATTATGTCAGAGCAGTAATAAACATAAAATGCTGTTAATGTGTGGCTAATGAAATCTGGACATGAACAAGTTTATGAATTGATATAATTCATTTGAGTGTTCTAACTGAGCTGCTGGTTCTCGTCATAATTCAAAAGCTTAGCAGGGTTCACCGATTAGGTGGTAGACTAATTTGCTACAAAAAGTCAATGGGTTTTCATCGTCTTGGGCTATCATACACAGCATGGCTGATTGCATAAGGACTATACAAAGTAATTCTCATAAATATATTTATTAAGCTTAATATGTTTTGTGAGGTTAGGATGGAATCAGCCAGTGCACAACATATGCGGAACAAAATCACAGTGTGTTAGATACTAAAGAGATATGTTCAGTAAAATCATTCAGGAGCCGATCGATGAGGGAGTTATTTGAATTTTAAAAAGTGAGCAATTCAATATCAAATATAAATGAGAGCCATAAAGAATGATACATATGATTGACTGAGTTTGCTTGACGTTTATTTTACTTTGGCATCATGATTTCATTTCATGCTACAAACATCATTTTAAACTTAAGTTACTTAGTGCTGAACTGGGTGGGTCTGTTCACAGAGCTTGTGGCAGCACTGCTTTCCTGTGCCTGGAAAGGCTCCTCTCCCTACAGAGTATGTGTTCTCCTTCAACAGCCGGGTCTAGGGACTGCTGAACATCCGAACATCCTTTCCTGACATTGCCCTTTGGTTCCTACATGTGCTGAGTGCTGGTCCTCAGGAAAGATGTTCCCAGCCCTTATGGGATTTTTTTTTCCTTAAACAATGCCTGAGTAGAGTATCGGATGTGATTTCCTCTTTGGGATCTTTATTTTTCCATCGGTCTGTCAGTTTGATGGTTTATTCCTCCCTTTCCCTGTGGCAGCATCCTTTGCTTTCTTGTACCAGATCCAACATTGGTTTAATCAGGGTTGAATTCCTGAGCAGAATCCTTTGTGCTACCCAGAAATGCTAACCTCTGGAAGTACTAGACTAATGTATGTCCTCTGTCTAATTCTGTGTTTTTCAGTATCTAAATATTCTCCAAAATGCAGTATTGTAGAACCTTTTGTTTAAATGTTATGCATAAACTGACTGGGTTCTTTTATGAAGAAAGGAAATCACCTATGGGCTTATATAGAACCTCAAATACATTACAAAAACACTTAGGTAAGACAAATAGCTGAACCCTTTATTTATTTTAAACACTGACAAAAAGTATTAATAGATCTTAAATTATTACAAAGAAGCCAACTCAAAGAATCAGAAAGTATTTACTTGTTGTGCTGCTTATTTAAGAAACTAACAGGATTAGTCATGAGATTATGGCCCTGGGACAATCTCATTAATAGTAACATTAATCACAAAATTTTCAAGTTTTGTTTCTTCCATTTAAAAAGCCCCAACTCTGCAGTTATTAACAGGAGAGAGGGAAGTGCTGCTGGAGAACATGGCTATGCACTGGTATAATAATTTCTTATTATAACAAGAGTCCAAACAGAACCCTTTGATATTCTCCCCTCACATTTGTTTCTTGACCTGACACATGATCCACATGATCCCTGCACTTTTAATCTCCACTACCAGGTTTTCCTGTTCCTTCCCTGTATCGTTCACTACATGCATTCCTCCCTTGCCTTCCATAAATCTTTGTCTTGTCCCTACAAAAAACAACACTTATGTAATCATAAACCACACACCCTGCTCACTCCTCCCCTGTCTCCAAGTAGTTGCTTTCAAGTTCTTGGAGAGATATCTAAACAGATTAATACATTTTTCCAAAGATGTTTTAAAAGACAAGATTAAAGATGCAACTTCCCTAAGACTTGGGTGAAGGCACAAAAAGCTTTGTAGAGGTAGTGAGTTGAAAACCATTGCAAACATTTCTAGGTCAGAGAAGTCCTTCTTGGCAAAGCATCCTTCATGCAAGGTCTACAGAGGGAACCTCTATCACATCTGTTTGCTATCTGCAGTATCATATCTTATATGCTGTTTATTTTAAAGTTCTGCTTACTTAATTAAAAATGGGGGCTGATATTTTTTCCTGCATCACAAATAAGAACTCCAACATTTCATTTATAAACTGATACCCAGTTCAGCTTCTGCTCTTGATATTTTCAAGGGGCCAGTGATTAAAAATCCTGTGTGGAATATGCTCTGTTATTGCCCTCTCTAGGCATTGTCGCATAAAACCTTAAAGGTTCTGGTGCTAAATCCCCACGGCAGCGTTTTGATACATGCCAGATGTTCACTCATGGGAGAGATAAATGTTTAATAATTTTTGCTATTGTTACTGTTTTTACAACGTGTTATACTGCCGTGGCTTGCTAAGGCTAAAGCTCTGTTTTGCTGAAGGAACAAGCATATAATAAGTCAGATGTTTACACTTCCATCAGCTTGGTTTTGCATAACAACATGGGAGATTTCACCTGGAGCACAAGTAGCCCAACTCTCTCTGAGCTGACAAAAGGCTTTAGGTGCAATATGAAATCCTGTTCCAGGGAAGAAAGGCTGCTAAAACCTCTAGTTGGTTTTAAAAGTCTCAAACTTCATTTGGCTCCAAGTAACAACCTGCAACCTATTTACACACAGACTTGACTGCTGTGTTTCTTTACCTGAGATGAGACGCATTAATCCCATTTGCCTGTGGCATTTGCACCCTGGATCTCTGGTGTAATGGAGCAATATTCATCTTCTAAAATTAGACACGTGCCAAGATGTTTAAAATTAATATTATATACTGAAGTGGAATTGATCCCTGTCAAAACACTGATAATGTCACAAAATTACTCTGGTTTTTTGGAGCTAGTGGGAGCTGATAAGAATGGGATTTGTTTTCCCTCCAAAGTGGTGTCGCAGTGTGAGGGAGCAGACTGCAGCTGGCCTGAACAAAGTCTGGATTGTCAGGTACTTCCTGTCAGGGACCTTCTGTGCAGCTCTGAGGGGCTCCATTCACCCATCTGTACCAACAGAAATCTGCTCCTTCTCTGGCACCCCAGGAGCCTGTCACTGGGGGTACCTTTTCCCTGGTGTGTCCCACACCAGGCAGGAGGAGGGGAAAAGTGAAGGGAAATTTGTGAGTCCCACTGTTGAGACATGAGGGTGGCCCAGTTAGAGTGTGCATGATCACTGCTCATCTCAAAGAACAGTCATTGAGAAATGACCTTCCTTCACCAGCCAGAAGTGTCCACAAAAAAACAACTTTCTAAAAAAAAAAAAAATCCTCCTTTGCCTCTCTGCTTGTCCTGAAGGGCAAACAAGGTAACAGAGAACTGAGGAGCCATCTAATTTAAGAAGGATGTTTGCTGAGCTCTTTCTCTCATGCACATGCACTCTTTCACTTATTCACCTTTCGCACTGCGTTATCTTAATGAAATGAAGTAACCCCCCCCTCCATCTTTCCAGTTCACCCTGTCTAGAACTGGTAATTGCTTATTGCAGATTCCCTATGCTCTAGATCTCCACTGATTCTGCTGGCCTGAGTGAGAACAGCAGAGTTGGATCCCCATCAAAACCAAAAAAGAGTGAAGGAATATAAGTCTGTGTCACATATTTCTCCAGCTCAGGCTGCTGAAAGTCATCTTACTCTGTGAAAGGTCATTATCCTCAAGGAAAAAAAGAAGTGAATAAGGAATACAGCCCAGGCTGCTTTCAGCATTTAAATCTTGTTTTTAAAATGAAGCAAAGGATTTGTAATCTGTAAATTTGGCATCTTGTCATTGTGAATAAGAAATCTGCAGGTTTGAAGATTTAAACAAGTGGCAGTGATGCTGCAGTGCAGCTGTGTCCACTGGAGCAGGGTGCATCCCAGCCCACTCTCAGAGCTCACCAGCTCCATGTGGGTTTCCATTTTCCATATCTAATGGTTGAGTGTATCAACCATAATAAAAATGGTGCTGCTGCTTGCAAGCTGGTGAAATTCTGCAGAAATGCACACAGAGGTGGTGCATCAGCTCTTACCTGTCTGCAGAAAATAAAACACCTTACCTTTGCAGGGATGGCATGAAACATCCAGGGCTAAATTCCCCATTCAGCATTCTAAAAAACTTCACCTTCTGTGTAGAGACCTGGGATGAGGGAAGTATTGAATTTCAGATATTTCCATTAATTGAGGTTAGCTGAATTATTTTCTGGCATGTTTTGCTTTACTTTCTTATATCTTCCTCCATGCTGAGTGTTAGCATTGCCCTTGGCATGATGCTTTACCTTGGAAAACATTTTTTAATGCCTTGTAGGATTTGGCTGGCTGTTGTTTCCAAAACGTTGAGCTCAATTGTAACGTGGCAGGAAAAAAAAGTCTTGGACAATACAGAAGAATTCATGCAAACAAAAAGTTTTCTTTCATTTATCTGAGTATAAAATACTACAAATATAAAAACCAGTTAATAGTGATGTAATTATGAGCTAGATCTAATTTTCTATAGATCTTTTTAGTTGGATCAGCAATTGGAGGCAGCACATTTAGATCATGACATGTTTTATGCTGTGCTGCCAGGTAAGCTGAACAAAATAGGTATTTTTCAGAGCATTTCCACCCATCCCTGATCAAGCCTCAGCAGCATGTAGTACAGTAATTCTAATGATAGTCACTGTATTTTTTAAATTCACTATGCGGATGCATGATTAAATTGCTAAACAGCCTTTCAAAATTATCTTTCTAATTATTGATGCTTGAACAAGTTAGAGAATAAAGGTAGCAGCAATGAAAATAGTAGTAAGGATGATAAATTATGGCTCTTGTTCTCCTGATATTTAAGTCAGGAAATTTTGCCATTACATCTGGCAAGGAATGCAAACAAAATCCAGGGACTCTTAAAGTGAGGCCCAGCCCAGGCTGCTGAAGGTGTACATCAAATAATGCTGTGTTTTCCCTTTTCAGCCTTCCACGTGCAGCAGAAACGTCATTGTTACCTTCCTTCTCTAAACTTGCAATGCTATGTACATAAAAATATGGAAAACTATGTCTTAGCCAAACAATGATAATACCACAAGCTGGAACAACCACAGTGAATGGTAAAACTGAGTTCTTCACTTCCAGCTTTGGCTGGAGGGAGCAGAGCAATGCCATGACTTTGGCAAAATGGAATTGTGAGTTTCTCAAATTTCCTGAGGTAGGAGCTGGTCTTGAGGCTGCATCCAGGATCCTCCTGTGCCTCTCATGGAGGGGCTTTCAGGTAGAGAAATAGAGGAGCTGCAGGATGACTCCCAGAGCCAGGGAAAGAGAGGCCAACAGCTGTGGGAGCAGCTTGGCTTTGGGTGGTTATCTCCAGAGATAACCAGAGAGGTTTTAAATGGAGCACTGCTGAACTTAGCTCTGCCCTTCCATTTCGTATTTCTTTGTTGGCTGAACTCTGCAGCCATTATGGATTCAAATGTAAGGATTACAGGGCTATTTAGAACCCCAACTCATGAGCAATGATGGTGAGTTCAAGAATCTGGTGGCTCCATCTTCAGACTGATGATCAGCTCAGAATTATATATATATATATGTGGTACCTCTCCTTCCCATTTATTCCAGCTCCTAAAATCCTTCTTCTTCGCACTTGCACAGTGGTCATGAGGTTGAGACCCTTGCAGTAGCAAAGAATGATGTCATGAACATCTGAAGGAGAGAGGGAGAGGAATGAAATGGGGTGGGAATTGCATGATTGAAAGAAGCAGGAAGGTGAGGCTGGCATGGCTTGGGTTTAATGACAAAGAATATTGGCACAGCAGAAGTAGCAGAAAGGATTAAGAGAAAAGGTGAGCACAGGCAAGCCAACAGTTACTATTCTAATTCAGGATTTCTCCCTTCATTACAGTGTTTGGATATGGTGGAGTTACAGAAATGAATTCCAAAGGTTTGGTTGTAACTGTTTTTAGCATTTGCACCTATCATGATGAGCTCTAACAAAGGACTTGCTTTTTTTTATGATAAATACACGCTGGACATATTTTTTTTGGAATCCCACGAAGATGGGAGCCTGTAGGATCTGCTCCTTTTGCTGTGCTGCCAAACACCCAGGAGCTGATATAAACCAGGGGCAGGAAATGGCCAGGGGAAATTAGTTCATACTCCTAAAGAATGGTATAATAATTGCTCCTTCTCTAATTCTTTTCTCCTATTTCTTGTAGTTGTGGGGAGACAGGATTTTATAGGTATTAAATATGTTATAGGACAATTACCTCTGTTTCAACCAAGCCTGAATTGGTAATTGTGCTGTAATGTATTAGAGCATACAGAGTCCTGAACTAGCTTTTCCTTCCTATATTGAGAACTTTATAATGATGTTAATTAATAAATAATAACTTTTGATAGAGAGAGAGAATAACAGCAAGGTTGCAGTCAGTAGGTACCATGGGGCTATTTCAGCTGGGAGATGCCTATATTTGGAACATTAAATCCATTTTAAGGTAACGTTTGTTGTGGTTTTTTATAACTTACATATTTCTTCTGCATGTATCCAAATAAATCCATGTGTATAATAAAAAGCTGTGCATTTACACGCTCCTTGTGCACAGGAGCAGAAGGAAAAGGCAGGAGAGTGACAATAAATTCCTTGTGCCAGACCCATATAAATGGGTTGTGGTCTTAACACAGCTTCTCCTGATTACTGGTAAAAAACTAATTAGGTTTTGTCATTTATTCACTTGGAGTTTTGTCTCATTGAAACCTTGCTACTCTATTTAACCTACTTCTAGTCTGCAAATATCTGCTGCCATGTTATGTTATGCTTTTTTTGCTTAAATTAACTCCTGAATAATACAGCATAGCACATAGAGGAGAATGAAAAGTTTTCACATTTTTAATACAAGACTGATTTTATTATATTACTAGAGAAATAAGTTAGATTGCTCTTGCAATCTCAATAAATCACACATGAAGTCTTCTTTTTTCTAAATTAAATTTTTATTTAAATAAAAGTGTTATGTTTGTATTTGAACTGACAGCTAAATCTGATAATTAGAGTGCATGAAGTTGGCTTTGATTGGCATTGTAATTGGATTGTCATTGGGCTGAAAACCTATTATCTTTGGATCATGCCCCATGAAATCTGTTGAAGAAACTTTGCTGCCAGTCATTAAAGCCACCATCTTGGCTTACAAATTAGGTTTGAAAGGCTTTTTACCACTGGGAATGTAATTTAAACCACTGCAATTGCACTCCCATTAATTAAAATTATATTAAAATTATGGTTCATTTTCTAAATATTTTTTTCATATTTTATTAGACATACTTATTACTAAATGCTTAACAAATTACATAGCAGAGCTAGTAAAATTATATTTTGAGATAATCCATCATTTCAGCACATGCTACTCAGCATTAGTGGAATTAGTCAGTGTGTTGATCATTAAAGGATACACTATTTATGTTTTTCATTACTGGTTCTCATTAAAAATAAAATATAATTATAAACCACTTTAAAAAAATAAAGCAAAATTCCACTGAAAATTCTAATTAATGCTGGTAAAAAAGTTAGAACCTGCTTTAAACTGAACTTAGTTCATTGCCCTGTTGTTTTCTGTATTTTCTCTATCAGTCACATTGGTTACATTAAGCTGTAGAGAGGCATGAGGTAAACAGATTTTTTTGTGTGTAACACCAAGTGCTGGTTATGCTGTGATTGGAGTTGATAATAAAGAATAAAGGGTTGGAATCTGGGCAGGTTTGCCACCAGAGTTCTGCAATGATTTTATTCGTAGAGCAGGGCTTCTAAAGGTATTCCAGCAAAATGGCAGCAGAGGTGAAGGAAGATGAGATTCTACATTCCAAGAGCAAAGTACCAAAATACCCAATTAGTGCTCAAGGGCTAAATGTGTTTTGCTTTAGTATGAGCTGGATTTTGTGTTTCCAAAGATTTTCCTTCCAGCCTCTCTGGTGGCTGTTCCAGTCCTTATCAGGGTTCTTGGAGTAGCAGAGGAGCCCCCAGCTCTCCTGGCTTTGTGCTGCTGTGCTCCTTTCCCAGGGTGCTGGAGGGGCCCTGGGTCTCCAGCCTGGCTTGCCAGGAATCCTGCACCACTACTTGCACTTCTCTAGGTGGATTTTTTTTTTTGTTCCTACCTGAACTACTTCATCCAGAGAAGTTCCTCCTTGCTCAGCAAGTCAAGGCCTAGAAATTCACTTCTTTCAAGGTTAAGATTCCTCACTTGATAAACCACAGTGGGATTCCATCTGAAATCCCTGGAGTGCTTTACACTCCCCATGCTACCTTTTTAGTCTGTGAAACCACTGAACTCCTTTAAAAGTGCCATTTTCAAATGAAGCTCATATATTTAGACTTGACTTCAGCTGTTCCCATGTGAGAATTTGCTTATTCTGTGCTGCTTAAACATTGTTCTATGTATTAAGAAATTCTACATTTTTCTTCCTAAGAGGATCTTTGTTATTTTGATTTATGTCGATCTAAAGTGAACTTTTATCTTACAAAGTAAGCATCAATGCCGTAAGATATATCACGTTAAGAAAAAAAATAATCCCAGATTGGGTTTAGAATATTTCTGCCTGGCTTTTATATCCTTGAGGACTGGAATGATGTTCTGTAAAATAAATAGTAATTTCAAAGTCACAAAACAGTTGTTCACCTGACCTCCCTGGGCTTTGACTGGCCTCTGTCATTAGGTCTTCCTACTTCACATGGCCATGTGCACACCAGTAATGAAGTGTGCATTCAAGTGCTATTTGAAAACCAGGAAACTTGGTTGGGTTGGGGTTTAACACCAAAATACCAGTTGTTTTTGGACTACAGTGTGCTTCCATTAGTGGGAATTTGAGGAAAATGAAGGAATGTGGTTTCAGAAAGAGGATGAAAGAGTTAAATATATTTATTTTTTTCAGAGCAATTATTTGGGGATAGAAGTCTGTTAAATACTGATAGGTTATTCCAGTAGTTAATCAATTAATAAAGGGGAGCTGGCACAATCCAAATGATTGGCAGATATTCCTGGAATGAAGAAGATAAAATGTAAAAATGGCAGGTTTCTGAACAAAAAGGAAGAAAAGCCTTAGAAAATGGATTACCAATGCAGGTTTGAGTGACAGTGATTCTGGCATTTCTTCTGAATTAAAAATGCTTTTTTTCACTATTGTTTAAGATGGGCCAAAGTTGTGCTGATTCCAAATGCTGCTGCACCAAATTCTGTTTCCATGAGGAACCAGGAATAAATCAAACCACTGGGAGGGATTTAAACACAGGCAGATGCACTGAAGTCACTGACACTTTCATCTGCCCATACAGTAGCTGGGCTTGGCCCTCTTAATCTCAGAATAAAGGCAAAAATGTTATTTCTTTACTTTTTATCAAGTTCAGCCTATCACTTCTTACATCCACCTCATTATCTCAAACCATTTTCCAGCAAGATATTAACTTGTTGCTTCTGGTTTTGGTTTCTTTGTTCTGCATCTTAAAGAAATCTGATCTCTCTAATCCAGTGCCATAAACTATTAGTCTGGAATGAGCTTGGTGGCAGCTGGAAGAAAAATAAAAATGGTTAACTCAGAAAAGAGGAAGGTTCAGCTGTTTAGTTCACCTTAAAAAACCCATCCCATGTCCAGCCCGGCTCTTCTCCCCATGTTTTGGTCATGGACTAGAAGTGACTCTCCCAGTGGAGAAGTGGCTGAATGTGGGCAGAAAAAGGCACTGGATTCTGGGATTGGAGGTCACTTTCCAGCTCTGCCAGAGCTTTCTGGAGGACAGCAGTTAAAAATGGCATAATATTAATGCTTTCATTCCCCAAAAGGGTTCATCTCCCTTTCTCATGAGGAAAGTTGTTTAGTGTCCAATACCAGCACTATTCTTGCTAGGAACTTCCAGATGCAACAGCCTGATAACCAAAGAATTGTAACCACCAAACTGAAGCACTGACTGAGTTAAAGGCACATTTTGTTACCTCCTCTTCTGCTACTTTTTTTTTTTTTTTCTATTCAGTGTTACTTAGATTCTCTACATTAAGCTAATATTTACTCTCCTTGCCACAGAAGAGCAGCAGAGTAAATAGGATTTCGTAGAAGGAAGCTGGTGGAGTTAAACAAACAAGAAAGTGGCTAGTTCTAACCTTTGCTGTGTGAGCCTCAGCATCCCCCAAAGGCCCAGAGCCCCTTCCCGAGCTCCGCTGATCCCACCCGTGCTCCTTGCACGGAGCTGGGGCAGAGGCAGAGCCTTCTCTGCTGCACACAATGAGCCACATCCTCTGCTCTGCAAATTGGTTGGAGCTTCTCCAAGCCCATGGGAGGCAGAGCTATTTAAGCAAGCTGCACATCTACCCCCTGAATTGCTTCAGCATGGCTGAACTCCCCAAGCAGGGCTGTGGGAAACGCACGGAGCTGCAGGAAATCAGGGGGATTTGCAGCCTGGCTCTTCCAGGACAAAATGGTGGGTCAAAGCCACCCTTGTTTCTGCCCTGCAAATGGGAGAATTATGCAATGTGACTTTGACCTAAAAATCAATACCTGCTGCTTAACTACAGAAACAAATGGCAGCTCTGATGGCCAATAACAAACTGATGGTTGTTTCTTTGTTCTGTCTCTCCTTCTGTCAAACCGACTGCTAAAGGGCAGGAAAACATGACAGACTTGTCAGCCATAAAGAACTTTTTGGTCTCCTTTGTAGGAGCTCATCTTTTCATGGCCCTGTGCCAGAGCGAGTAGATGCCTTCCACACTAAATACAAAGAAACTGATGTTGGAAAAGGATACCTGCTCCAAGCCAGGAGAATCTAATGAACTTCTGTTAAAAGTCAGGCCAAAAGGGAATAATGAGTTGCATTGTGTGTTTATTGTCCACTTGCAGCCATTTATAATGAAAGCATGGGAAATTAGCCCTCCTCAGGTGCTTTTTTCCCTCAGACACATTTGACATCTAAATAGTGTTACCTGTAATTAAGTATGCTCTGGCACACCTCAGACTGGCTGCTGTCACAACTCTGCTCAGAGCTGGCAGTGCTCCACTGGGGAATGCTCACAGTGCCCCCAGAGCAGGGGAGGGTCACTGCCTGGAGCCTCAACTGGCCAGGTGTGGGCTGGGTACTTTCTGGAGAAGATATGGCACAGGGGGTTATCAGTGCTTGGTGTCACAGAGTCCTTTCAGCTGGAAAACCCAAAGATCATGAGTCCAGTGTTGACCCAGCACTGCCAGGGCCACCACTCACCCAGTGTCCCTAAGTGCCACATCTACACACCTAAATCCCTCCAGGAATGGTGACTCTACCACTTCCCTTGGCAGCCTGTGCAAATGTTTGGCCACCTTTCCTGCTGGATCTCATCAAATCCTGTGTTTCCTTGTGGAAGTTCACAGTCCTAAATCAGGTGATTATTTGGGAAATCCATCCAGAAACTCTTTTCCAGATTTGCACAGAAGTAGCACATCCCACGTGTGTGCCATGTGTTAATTTGTTTACTCAGAGGTCAGGAGGAAAAATATGGGACAGAAGAATTTTACAACCCAATTAAAACTTATTATCAAGGAGCAGCAATAAACTTTTCTGGAACAAATGAGCCCAGGGTTCTGGCTGTACCTCAGCATCCTGAGTTGTTCAGGCTTCCTGCAAGACAGCTGGAAATGTGAAAATCTGCAAGGAGGTTGCACCATGATTTTCACCTAAGGCACGGAGATGATGACTTCAATAAACAACTGAGCTGCAGGTCACATCTTCCCACTTTTCTCTTCCCAGCCCAATTAAAACAACAGCCTTTAATTCCCATTTAGGTTTCCTCTATCTTTCTGTCTTCCTTTATGTACTCCTGCTGCCAATTATGCAGAATAGTAATGAACAGGACTGGCCAAAATATTTTATGTTCTGTTTCTCTAGTTAAAAAGTTGTGTATTTTTCAGTGAGAAGTAAAAGTCTCTCAAAATTGGCAGAAATATTTTTCCTAATGAGGTTCACAAGAGAACACCCCAACCCTTTGTCTGTTAAAAAATGGCAAAAGGGAAGACAGTCCTCAGCAATCTCAAGATCTATGGAGTTAAGCACAGGACTGGGAGCCAGAAGATCTTGAATTACATCCCAGTGTCTGCCGCACACAGGATTAGTAATACTTTGCACTTACATTAGCACTTTGCCACTAAATAAAGTTTGGAAGTGACATTACAAATGGGGAAGGAGCGGCTTGGAGAAATGAAGTGACAAATCCAAATTGGCACAGCTAGTTAGTGTCAGAATCAGGATTACAGTAATTCTTGACAAGCCGTTTAACCTTCACGAGGTTCAATTTTTACACCTTTAAAATGAAGGAGACGATTTCCACCGAAAGCAAAATGTGCAAATGATACCCACTGGCACAATTAGGTAAATACATTGTTCAAAAATTACTACTCCTCTGCTACAACTTGGAGGTTCAGCAGAGTACCTGCACAAACCCCTGCTGCTCCAGGGAAGAACATCTCTTAGGTCTTCTCAGGAAGCAGTGGTGGTGAAGCAGCTCCTCCAGGAAGACTGTTCAGAATTCCCAGGAAAAGGAGATGACTTTTAGTCACCTCCATTGGCAACACCTGACCTATATGGCTTGGAAGAGAGAGGGGCTTACAGTGGATTAGGAATTGGGCTGGACATCATCAATCCAGAGCTGAGCTGGTGCCACACAGCAGGAGATTTGTCCTGGTTATTACAGCACAGGAATTACTGGATGCTTTTGGTCATTGAGTTCTCAGCTTGTCAGCAAATCAGGAGTTTTGGCTAATAAGTGAATATCTGGCCAACTCCAGTTCCTTGCTCTTAGTAATCAGTTCCTAGAATAGAGTTACCAATCAAAGCCTCTGATTTGCATGATCTTTTATCCTTGCTTTTTTAAATAACAAATTTACCTTCATAAATTTGAATCCCATCTTTCCACCTCACAACTGAACATCTTTGGAGTGTTAAGTGTGAGAAAGATTATGCTCAAAATATTTTTTTTTTTGTACCACAAAAATGCTGTACAAAATGCTTCCTTTTATTGAGGCTGATGCTGTCTTCGCTAGTTTCAATCTATTGTGGTACTTTTTCCTTATCACCAATCATGCTGTGATCTTGTTTAGGAAGTTAATAGCAAACAACAAGAAGCAGGTAACTGAAAATAAATAGATGCTGTTTGTATTTTTGTAAACATAAAGATGACCCACAGTCCAAAAACGCATTTAGACATTCATCTCCACACAGTCAAACCTGTATTTATCCTTGTTCATCAAAACACTTTACCACATGCTTAAAAGCAAACACCCTCCCAGTGCCTCATGCCTTCAGAGGAAATATGTACCCACAAGAGAGCCCACCTACCCCTCCTTTTGTATCAGTGAGGTGTGTGGGTGATCAGGACTTGGATTGGATCAATATTTTGAAAAAAGCTCTTATCACATTTTCCTGGTAGTTTGTTTTTGGTTTTTTTTTCCTTCCAGCTTCCTTGACACAGTTAAGGTATAGTTTGATACAGAATGATAAGAAAGAGAATTATTGGTATTATTCAGACAAGTTGCATCTTGATGCACATATCCTGAGGTACAGTAAATCTTACTCTTGATTACAAATTCTGAGTGTTTTTGCTACTAGAGAGTTTTGTGTTGTTACAAAATGCATCGATATGCAGCAGGATATTTGTTATATTTTTCAGGATGGATTGCTAACTTACAGAAAAAAAAAAAGATTGTGTCTGTCATGTTTGGGAGAATTATATTTTTGTTTTATTAACCTGGCTTACTTTAGGGAATGTTTCTTTTCTTCTCTGTAATTTCCCAATTCTAAACTCCACATTTTGCTGCCTGTGCCCTGGCAGGGTTGTGTTAGTGCTGCTCACAGAGCAGCCCTGAGGAGAGTCTGTGAGAGGGTGAAATCCTCCTGCTCTGTGCATGGCAGAGGCTCCAGCTCCGACTGTCTCCCTCTTTCACTGGAGATGGGATCAGCCTGGATGTGTCACAGCAAACACCTGGAGCTCAGGGCAGACAAGTGCCCTCCTCTGTTTGTGTGGCAGTCACTCTGGGTTGAGGTGGTGCTGCACAGATGAGCCTTCCCTCTGATCAGAAGCTTTGTTTTGTTGGAAGGATTTGGAAAAAATTAGAAATGCTAATTAAAGGAACGGGGTGATGGCACTGAATTGTCACTTCATGTAACATTGGCTTTGTACAGATGATCAGCTCAAAGTATGGTAAAAATGCTTCCAGGGCGGTGTTTTGTGTGGAAAGCTGTTAAAATACTACTGAGATTTAGCATAATGGGGAAGAGATTCCACAGCACCCAAAATGCTGATGGGTTGCTTCATGCTTAATTAGATTCCCCAGCACCAGCCTGAAAAATGTTTTGTTGTTGTTGATGTGACCAGATAGATTTCATCCCAGTCCCACTGGTGCCAGTGCGGGATAATCAGCACTGGGCTTCTAAAATGACAGATGTGCACTTCCCAAGCTCTGGTGGCAAAGAGAGCACCCAAAGGTGGCCAAGGGCTTTGCTGTCCTCCTGCTACATAAGTCAAACAGAAAGTGCTGCCAGCCAACTCCAAATGTGTGCTCCAACATAAGGGGCTGTGCCTGAAGGGAATTCAGTCCCATTTCCCTCATGAGAAGAAACCCCAGGTGTAACTAGAGAATAAGGTCCTCAATCTGCCAGTTTTTATCAGCTGAATGACATCAGCTTCAATTCCTTCATGATTCTGATTTCTAGGCAGAGCTCTGTCATCAGCCTGAATTTTTGAAAGCAGGAGAAGATGTGTTTGGAGATTCCCACTGCAGTTTCCTGGAGGTTTCCCAACCCCAGTTCCTGTATTTGTATCTGTGCACAATATTTCAGCTCATGTACAGCTGTAGTTATCACCTTGATTTTAATTAGGGCACGCAGCAATGAACTGACAGAACTCTATATTTTCTTCCCTTGTAACTGTGCTCAGGTGCAACACCCAGGAGTTCAGGGAGACCAAGGAAAGTACTTTGGCAGGATTCTTACACAGAATATTGTGTAGGTTTTGGAATGGGGCACGCAGTTGTCTTTTGGCAACATCTGAGCCTTTAGAGGAGCATCAGACCAGTCATGCTTTCTATTTTTGGTTTGGTTTTTTTTAATGCCTTTGAAAAAAACCTCAGTGAGCCTGAGCCTCCGTCCCTGGCTCCTGACAGAGGCAGTGGTTACAGGACACTGCACACAGCACACGGAGCAAAGGTGAACCCCACCACAACATCTGGTCTTACTTTCCCCCCCTCCACTTTATGAACTGAATATCTTCTGGCTAACTCTGTTTCTAATACCCTGGGTTAAGATTGATTTACACAGGCCACTGTAACTGAAGTCTATCTTGAAATCTGAGACTGCCCAAGGAGTGCTGGCACAGCAGAGTTTGTTTATCAGTGCTGGATTTGGGGAAAAAGAGAAATAAAAATCCTGTGTTGCATTTTAACATGGATTGCTGGATCATAAACAATTAAAAAACTTATTTTAAAAATAATTTCACCTCCTTTTATAGCCATAGTGAGAAATTCTAGAAAACAGTTTGCAGGTCTGGTAACAATCCACAAACATATCCTGGTGAAAATTAGTCCAGTGCTGTTGAAGGAAGCACTTGAATATTTTAATTCTGTCTGATCATGTATCTTGTACTTTATTTTTCAAATAGGGTCCAAATATATTGTAGGAAATTTTCCTCATGAGTGTGGTGGGGAATTGTGGGGTGCAAAGCAGCTGCTCTAAATCTTTCCTCTGCATTTGGCTCAGGGTGATTTTAGGTCCCAAAAGTAGTGATGACTTCAGTCCTACGGATACAACCAGTCCCCTTTGGAACCTCCTGTTGGGAATTGGTGAAATTCTTCCTCTAGGACAAGCAGCCTTTTATGGAGGCAGTCTTGGGCAGCCCCTGGATGTTTTGGGAGATGGGACCCCACTCCCAGTGCCATGGTGGAGTGTGGTCACTCCCACTGCCCAGGCTGTCCTGGGAGATTTACAGCCTCATACATCTAGGAGATGCTGCTAATAAATTTTTGCCAGCCTTGTGTAACACAGGGCATGCACCAGATAAGCATATGTGGTTAAAAACACAAGTTTAGACTGGACAAAAAGCACTATTTAAAAAGGCCAGATGACCTATTTGCTGGGAAACCCTCCAAACTGGGGGGAGATTTCACTTGGAAATTGTCATTCCCCCGTACTTGAGGAATAATTCTGTTAGTGACAATTTCAAATCTTTCTCCTGGTGTACATTTTGAGCATCATGGTATCCTCTTGTTTCCCATTTTTTACTGTTCAGACCCTCCACAGAATATTATTGTCGCTGCAGACCTTTTATCCAAGGACTGTTGATCACAGCACAGGAACTGTCATCCTATTTGCATTCTGTGGATGCATCATTATTCACAACATTTGATGTCCATAAAACACATTAAAACTATTTCCTTGAGCAAAAATAATCAGCTCTCTGCTGTACATATCATTTGTATACTCAAATTGTAAAATGTAAATTGATATATAAGAAAATGGCCCATTAACTTTTTCATTAATGACAATAATACATTTTGTGCATCAGCAGTAGGAGGACCCTACATTCATTCTAAGGAACCTGAAGGATAAATGGAGACTTCTTTGTATTTCATAAAAATGAAGGCTGTCATCAAGCCCATTTTAGAGGCTGGGGGGGGCAGAGAGGGATTATTTTCTATGGCCTTATTTGTTTTTTAAACTATTCTCATACTTGGAAGCATTCTTAAAGTTAAAATACTCTGATGAGCCTGATCCTCCTGCCTTTGAGGCAGAATTTGCAGTGAAAGCCACCTGGCATTTTGCCTAAACAAGGGTGAGGAGTTACCTGGGTATATATTAAATATTCTTTGTTAAAAGCACTATATGTGCACTGAATGTATAAACTGGGCACAGCTCCCACCCAGCTGGTAATGAATTGCCTTGAAATATTCATGGCATTTTTTTCAATCCCATCCCAATTTCCATTCCCACAATTTCATTTTTAAGCCGGGTGGATTCTCTGGGTGCTGTAATGGGTGCTGTGCTCCCCATTGCTGGATAACTTTTGAAAGAGTAGATCCATTCATGCAAGAAAATAAAATAAAGTGTAAATGACAAGTATTGCTGGGTTTGGTGAAATTTAATAGACAGCTGGGTTACTGATTCTTTAGGATTTATGCTGAGTTACCTGGAACTTACTGTGTTTTTTATGTATGTAATTTAATCATCTTGTGTCTTTTAAGATAATAGCAAGTGATTTTACTGTAATTCACATGAATTAAGACATCCTAATATGTATACTGGCTGTCAAATTGCTGTATATTTACCATTTGATTAAACCATAGATTAATAATTTTTCTATAACTGATACATCATGCACTAACAGATAAAGAGCATCTGAGATTAAGTAAGTGAGAAATAAAATCTGCTTTCAGTAAATTGCTTAGAAAAATTACACAGTACATTTAAATTACCATTTGCTTAGCAACATGCCCTTGTAGACATTCCAGTGGGGCTATAAAATGATCGATTTACTTTAATTTTCTACTGAATCCTGAAAAAATGGCTATCAGTAACCTATCCCTTCATCATGGCATGCTGATTCACTCTGTGTATTAAATTTACTGGCAAGGAGCAAGACGTTAACAAAAAGTAACAGATAATGTGAACATTTCATGCATAATCTGTAATATGAGATATGTATTAATAGGGAAATTATGATGCATTCAATTATTCTGAAATGCCTTCCAGAGATGTTTTGATTTGGCTGCGCTCTGATAGTAGCAGCACAGCAGGGAGCATCTCAAGTGATGAATAACCTAATCTCCTAATCTCAAAATGGGCACTATTCACAGCTAGCCCGGGAGAGGCTGGTGGGAGCCACCACACTGCACAGACACTGCTCTTCACACAAAAAACACAGCCACAAAAATCCCCTGCTTCTCACAAAACTCCTCTCCCCAGCGCAGAATTTTTGGGGGCACGGCGGTTCTACAAGTTCAGGTGCTGAGATGGAAAAGAAACCTTTGCTCCCCTCTCAAATAAACTTGGGAGACAAAAGGCTATAAAAATAATTGTGTGTGCAGTTGTTCTGTTAGCATTGAAGGTTGCTTTGTGACATTATACAAAGGAGCTCTTTCTGACTTTACCCAGTTTAATATATACCTGAAATGATCTTTACTATGTATACAATTTTTTTTCCCCTGGAAATAAAAAAACCCCAGCAGAACAAGAAACTCCTTATTTTGTCTCATGAGCCCAATGGACCCGAGTGCTTGCTTGTGTGTAATTAAGCAGCCGTGTTTACTACTTCTCCTGGTGAACAATAGTCTGGTTTCCTGAGGAGGTCAAGCAGGATTTATTTTATTGTGTACACACTCGGAGCAGGCAAGGTGCCTGTCACTCCTCAGCCCGGCTTGGGCACTTTTTCCCTGCTCCACATCCACTGCTTTATTCCCATTTCCTCACCTTGGCATCTCTGCAACTGAACCAAAACAAAAAAGCCCAGGAATCTGAGCCACAGCAGCACAGCAAATCCTGGGCACACAGGCTATGCAAATCCACCGAATTTTTTTACACTTAATTACTTGATTGCAGTGGGCTCACTTTTTGATTAATGCAATTTGGCAAAAGGTAATATTACACCAGTGTATTAGAATTTTTAGTAATTATTCAATGTTAATATGACAGTGTTCTTGAAGAAAAATGAGAAGGAAATCGTATCTCTGTTTTGTCTTCATTTCACAGCCCTGCTCAAATAGAGAGAGGAGGAGAGACTCACAAATACTTGTGTAAATAAACGTGGTTTATCTTTGGGAGAAATCTTACTAAAAATTCCTGATTGGTCTTCTCCCAACTTCCTGTCCTTAATGCCATACTTTTAAAATTATTGGCATTACAAGGGTGCAGAAATGATTTTACACTCTTTTTTTATGCTGCAGTTTATTTGATTTACAAAGTGATTTGTTCTAACAAGTACCTTTGCAGTTTAATCATAATGCCACATTGTGTGTGCTGTTTTCCAAGACCTGTGCTGTTCCTAATGCCTTTGGCAGCCCAGCTCCTGAGCTTTGTGTCTAATAGAAAGCAGGGAAGTGTGAGGCTACTTAGATTTCCTTTGCTTAAGCAATTTGATTTCCTCCACGTTGTGCTCCGTGCGAGCATCGCAGAGCAGAACGTGGGGCTTTTACCTCGCCTGCTGCTGCACACCCTTTACTCCAGGTTGTAGCCACTAATCAGGGTTAGCAACCAGGGAAGGAGCGGGGCCCCGTTTTGTGAAACTTTCAGATGAGGGATGTTGGGTTTATTTCAGTCTTTAGTACCCGAGAATGTACAATTGCTCTGAAGATAAATAAAAGATTCAGCTGGATGCCACTGGAGAGCAGAGCAGCATGTCTTTGGCATTGCTGGAGTCTTATCTGATTTGGATTTGTATACCTCATGGGGAATGGCAAAATATTGGAACAGACGGCTTGATATTTCCGAAGAATATAGTGGGCTTTATTAGCACCAGTTTCACTCCCTGACTGACGGCTTTTTCAAATTTTTTATCTTATTAATCTGTGCTACTGTATGTAAATGTTATTCCTCTCTGCATAAGGGAGGCAACCAGCGATTTGTAATAAATGCTTATGAGTGCCTGAGGCTGCACTTAAACTTTAAAACATCTATTATTAAGTTGCAAAAAAACACTGTAATGGCCAATAGTGACCTCATAGGAATTTTAAACTGTGGTCTGCTCTTCTGCATTAAAAACAAAAAAATTGCCTGAAGTTAGAATTATGAGCAATGCTATTTTAACAGCTGCATTTTGATTATTAAAGTGTGTTTTACAACTGAATTACAATGCTTTTATGGACTCTAGGTATAAGATTTAAAAAGGTCATTAAACATAGTCGGTTTTGTCACAGTAGGTGTCATTGTATACAATGGACACTATACAATCTATTTTATGTCGTAGTACTTAGGATTTAAAATAACACGGGGAAGCATTTTAGTTTGCTTAAGCATGTAGATTACTGTAGAGCTTTTCAGGTATTTTGACAGTTTGCAGTCCAAAATGACTACTTTCATTATTATTTTATTAATTTGACAAGAAGCCCTACAGATTTTCTGTGTATGAACGTTCCATTTGTCTCAGAAATAATTAAAAATGCCAGCCTAGAGCAACAAGACAACAGAAACACTTCTGGCAAATCAATGCTGAGAAATGCATCGTTTGTACGGGAGCCAAGTGTTTAGTCCTGAGCCATTTTTACATTTTCTCAGCCTGATAGGAAGTGGGCTCACTGACAGCCAGTATTGACCTGCAGCATGGGCTGGGCAAACCCAGCACCTATAAATTGATTTATCCAGGGTGTTGTGTGCTGGGTGCTGCATGCAGTGTTTACATCTTGCACAGCACAGATGCAGCAGGCAGGAGGAAACCCCTCTGCAAAGGCAAACTTAAATTCTGCTGCCCTTCTCCTGCTCCATCAGACTTGGAAATACTTAAATCTTTAATTTGCCTTTCATTAATTTGTCATGGCATTATCCTGGTGAAGAACCCAAGTACAAACAGCCCGGGTTCGGGGTGGCTGCATGTTAATGAGTGCAAAGGGAAGCACGCTAAGTGCAGAAAGCTCCAAATATTTGACAAAATGTCACAAAGGATTGTATTTGCATGTAGTAGCATGGGTAGGACATAATGATTAGTGTGTAGTGCCGTGCTGGCAGTACCTACTCCGGCTTATCCTGATAACATGTCGGCTGCACAGCTTTGAATATTGTATATGTTCTTTGAACATATCTAGGACTAGCAGAGCTGTCACTCCACTGAAAAATGTGCCTGCACGAATGACAATACTGCTTTAATTTTTTTTTTTTAAAGAGGACGACTTCTAAATAATTATTATCATGCTAATAACATTTGTATTCTTTTGTGTATAATTAAGATCTGCCTGTCTAAGCATGAAATAGGGTTGAAATCTTGAATAAGTATGCTATCCTTAACCTATTTAGTAAATCAATTTTAATTTAGTATTCTTTAGGTTAAGTCATAACAATAGAATTGCTGTATACAGAAAAATCTACAATTTATGGTTGTAAACCTTCTCGGAAATGTTTAATAATAAGAAAGCTTCTGTGAAATTAAAAAAAAATCTACCCCTCTAAATGTAAGTGCTGAATTAAAAAAATGATTCAGCGATTACTAAAGTCATGTGTTTTTTTAATTACCATTAACTCTTTATTACTTAACATGAAATTGTACATGTGATTTTATCTACAAGTCCCTGTAGGATTGTAGTGCTTTTTCCAAAGACTTGTCTTTGAGCCCTACCCATTTTTTTGAAACATAAGGAACACAATTACCGGAGTAAGATTGAATTCCTAGTCTGCAGTTATATTATCATATTTGTATTTCTTATTTAAATAGAGAGCAAAGCAGTTGGAAGGTTTTTTGGGGGAAAAAAGTGTCTTTTCAAAGATTTTCAGTCCTGAGAGAAGTCAGAAATGCCTAACGAGGGACCAGATCCTGCTTGGAAAGGGGAAAGTGGGAGAGGCAGGAGAAAAAAATACCCTTAGCTGCTAGATGGAACTGTTTGATGTCTTTGTTATTGTAAGTTTGCATCCCAGGGCTGTGCAGATTCCTGAAATCCTGCTTCCCAGCATTACTGTGGGATCTGTATGGGCTGTGCTGTGTGTGGGATCTTCCCTGGCTGAGGGAGAGGTAATGGAGATTTTCCCCAGGTCTGTGTGTGGTGTTTGCACACCTGATTTGTTCAGATCATAGTCCTGGTCCTCCAGCAGAGTTTGAACTGCAGTGACAGCAAACAGCCCTTGTGTTCCCAGCTTTCCAGTGCCATGTACAGAATCCATAGACCTGAGCACTAGATTAGGTTCTGGAGCTTTTTCCAAGTACTGGACTTTTATTGGATATTATTTATGGGGATTTTTTCTACTTCAGCTGGCCTTTAAAATATTTCCTTCCTGTGGCATCTCTGTGTAATAGTTACAGGAAAACAACCCAGCTCTCGTTAAAGACTCATTGACTGATCCTCACCCATTTTAAATTGGGAGCTGCAGTGATTTACAGTGGTTGAGGATTGGATTCATGATGCCTTGAGAAAACATGGGAGGAGCACAGATTGTAAGTGTGGTTTTATTAGGGGGAATATTCATTGGGGACAGTCTGTCATTGCTGCTCTCTCATTGCTGCCATCACCAGTCATTTCTATGGTGCTAAAATCTACTTTACAATATTTGGGAGTCTTGGATAGATGACCAGTTAAGCAGAAACACTGCAAGTGAGGAATGGAATTTGAACACCTCACTTCTTTATGCTCCTTTATGAACCTTAGACACAGCTATTATCTTATAATGGCACATTTTCTTTTAAAAGGCCCCTAACAAATGTACAAAATGGGTATTTTCTAACTTGCACAGTTTGCCCACCATTTGCTTCCGTGTTTTTGTCAAAGGACATCTTAGAAAAAGGATGCATTAATGTGGGCGTGGGATGGCTTTGCTGGTTATGTCAAATGGCCTCTCTGCCTCATTTGATCCCAGCCAGGGTGATACAATCTGAAGGAATTACAGGTGGAATGCTGTAGGCTTGTAACTCACTGAAAATTAGATACAGAATGTGCTTCCAAACATGGCTGCCATTTCTGAATACAAGAAAAATGGGAAATCGGGGCAAAATTCATTGGGGACAGTCTTTAAGGTGAGGTGGTGAATTCTTCATATGCCAAAGAGAACATGGGGCACAACTTGTGTTCCCAGTGAGAAGGAATTGTCAGAGAACATGCCTGGGAATGAGAGAGAAAGGGAGAATGACACCTTTAAAGGAAAACAGCATCTGGAGTAAACATTACAATCTGTAATTCAACAATTCCTCCATGGGACTTTCAAAGGTTAGGTCACTTCAGCAAAGATGAATTCAGCCCATGGCTCTGGAAGGCCCAAGAGACTCTGGCCCCAGCAATTTTGTATTTTCTTCTCTCTATATTTTATGAAGTGAATCATTGTTCCTAAAGTTTGACAACCCCATTGGTAAAAAAATCTGAGCTGTTTTTACATGTGATCAGGGACAAAACCACCAGGAGTGTATCCTAATAGCTAAGAGAAAAATGTGTGGGTCCCCCTGCAATTTGCTTTATTCATCTGTCCATATAATAGCAGAAAACTTTCAGGATGGTGCCCAGACTTCAAGTGTTTGGGGTGCCCATCCCTGCCTTTGCCCTCTGTAACACACTGCTGTTAATTTTGATTTCTTCAACATTTGAAAGCAGGCTCACATTTTCTGAACGCCTTTGTATAGGAATAAAAGAAGCAAGTATGCAACAAGCAAGCAGCAGCAAATGAATAATACTCTTTCAAAGTAATCATAGCAATAATAACCCAGGCTCCTTGGCCTTCAGCTGTCCACTTCTTGAATTGCTTAATTAAAATAGATAGTCCTGGGCAGACCCTCCAGAGGTTAATAAAGTGGGTCTTTGAATCAGAAAGGATAAAATTCCAAAATTGAGGATTGTCTGTGTGGAATACAAAGCTAAACCAATACCTGTTGTTTATATGAAAGGGATTCCAAGTGTAGCAGTTTTGCTGATCTTTGTTGATATGACAATAAGAAGAGAGGAGATTTCCGAAGCAGCCAGGCCACTTAGGATCTAATCATGTCCCCTGATTTGCAGGGAGAAATAGCTGGTGGAATCATCTCAGAAGCATTATCCAGCTGGACTGGTAGTGAAGAATTCTGATGTTTAAAAAATAATAATGAGAAGTTTTAAATTTTAAGCCTTTCCTCTTTTTATAGAAAAATTATTTCAATCACTCCCCACGTTTGCTTTTGGGGAAAAAAACCCCACAACAATCAGGATTCATTTACCTTGTTTCAAACAAAAAGATGAATACTTTTTAGATAGATTAACTTTCCTTTGGGGTGATTGTTCTCAGGTGCAGGTGGTGAATGTGTTTGGCCCCAGGAGCGAGGCAAGCTCTGGGAAGCAGCTGATGATGCTGTGATGGTACAAACAGCCCAAATGCAGTTTGGTGTCACTGCCCTGGTGTCAGCAAAGTCAGTGGAGCTACACTGATTTATACCCAAGGCACTGCACATCCCAGACAGACATCCTGACTGCTTGTCCACTGTTAGTATTTATTTATTTATTTATTTATTTATTTATGGACACTTGCGGCCACTTTGCCATTGCTGTCCTCTAAAACTGATCTACTACACAGAGAAATTTGAGGCCACTTTCCTAATTTGAGATTTGGTAGATGTAGCACTGATTTTTAAACTGTTTGGAAGTATTTAATTAAAAATAACTTCTAGAAAGAAGCACAACATTGTGCATCTTGGAAAGAATCCATGGAATCTAGAAGGTAATTCTTCTTTACTAGTGAGGTAGTTTCAGGTTGGTGCATGGTGAATTTTTCATTGCTCTGTCCTGAGCAATTATTTGTTCTTTGGAAATCTTAGCTTCCATAGGGAGGGGGAAATTTCCTGTTTAACCCAACAGTTGTGTGTTTTTGTGCATTATACAAAGTATTTTAACTTAAGGAGCTGATAGTGATCTCCCAGCTTTGGCAGGGCAGAACTGTGGCCTTGCTTTTCCTGGTGATCTAAAGGCACATCCAAATTCCCTTCTTATCAAACTGGTTGGCAGCTTAAGGCAGCTGGGACAGAGGCAGCAGCAGTGACTGCATCAGTGGCAGTCAGGATTTCCCAGAGAAGGCAGGAACACAGTGGCATCCCTGGTCCCCTGACACCTGCAGCTTCTCCCACCTTCTCAATCTAACAGGGCCCGAGTGGCATCCTCCAGCTGAGACATTTCTGAGCTGACTAATCAGAGGTGAAAGGGCAGGACTAGGCTGGGAAGGCTGATGAGCATCTTTCCTTTCCCACTGCCCTCTGGCCTCAGGCTTCCCAGCAGCTGCGTCCTGCAGAAACACCGATGCTGAAGTGCCTGATGGACCTGGCTGTGGGCAGACTTGGGCACAGAGCAGGGCCAGTCCTCGTGTGTTCTGAGAAGGGAACAAGATCAGGAGTGCCAGAGGCTTCTTACAGCTCTTGGGAGGCAAGGAGGAGGTTTGGTACAAAAGAAACACTGTGTCCCAGAATCTGGAAGATGAGAGTGTTAAGCTTTGTTTACCTCATTGGGAAACCTGTCCTCGAAATTTTACACCAAAAACCTTGATAGGATACAATTTACACATGTATTTACAATTTTTTATCCTGTAAAACAAAGGCACAGATAAGAGGAAGAACATTTTTTGTTGCTTAATAACCAAGATTACTTTAAAGAAAAGTGATCCAATGAACTTTGTCTTTGTGGAAAGCCACCAGCGGTGTCAGGACCTCAAAAAGAACTCTAGTGAGGGTTTAGGCTATTTAATTTTAAGTATCAAATTAAAATACCTAAATTAGTAATATAAGCCTATCCATTAGTAAATATTCAGTGGACAGAGAGAGAGGCTCCTCCAGAGGACAGTTCATATTTACCTACATTAAACACCCACTCAGAATTGCCAAGGGGAAGTCAGATTCAGATGTCTATATTTGGAAATCACTGTCCCAGTGATGGACAAGACTCAAATTTGTACATGGGGTGGACAGCGAAATAGAAAGGGAAAATGCAAAGGGTACTTTTAGCCTTGAATATGAATCTGAAATTTTAAACTACTTATTTAACTGAAGGGAGCAGGTCTGGGGTACAGGGAGTCACCATACTGATTTCTACAGCCCTGCCTTCAGTCCTTTCATTTACAGGAGCCTTGGCTTCTGGTACATTTAGACATTTGGCCACCTGTGTCCTATTGTAAATTGCCATATGAGAATGGCATCTGCCCTTCCATACAATAAGTACTCACCCAGGAATTGCTGGGAGAGCAGCAACTGACCCTGTTCCAGGCTGCTGGTGACTTAAGTGCAGACAGAATTGTCTCAGTGCCCAGAAACACTCCTGGCACTACTGAATTTACCAGCAAAGGTGGAGTCAAAGGTGGAGTCAAAACGGAGTACTCCTGTCTCCATGGCAGTGTGGTCAGCATTGTTCCAGCAGCACAGCCCGAGCACAGGCACTGTGTGAGGTGTTGGGAGGGCTCTGCTCCCCTCTTTCCAATCCTCCTGGACAATTTTCCCTCTATTTGCTATCACAGTGCTGATCTCCTGAGCAGTGGGGTGAGTTCCCAGCATGTGCCTTCTCCAGTGCTGGGATGTGCAATGAGCACACTGAAGCAGCTGATCCGCGCATCCCGCGCCGCCTGTCACTTCCTTGAAACCACTGGCAAGGAAACGTACACTGGAGACATTTCCTTGTTGCTGGTGAGCATGGTCTCATCTGGTGCTGCTCTCCAGCTGGATCTTCAACATGTCAAACTAGTCAAATACAGTTCTTTAAATGAGAGAAAAATGTTTCATGCCCAGAAATGAATGCAAACAGTAAATCCGTGTCCCTGTGCTCCTCTCTTCCCAATTCCTAACTGCTGAATGTATTCATGAAGCTCTGAGCACATCTTTGTCTACTGAATGACTGTGTGCTGCTGTTGAAACATAGCTGTTGTACAATATTTTAACCTGCCCACAGAGGTGCAAAGTGCAGTACCTGAAATGGCTTTGGAATAAAGGAAAGGTTGGGAAAAGCTGCCGAGAGTAGCAATCCCAGAGAAATCAGTTTGTTTTACTAAGTGCTGTGGAGGTATGAGGCTGAAGTGTGTGTCCTCTTCCCTCCATCTTCATGGGGGAATGGATTCTGGGGAAGAGAAAAATGCTTTTTATCTCTCCTTTTGGGATTCATGTTTGGACAAGGTGTTTATAAGAATGGGTGATATGAATGGGCTATTAAAATCTAAACTTTTTCAGTTCCCTTGATAGTGCCTTGAGGGGCTCACGCCGTGCATTTCTCCCAACAAGCCCAAAAGGGACTCTGGGAAAGCTGGCACTTCATTCTGGGGATGCATCTGTCAGCGTGTGCAGCTGATCACAAGGTGCAGTTTGGTGGGTAGAATTAATCCCAGAGTGGCAAGGTGAGGTCAGAGCCACGAGCAAACCTCCAGATTAGCCATTAAAAGGAGTCATCCTACAAGGACAAAAACTGGGGAATAAAAATGAAAGTTTCATTGAAATCCAGATTGTAAGAGATTAATAAAAGCACAAAGGAATAACAAAAGCAAAGAGCAGAAGAGAAGCCACTCATGCTTGACACATTCTTCCTTACCATCTTCCTCACCCTTGCTGGAGGAGAACCCTGTTCTCTCTTACCCTACAAATGGCACTGATCAGTCTTCCCTTCTTTCTGGAAAAGTGATTCCATTTGTGAGGAGACTCTGACTGTAACAGCACAACAGGACTGTGCTTGCAGTTGCCAAGCTGGACAAAGAGAACCTGGAGGGTTTCACACCAGCTGTTTCCACCACAGCAAGACTGAAAAATTCTGTTCCCTATTCTCATTATTAGGGGTAATGATGAAGTGACTAGATGTCCTCCTTCCAAAATTAAAGCTCATTTAACTAGGATAAAAGCATTTGGGAGAAAAGAAGTAAATATAGGGAACACAAATTTTGTGTGCCAGATCTGTAGCTGTGTTCAGTGTGGGAACTTTGTTAAGCCCTAATTTCTGTATATTTCTGTGGTAAGCCTGTGTTGTGGCTTATCTCTCAAGGCAGCTGATCTCCCCTTTTCTCCTCTGACAGCTTTTAACTATATGATATTCCTTAGATCTGCAATATCTCACCCTGTGTCTTCACTGGAGACTGAATACAGGATCCTTGAAGTCAAGAGCTTCTCTGCTGTGTTTCAAGTGTGTCCTGGGACACTATGTATGACTTTCCAGCACATGCCACTATCCTCATAATAATGGGAGGATAATAGGAGTTATACTGCATGTCTGAATAACTAGGTTAGATATCTGTTTTCTTTGATTGTTTCCTGGCATCTCTCTGTCTGTCACATCTACATTTTCCCTTTGTTGTGGGAGGCGATTTCCCCTTCGATAGGTTTGACTTGTGCATTAACATTTCTTAGTGGAGAACTGCAGCTTTCAGCACACTTATTCTCTCATTGTCTGCACCTGTTTGTTTCCAGTGTAAAAATTTCAGACAACCTCCCACTCTTTCTGTCATCCTCCTTTCAAATCAGAATGCCATGAATGATCTGAAGGGCACGGGGAAAAAAAGAGCCTTTTGTTACTTAGTAATTTCTTTTTAAGTCTCTTTCCTTCTTTTTAACTTTGATATTTGTGTAAAGATATTTTGAGGTCTCATATCCTATTTTTGTTCTTTGAATATGATATTATCTTTTGCCTTTGATAATCATTGTCATTCTGATTTTCTTTAATTGTCTCCAGACGAAGTATCTGCAGAAAGGCAAGTGCTGTGGTAGGGAACTTAGTGTTTTCAGCAGAACATTATGGTGAGGAAGTTAGAAGAGTGGGAAGCTGTAAAGATGAATGTTAATAATGTCTTAATTATTTTATAATAAAACTATTCACTGGATTTGCAAAATGTATTTGAGAGGAACACTCTTGCTGAGAGGACTTGAAACCTAAATAAGTGAGACAAGCAGAAGGCAGGCATCATCCAAGCAAAATATAAAGACTGCATGTCATGCTAAGTGCTTTTAAAAGAATCCCCGAACTGTTTCCCTTCCCTATGGCCAAGAGAGCATATTGCAAACAATATGCTGTGGTATTACTTCCCATCTTTGCTTATGTGAAATCAGATGAAGGAGGGAGAAGGGAGAAGGAAGTTCTTTTCCCGTTGCCTCATCATCGGCTCCGTCCGTCCCACTGCCCCCTGACCCGGGTGAGGGAGAAGCTGTGGTGTGTCCCTGCCAGTACCTCTGGCAGCTCCATCCCAGCATTCCAACTGAGCCTAGCACCGAGAGGAGAAGGGAAATCAGTGGGAAAACAGCCTTTCCAAGCCAGGTCTAAGATTTAAACTCCAGGGGAGGTGGGAGTGATGCAACACAGTTTGTAGGATGGTGGTTGAGCCCTGTAAGAACAAGTGTAGGGGGAATTTAGACTTCCTAACCAGGGGATGCAGGGAACTGCAGTGTCTCTGTAGGCACTGGAAATCTCTTTGTTGTCTTAAGAAGAAAGTAAAATGCCAAGCCGCAGTAGTGCTGGCCAGTGTATTTAAATACACTGAAAGGCATTGATATCTCCGAGAGTCTCTAAGGTGTATTTGATCTATTACTTTGTATGCGCTATGAAATAATAAATAACCCAACAGATACCACGCTGCATGACAAATTTGAAAGTATTTTCACTTAATCTCTGCCTTGATGAGACACTAATCTGTCTTTTAAAACATTTTCAAAGGTGTCCTTACAGACCTATCAGAATTAATGGTGTATTCCATTGCACTCTGGATTGTTGAAAACACAATAGCGCATTATCACCTTGTGCTAGAGATACCATCACCTCGTACTAGGGACACTTAGCAGGTAAATACAGTGGGCAGCAGGCAGTGGGATAAATGCATCCCTTGCTGCACAGAAATCATGCCTCAGAAGTCAGTGCAATGAGACAAGTGTACTTGACTCCGCAGTGCCGTGGTACATCCCTTGGAAGAGTAAAGCACAGCTCCGTGCTCCACAGCGAGGTGTAAATAACACTCAGGAAGGCAATGTCTGTGTGGTGTTCCGGAAATGTAAAATCACTGCTTGTTCATGGGACACTCTCCAAGGTGGCATTTGTTACTTCAGCCATTAGCAGTATTACACTTCTTAGGGAAGAACAAACCCTCTTATAATCAGATTTTGAAGATACAAAATGCAAAGGTGTAGTGTAAAACTGCTCAAATTCTGTGGCCAATTCTTCTGTACACTCCCACCCCTTTGTGAACCCTCAACAAGTTGTTTCTGAAAATTAGGATTTGAATGTCGTTCTCAAAATATATTTTTGTTGAAATTTTCCACAATAACTGGTCATTTCAGAGTTGTTGGGTGTTTCCCTGCTCTTGGATTAATCCCGCATCAAACCCCGGATTTTATTCCCCATTTGATCATATCTCTATTTGATTCTCAGCATTTAGACAGGTGGTTTCCATTGCTAATATAAATTCGGAGGTATCAAACACAAATGAAATACTTGTGTTGATTCAGCTTAAACTAAATTCCCGTTGTTCTCTTAGCATGGATCTATTCCAAATGTTCTCTTCTGGTCAGGCTCTTCAAGCAAAATTCCAAGTATAAAGTCTTACGAGCATCTTTGGGGGGAGTTTCAGCTGACAGTCTGCTTACATAAGCAAAAGCCAAAATTTTGCAAATCATCTTTGAATGTATCCTACTTATGCTTTACTTTTTCAATGGCCAGGAAAAAGGGAAGTTTCTATAAATGTTCCCAGTGACGCTGCCCAAAGTGTACCTTATGTACTGTACAGCAGCTCTCCACAGAAGCTGCAATTTGAATTTGAAAAGAATTTGAAAATTATGTTGACAATTTGCATTCCCCAAAAGCACTTCAGCTGTCTTTCTACATTTTCTTGGCTTTCTAGGGGTTCTAGAAGGAAATTTCCTTCTTCCACCTCAAATCTTTTTGCTGAGTGCTCAGACATATTTAGGAATTTAGTCCTCCCAACCCAATCCAATTTGTGAACTGCACGGTGCCTTCTTTCATCGTTTACCAGTAAAAGTAATGACACAGGGCAGAGGTTAGAGCTGCAACAGGAATGAGAGAAAAAGGGGCACAAGGCATTATTCTCTTCCACTAAGTAGCTCTGTGGATTCTATTAGGAGGATTTAGGATATTGGGGAGCTTTAAGTTCTGCTGCATAATCAGTTGGGGCTGGTTCAGCGGCTGAATCTCTTCAAAATATTACAATGATAATTTTCCCTTTTCAGCTTTTTTCCCCCAGATCTTTTGGAACCAGTGCCTTTGGAGCAAATAAGGGCTATGCCTAAAGATGGGAAAACCAAGCCCATTCCCAAATCTGGCCCCAATTTAATCTGAGTTTTCTCCCATTCCAGATACCAGCTCTAATCCAGTCTGGGTTTTCCCCTGTTCTGGATTCCAGCCATGATCCAGTGCGGGTTTTTCCCCCATTCCTGGTTCTGGCCCAAATGCTGTTACGGCTTGCATCCATTGTGGATCCCAAGCCTGATCCAATTTGGGTTTTGTCTCTTCCAGATCCTGGTTGTGACCCCATCTGGGTTTTTTCCCCCATTCCAGATCTCAGATTCTAATCCAGTCTAAGATTTCCCCCATTCTGAATCCTGGCCCAGACCAAACCCTCATTTTCCCTCATTCCCCATCCCTGCCCAGATCTAGACCTTGGACCAAATACCTTAAGGGCAAAGAAGGGCTGTGCCTAAAGACAGGAGCCAAACTACTCCTGTGTTTTCCCTTAGAAACGTTTGGTTGGTGTTTCCCTGGGGGCAGCTCATTCTGTTCCTGTGTTTCAGGCATGCAGGTGAAAGAACTTCCCTTTCTCCAGATAATTACATGGAGATGTGTTTCATCCAGGAGCAGGAGTGGGAAGTGCTGAGCTGCAGGTGGGACAGTGCCACCACTCGGGTTGTCACTGATGTAGAGCAGCTGGTGATTACAGCTCTGGCAGGTGACATTTCGGCTCCTGGGCTCCGCATGAGCACAGAGCGTTCTTTCCTTGCCTTCCTCCTCTCCTTTTTGGAGTGTGGAAATGTGGAAGATACACAGCCTGAAGGATAAGGAGAAGGTGGTTCTGTGTTTGGCAGCACAGGGAAAGCTCTGCCAGCATCATCATGGAAGGGTTTGTGCTCAGATACAGCTGTGACAAAAGTCCAGCTCTTTTCAGCCTTTTGTGTGTCCCTTCTTCCTTCAGAGAGGATGAGAAGAATCATTACTGCGTCCCTTAGGTTTTTTGTTCCTACCTTGAGCCGAAGCCAACTTCCCCCAGGCTTAATTCAACATTTAGTAGTGTTGGAAACACCAAAGAGAGGAAGAGAGACAGGGAAAAAATGTAGCTGCTTTTTGTGCCTGAAGTGATGCAGATCCTTCTGTGTAAGAAGAGGTGCTACCTGCTTTCTCTAGTTCTGTTTTTATGTTGTACTGCTGATAATAACAAGAAAAGCAGATTATGTGAGCCTGAAAATGATAGGATGTGTTTTGCTGTTGGTTCTTGCTTTTGATGCTGCTCCTTCAAGTCTTACTTTTCCCATTAGAAGTAGGAAATGAGCCCAATTTTGGGTTTGTTTTTTTAATTTTAAATGAGAATTGTAAATGCAAGGTATTTCTGCAGTCCTTAGAATACATCCCTCATTTTCTTCAGTTAGTGCCAAAATGTAAGAGCAATATTTTATAAAAGCTGTCCCCGACTTATCCTGTCTCTTCTGTTCTTTACTAAATGAGAGAAGAAAAAGACAATTTATTTAAACAAAAGATAAGATGGATGTATAATAATAAGGAAACATGGAAAAAAAACCCTAAAGCTGGTAGTGTTCTTTGTTTTCATAGGCAATCATTTGATTTAAAGTAATTTTAGCCAAATATTTTTATTCTTGTTCATTGTTGTTTTTGTAAGCTGTAATTCAAGTGTTATGAAATCTAATTATACAAGAAAGATTTGTCTAAATTCAAAGCAAAATCCCAAACATAATAATAAAATTGCTATACATCCCCAGCTCAGCTCCTGTGAATATTAGTTCTCTGTTCAAAGGCTCTCCATAGGATTCAATTTTGACCTAGAAGAAGGTGGCAAAATGTATCATCTCGTAGTGATAAAACAATATGAGTACAAATGGACTCAATCCAGTTCTGATGCAAGTTGTAAACAATTAAAAGTACATGAGCTACAATGCCCAGAGCTGATAGCTGAGGACATTACTGCACACTTGGGGTAACGCTGGGAACCAGGAAAACAATTGTTTCACAATAGGACATAAAAGCAACAGAAAATATTTGTCTCAGCAGAGCAGCACAGCCTTGCAGGGCCGTGGCGTGGGGAGGATTTTTCAGCAGGCTGGCACGAGGCTGAGTGATGCATAATGGCAGCAGGGAATGGATTTCTGCATAGCTGAGTAGGTGACGTCATGAAAAAAGGACTATTTATCACTATAATTTAACACAAGATGCAACACAATGGCTTGATGGATGCATTTTATGGTTTCCAGCCAATCATAATAATGGATCTATTGACTAAAGTTTTCGATGCCCTTTATATACCCTTCGTGGATAGAAAAAGAGCAGCGAAAACAGAGAATGAACTGGCTGAGAATAAGTCAGAAAACATTTGCCTGGAATGTTTTCAAAATTCAGGCCTCCTGTGTAACAGCCTTTTGACCTAAAGCTTCCTCAATTATGTTTTTAAATCCCTAAAAGCTAATGAGGCTCAACAAGAATATTTCAATTGAATATTGGAGTAATAGTCACTCAGGGAGCAAATCTGAAATGTTTTGGCTTTGCCCAGTTCTGACTGAGTTGAGGTGTTGTGTTAGGAACTTTGGCACGTAGGTGTTGTCCTCAATTTGGGCACCAAGGTAGGAGCAGGGAAGGAGAGGAATTTTCCTTTCTGCCTTTTATGTGAAGCTGTTCATACACAAGAACAAAAAGCCCAAGGAGCAGAAGCCCTGGCTTCTCCCTTCTCCCAGGAATGCCTTGTCTCCTCAGAACTGCCTCCTTGGTCCCTTCTTTTTCTCCAGGGTACTTTGTTACTTTGCTGTCACCTGTTTGCCAAATGGAAGGGAAGACAGAGGTTGTCCCTTCTAAGTTTGATGGTTCCAGCAGTTCCCTGGGAGCTGGGAGATGAAAGATTAAATTCATTTAGGATGAGGAGGGCTTATCAGGTTCCCAAAGGGAAATCTAACTAGCAGAGGATGTCTCCTTAGGGAGGTGCTTTGATTTGGGAGAGAAGAAGGGAACTAAACAGAGGATCCTCCTTGGACCAGAAGTTTCATTTCTCAGTGCTGGAAAACCTCCAGGATTTTACCTCTCACCACGGGCATGTTTGTATCCCTTGCAGGCAAAACACAGGATTGATGGCTGAAGTTGAATGTTTTGCCCAGCAAGGATAGGGAGTGTGGGCAGAGCTTTCCAGCAAAGATAGGAACAGCTTTTGGGATTTCCTGTAAAGTTTCTGGATAACTCTGGGAATTGATTTAAGATGTTAAGTGCCAGCCCATGTCTGAAGTATTCCTAAGGCATGAAAATCCACCTGATTCTCATCCCCAGATGCTGTGCTTCCACAAAGGGATGATCAAAGAAACAAGGAGGCAACAGCTCCATAGCTGCTTTCAAGTTGGATGGATGGGAGGGGCTCTCTGAATATTGTTGTGATTTTCACTGGGTTCCCTGATGGAACTGTGGGAATTTAATTCAGGTTCTTGATGCTGGCACATTGAATCTTTCCTTCTTGTTTTTTTTTTTTTTTTTTTTTTTTTGGGATTGAACTCCATGGAAAGACCTGAAATACCTGAAACTGTGAGCTCTAAATTAATGATTTCTGTTTCCTTGCTTTTTCTACATTAGGAATAAAACTTTTTGACCACTGCATTTTGGAGGTACACACAAACAGAGTGAAAAAGAGAAGTGTGTGCTTGTGAATTAGAAAGTGAAAGTTCAGTCAACATGAACAGGTTCTTCTCTTCTGGAGCAGGACCATGTCCAGGAGAACTGGGAAAGAACCCAAGAGTTTTGGTCTCTCCCTTTGGAGAACCTGCAAAACAGGCTGAGAAAAAGAAATGCCCACAGGGAGAAATGCAGGGTTTTCCACAAGACAAAACACCACAAACCACTTGTTCAGCTGAACCTTAAAAATCTCTCCACTAAGCTGATGAAACTGGAAGACTAAACTTCCTATTTAATTTTATATAAACTAGCCTAAAAAATGACTTCAAGCTGACTAGGATTTAATTTTCAGTGCTAACCTTCAATTAATTTGTAACTTTCTTGGCACCCAGTTTGTTGGAAATGGCTGTAATTATGTTGTTTTCTGAACGGTGCATTCATTCAGGCCATATTCTATAAGACTATTTATACAGCTGGGAAAAAATAATGATATTTAGGGGGATGGGGGAAATGCTAATAGAAAACTTAGTGAAAAAAATCGGAATTATCAATTTTGAAAAAGGATCTTATTAACTCACACTTGATGTTTTAAGTGGAATGTTTAGTTCTTAAGAGAATTTGGGATAATTTTGTTGTCTTTAACAAGAAATGCGTGGTCAGCTTCCCCATGGCTGCCTTTTATGCATGTTTGAGGCTGGCACAATTATATACTGCAAAACCCCGCGTTGCTCTGCTGTGTGGAGTTTTGTAATGACAGTGTTGTTTCCTAATTGATCTGCATAGCAGGGTCAAATTGCTGTTAGAGGGGAGTTATTCTGAAATCTGAGAGGATGAGAACATTCAGAGCAAAGTTGTTACCTTCTTTTTCAGAAAAAAAAAAAAAAACCAACAAAAAAATAAACCAAAGAAACAAAAAAGTCCCTTTTAGAAGACTTTTTTAATGCACAATAAATTGTGTTGGCCTACACTGTGAAATGCTGCATGCTTTCAGATAAACAGATTCACTCTGGGTTTTTTCTCCTCAATTTCTGTAAGTTTAGAAGCTGCTAAGTTTAGGTTTTTGAGCATTTCTTTTAGTGTGTTTGACATTAAAAATTTTTGCGTGTGAGTGTCTCCTCTTGTCTTTAAACCAGAGGATGCTCTCTGCTGGAATTTATCCCTCTTGAGTCTTTTCTAGTAGAAGGTGCAGTTTATGGCAATTTAGTTGGATTCTCAATCATACATCTGACATAGGTTTAAGGGCAGGAATATTTGCACATAGGCTTAACAGCCACAGTTTAGAACCAGGACTAATAGGAAAGAAAAACCATCATGAGGTTTTCAATTTTTAACTAAATTTTCAAAAAAGATCTTTTCTTTTATGAGCTGTGTGTCAACCCTGACATGCCAGGTGATGGACAGGAATGGATCCAGGTGGATATTGGCACTGGTTGTTTCTTATTTCATATTTGGTGTACTGTAGCATCACTCAATCAGTCCCAAGTTATTAACATGTCTGTGAGTCAGCTGATGTCCTAGAGATCACGTCTGCCTCTTCTTAATCGTTTAAATATTTTATTTTGACTTTCCCGAGTAGCTGCTTAAGTGGTGGAAAAGGAAAAGAAAATCCTCCACAGGAAGAGTAAACAAATTCTCCTTTTTTGTGAGATTCTTACCTGTATATTTATGGCAGAAGAATTGCTTCCTGTGAACATAAAGTCTTTTACTCTCAGTCTGGAGTTTTGTGGGTTTTCCTACTTTTGTGGAAGGATGAACCTGGAATACAGTGGGCTTGCCACATACTGATGTTCACACCGCTCCTCAAAATTACTCTTTGACTTATTCATGCCATTTGTCCTCAGAAAGGAATTTCATTGTTTCGAAAACTGCAGCAGTTGGAATGAAAAAGCCTGAAAGATTATATGGGTCTGACATATACTTTTATATGTGGGGGACATAATACCTCTGGAAGAAACAGAAACATTTCAGAATGGCTCCTGCTACACCAGTACAAAAATACAGCGGTTTTAAATTTACTGTCTGTTTTCCTGATCGAGGAAATTTGGTTTGTTCTGAAACTTCAGCCCTTGAATAAATATTTGTCACCCAGGAGAGTCAGTGGGTGGCTAACAATGCTTTTTGTGCTGTGGATCACCCAGATTCCCACTTCTCCTTTCCCCATGTGCAGACTCTGCTGCATTACACGGGTGGAAGGGGGAGGCTGTGGGCCATTGAGCACTGATTCTCTCAGTCCCACAATTACAGAGACACCTGGGCTAAATAACATCCTGCTGTTCTGCTTGGAAAATTACGGGGCTGGTCCCACTCTAAGACAGCCAGGTGTCCATACCTGAGCTCCCTCCCAGCTTCTCCCCGTTCCTAAGAGATGCTGCAGCCCCCACAGCTCCACATCCATGAAATTCCTCCACTGGTGTCACACCAGCCCCTTTAAATACTTCCCTTCTTTGTGACAAGAGTATTTTTGACTGAAAAGTTCTCCCCTTTTTCTGCTCAGGTCTCAGGTTTGACCACTTGCCTTTGCAGTTTGTCTGCTTTAGCACTGCTCAGCTCTCTGCCTGTTGTTTCAGGCTGCTACTCAAATTACACTTATTCCAGTTATTATTTCCATCATTTAGTATGAATTTTACAGTGATGTTGTTTTCATGCTTCCTTACCCTGCCACATGTGTTAACTATACAGAAACCATTCCTCTTGTGGAAGAAATTATATACCAAAACTACCCAGTAAAAATCTTGTTTTATGGTACTTATAAAATTAATGCCAAAAATGTATGGTAAAGCTTGATTTGTTGACATTAATGGCTGGTTATTTAACATGTTGTGCTCTGGTAGTGCCTGGAAAACAGCACTTAGATGTTCAGGTGTGATGTCAAATTCCCACCCAAGGATTCAAAAGTTTAAGAGGTTGTTAAGTGAAGAGTCAGGGTACAAAGCACACAGTTAAATAAAACCTGAAATGAATGAGAAGTGGAATAAATAGGCAGAGTTTTAATTTTTTATTATTTTCTAATGAGCCAATCCACTCTGTAATGTATTGTTAGGTGATCCTTGCACATAGCTGGGATATAGTGCATTTTGTTATGTTAATGAGCATTTTCTTTGCATTTTCCTCTGTCCCTGTGGCTGTGCAAGGACACAGGGCTCACATGCTGATAATCTTGATCCATACTAGCAATTGAAATGCCTTTAGATGGAGGGGATAGTCTGAGAGCAATCAAGGACTAGAAATCCAAAGCTCTTATAGACATAAATTAACTGGGTTGTGAAAACAAAGATGTTTCAATAAATGCATTTTAAGAAAAAGTATTTTGGATGCCTCTGAGAAAAGGTGAAAATCAAATAAATAGAATTTACTATTTTATAAAATGTTAGCTCCAGGAACACATCGTCATCTCATGTAATTTGTGATATGATATTTAACATGGATTCTGGTTAGGAAAGCCTCAGCTCCCTGTAATTGTGGCTATTGCTGTCCCTCAGGTGCAGAGCTCTGTGGTTGTTCTGAGAACCTTGTGAGTGTAAAGTTTGGAAAATCACAGCCTCCAGAAGAAGTGCAATGATTTGTTAAATATATCCCACTTAAGCAGTTACCATTTTGAGGCTGTTATCAATACTGTTTATCATATTCCTGACCCTTTAACTCCTCAGTCCAAAGGCACTGACTCACCTCGGAGAGAGAGAGAGATGCAGAACTTATAATGAATGTATTAGAAAAATTTCTAGGAGGCCTTGACATAGTGTTCAGAGATATATATGAGAGTGTCTCCCTGGAAATAGAGGGAAAGGGTTTTTATGGAGGTCACAAACCTTATGTCTGGCTTTGCTGGGTGATACAGTATTCATTTTTACTTCTGTCATTGTTCCAGGACTAAATATTTCTTGTCTTAAACCTCACACTGGCTAATTACGGAATAAAAAAAGCAAGGAACTGTTTGAAGCAGTTCATTTGTGTGAAGCTGGAAAAAAACCCAAGTGAACCAGATTAGAGGCCAAGTGCAGGTATCAAAGTAGCTTCAAAAATGCAATTTAATTTGGGAAGCTCATCCCTACGTAGCAGGTGTGCATTATCCATGTGTACACAAGCAGAGGGCTTGTCCTGTGGGTACAGCACATCAATCCTCTCGGTTCAGCCAGGATCAAGGACTGCTCTGCACTCCCCACACCAAGTGGTGCAAAGTGACTGATGTCCCCCCATCGAGGGCTTTGTGCTGTTCATGGCCACGCCATGTAACACCCGACCCTGGGTGGTTCCCAGCGAGGCTGAGCCAGTGTTCTGGGGTGAAACACCATGGAATTATGTGCTCCAATCCACTGAAGCAGCGTTTTTATAGCCTGACCCCGAGGACAGCTCTGATATGTTTCAGGGAATAAAATGAGGCTATGTGGGCGGATGCTGCAAAGCCTTCTGAGATGGCTTCAAAAGGCCAAGCAAGTCTTGGATCACCTGCCCTGTGGGATGGCAGTGTCCTGCTCTGAACTCTAACCCAAACCTGCCAGGTTTTGACTGAAGGGAGCACTCTTAAAAAAGAACCCAGGTAGAAAACCCTGGGAGTGACACTCAGTCATGGAGTTAATGTATTTAGCACTTGAAAAGTCTTTTCAGGAAAATACCTCTGCTGTGGGTGGCCCTTTCCATTCAGGAAATGTTTTAACCCTTCTAAAACAAGTTGTTTGGGCTTTTATATTTTGTTGCTTATCCTGGCTTTGTCTCATTCCCAGAGAATCAGTGGAAGTGTCTTTTTCTTTTCTCTGCAATGACGTGCATTTTGAACAAAAGAAAACATAAATACAGGCAAGGCTGTCATCAGTTTAAAGTATTACATAAGTGGTTAAATTTAATCACAAAGAGACAACCAGCTAATGGTTTTAGTGGAATTCATAAAATCCCATAAAACACAAAAGTTAAATTTTGTCATATAATGTGAATCAGTTATAGAACCAGCACAGCTTCCTTTTTCCCCCTGAATAAATTCTAAACAGTCCTTAGAAAATGAATTAGCAGTCTGCAAATCAGGATGACATATTTTTCAGCTATAAAACTAAAACTACTTTCAGACCACTTAGCTTCCAAAAAAAAAAAAAAAAAAAAGATGAAAACAAAAAGACAGCAACTTTGTTGTAGCTGTGTTGCTGTCAATAGTCTTGGTGCTTGGCTGTGGCTCCATTCTAGCAGCTTGACCTTGTTTAGCTCAGCCCGAGCCCAATCGAAAGCCCTCCCTCCCAATTTCCCCACCCCATCCCAGAAAGCCCCTACCCTGCATGAGTGTCTCCAGCTGGAGATGTGCCAATAGAAGTAATTACGTGATGAAACTATTTAACTTTGGCTAAAATACTCTCCCCAGGTTCTTTCCAACCGTGTGTCTTATATCTTGTTGAGGCAATTTTATATCGTGCCTTTAAAGTACAGTAATGGCCACTTGCATTGACAGAATCCTCGTAAAAGAAGAAGCCTGAGACCTTGCTCATGAAGTGCTATTGATTTTCCCAGTCCCTGCTCGAGTTGCCAAAGATACAACACTGTTGTTAGGGAGAGAAGACACTTTGGCCTTCAATATCACAGGAGGGTTCCTGTGTAAGCACAGGCGTCAATGGGTTTCAGTGATAAATAATGCATTTGGGTGATAACTGCCCATATTATTTTGTCAGTTTTGTATGACTCAGCACTTGCTCTTGCCTGGAATTTCTTTAATGTCCCCTCTGGCTGCTGAAGTTTGAGCCTGTTGTAAGTGCTGTTTATATTTTAAAGGCCCATTTGCATGGTGGTGAAAATCTTACGTTTCTGTTTATCTTAGGCAATGGTGGGTTTTGAGCAGTGGGAAAACTACAGACACCCCACATCACTCACTGTGGTATTTCCAAAGGCAGGGCACTGGCAATAAGAGCTAAATTCCCTACCCTGTGTTTTTCCAATGTTCCTTGATGGAGGAATTTCTGCCCACACTCCTGGCCTCACTTGTGTTCTCAGCAATACATCAGAACTACCAGTACCGTGCTCACCCCAAAATGTCTTTGCCTTTGCAGAGCTTGGTCCCAACACTGCAAATCCCACTGGATCCTCTGAAAGGAGAAACTTTTCCTTGTAGGAATTACAATTAAATCTCACCAGATTGTGCTTTTGTGACTATCACATTATTGTAGCCAATAGATAATTATTGTTTATCAGTAGGGAGAAAAAAGGGCTGGGTAGGAAAATTATAGCTATGATAATTAGTTTTTGATGACATTAACCAATTAATATAATTTTATGTTTTCCATTTTGAGATTTAGGCAAGGTTGCCTTTATTTTTATTTCTATTCCAGTGTTTGAGTCAGTTCAGTCCTTCAGAGAGGGTTGATATTGAGTGCCCTGGAGGGTGTCACCACCACCAGGCAGCTGGGGAGATGATGCTGAAAAGAAACTTCACATCATTTTCCTTCACCTTTCCCAAACATGTCCTTGTTCTGAATGACATGTTTTTATTTCATTTGCTTTCTCCTGGATCCTTCTAAAAAGGAAGGAAGCAGCAGTTTCCTTTGTGCTTTGATGCTGCCTCCATGCCACTCATGGTTTTACATACCTCCATGTCATTCCATGGCAATCAGCCTGTTCCCAGGGCCACAGCCCATGGAAATCTGCTGGATTCATCTTCCTAATTGTGATTTTAATGTTGATTTCCCTTGTCTCCAAAGATTTCTTGTTCTTGTTTTCCATGTTCCAGGAGCATAAGGCAGCAGTGCTGATTATTGGCATGTTCACTTGCCATTTGCCAACCATCTTAAAAGCAAAACTGTAACCAGATTTACTTTTGACAGCAAGGAATATTTTGGCCCATTTTACTGCCTGCAGAGTGCTTGGAAAGTTTTAAATTAATGGCAACAAGTGAAGAGAAAAGGAAATCAAAGGTCCATTTATTCCCTCAGAAAGAGACCTATTTCCCCTCACATTTCTGTATTTTCTACTTTCTTTGGCTGAGAAAATATTTTAAAATGTTATAAGCCCCAAGAATTTCCCTCTCCTTTTACAGTATGCATGTGAATACAATTAACTGGACATTTCTCTTCTATGTATGTTAAAACTTTGAGTTTCAGTAATTAAACTTGCAGTACAATCTTGGGTCACATTATGCTGTATTATCCTTTTAACTTTATTGTGATTGATTTGTGTCAACTTTAACTATACTCACTAGGAAGTCAATAAATAAAGATCAATAGTTTTTTATTTCTCCTGGTTCTTTATTAGAAAGGAGATTGCTTAAATAACAGAAGAAATAGTGATGACATGGTTTCCCTTTTCGACTCTGAAACAGGTGAAATATTTTTCAAAATTTCATTAGAACAACCATACTTGTGTTTTCGTGTTATTTGCTTTTTCTCTGTAGTTGATGTTTGAGCTCCCCAAACTTAGGGAAACACAAAATATGGATATTCTCAATGAGTAAAATTTTGCACTGCTTTGCACTGCAGGATGAATCTCTAGTACCAAGTCCATTTATCTACTTATCTCTTATCTTATTCTATCTACTTATCTCTTCTCTACTTACTTCCTATGTGGAATATCTGTTGATTCAGTTGAATGGGAGTTGTGCCTCTGGATAACAGGGATGCACCCTAACAAGCAGGCATGCTTCTGAACTCCTGATCTTCTCCTGCTGGATGGATTTAGAGCTGGGAGTCCTTTCTCTGCAACAGAACAAAAGGATCCCATGAACTGCCACCCTGTGAAATGTCAGTGTTGGTTTGGTTGCCTCTCAAGTGACCACAGAAATCAGGGATTGTGCCTTAGCAGGTTTTTGTTGTAAGAGCTTCTTCAGTAGGAAAAAATATACCAGGAATGCCAAAAGCAACATCTGGAGCTGCCCAGAAGCTGAGCACCTTGTGGACAATTTAGGATCCCAGCCCTCATGCTGTGGGCAGGTGTGGCTGGCTCTGTGCTAACACTGCTGACAGCAGTGTGAGCTCCCTGCACCTCAGCAGAAAAGCACAGTGAGCCTCAGATCCATCCTCCAGTTCTGAGAGGAAAAGCTTCTCCCCTCAGAGGATGTACAGTAACATACTAATGCAACATTCACTGGGAAGTAGGTCAAAGTGTCAGACCAGTTATTATCAGCAACCTGTTTCTTATAAAAACATAGGGAAGAAAAAGCCATCTCGTTCCCAAGATTTATAGCAACTTGAATCCATGTGACAAGTGATGGAAAGCTTCCCTGCCATGCATATTACACTTTGGGTTGCTGACCCCTCAGTATCTATCTCCCTTTAAGTCCTTCAGCACTGTGCTGAAGGGAAGCAGAGTGGCCAGATGCTGTAAGCTTCTTTTTTATGGAAATCTTTCATCTGGACATTTAGCTCAAAGTACATTCATAAGATTACCTGAGAGCCTGTCCTTGGACAGGAATCCAAGCACTGGGAAGGATCAAAAATCAAGTCTCTGCTAAGAACAGCCAGTACATTCCCAAGGCACGGAATTAGGTGTCCTGAGGAGCGGGGTCATTTCATTCAGAATTCTAAATTCTGACATCTAAACTAAGGAGCTTTTAGAAATAACTTGTATCTGTTTGCCAATGGCTTTATTATCCATGTTTATATAGGTTATAAATCCTTTCCAGGACTTATATAGAGGCACCTTGCTTTGCTTCCCTAAGCTGTTTGGTTTTGCTGTTACTTTACTCACTGGTTTTTGTGTCCAGAATCTGCTGAGTCCCCTGTCCCCAGAACAGGTTCACCTCCTCAGGCATGTGTGCTCCAAAGCCCGGAGCTCACAGCTGACACACGTCTGGCCATGGCATTACAGCCCAGGGACATCTGTATGGCTCTGAGTGCAGTCTCCAGCCTTGGAACAGTTTCTGTGGGGCACAAACAAAGCCTTCCTGACAGCAATTGCTGTGGCAGAGGCCCTGGTGTCAGTGTGGAGCACCACCTGGCCGCAGAGTTGGGCCGACGGCTCCCCTCACGGCTCAGGCCGATCCTTGTTCCCCTCATGGCTCAGGCCCATCCTTCCCCTCACAGCTTGGCCGATGACTTCCGGTATGGCTCAGGCTGGTGGCTCCCTCATGGCTCAGGTCAATCCTTCCCCTCATGGCTCAGGCCGATGGCTCCCTCATGGCTCAGGTCAATCTTTCCCCTCATGGCTCAGGCCGATGGCTCCCTCATGGCTCGGCTGATGACCCCCATTACGGCTCAGGCTGATGGCTCCCTCACAGCTTGGGCTGATCCTTCTTCCTCTCACGGCTTAGGTTGATGGCTCCCTCATGGCTCGGGCCAATCCTTCCCCTCATGGCTCAGGCCGATGGCTCCCTCATGGCTCGGCTGATGACCCCCATTACGGCTCAGGCTGATGGCTCCCTCACAGCTTGGGCTGATCCTTCTTCCCCTCATGGCTCAGGCCGATGGCTCCCTCATGGCTCGGGCCAATCCTTCCCCTCATGGCTCAGGCCAGTGGCTCCCTCATGGCTCAATGGCTCCCTCACAGCTCCAGTTCCCAGAGCTGCTTCCTCCTCCCGTATCCCAGTACACCTTCTTCATGGTTTCTGATGCAAGGGTAACCCCAGTCTAAATTGGGTCTGTGATTTTCCTCTGCTCTCTTACTATGCATAATTTTTCCCTTCTTTTCCCCCACTCAAAGCCTCCTGGGAGGTTTCTCCTGGGCCCGCTGCATTAAAATCTAAATTCTGCACAAGTCGAACTTCTGGACTTGATGTTGGCACTGCAGAGACTCTTGATGTGAGCATCTCTGAGTTTGAAAAGATGCTCTCCTGTGCCTGCCTGGTGCACAGGGAGCCCTCTCCAGCATATGCCATCTCAGCCTCAGGTGCTGGCAGAGTCTGAATCCACATCTCCGCTTCGTGGGCTCATGGTTAATCTAGAAGGTTTGTAAAAACTTTCTGAGGTTTATTAAAAAGCCCTTGAATTAATTCATTCTTTGTGTGGTCAGCCTGTGAGGCTGGGGCGCACCTGAACCAAGGAGCAAATTAAGGAAATTCTTAATCGAGGCATAAAAATGCAAGTGCCAAATCTTAGAGCAACAAAATTACTGCTTTTAAAACCTTAATCTATTTTACTTCTATTATTGAAGCAAAACTGTAAAGACACAATATAGATTAATTCCATGATTTTTATAGCCACAATTTTATTATAAGTTTTTATATTTTAATAGATAAGGAAGTTATTTAAATTCTGTGGGCTTGCTCTTGTAGCCTTCATTCAGGTAGGTCTCCTTTTGCCAGTCTCTCTGTTGAGGAAAAGCTACAGAACTGAGCTTTTAAGCTTTTGTTGGGACAAATATGTATTCCTCATTTTTACTTCTGCTCCGATATAATTTAGAAGAAAAAACAGAGCCATGAAGCCAAGTGATTTGAGAATGAAGATTACAGCAGTGTTTTGGGTAATGTATTAAACCAATTTACGTTTGGACAATGTTCCCTTGGAAAGGTTTGGGAATGAAACAGTTCTCAGTAATTCTCTAGCCTGCAATATGTACATTTCATCCTGTTTTCAATATATGAGGTTCTTGCATTCCTGTTGTTCTTTGGTCTAATTGTGGCCACTGAGCTGGTCATCAGTTCCACTTCGTTACCCTGAGAGCTCAGTCTGATGAGATTCCTGGGAATCACACATGTCCTGCCTGGTAGTTTATGAACAGTTATTTTAATTTTAAATACTTTGTACCTGATGCTTGGAAAAGGTGGAATAAAGGGAAAAAAAAAAAAGAAAAAAGAAACTTGCAGAATTCCCAAGGAGAGCAATAGTTTTTATTTTTTGAGCTATGTACACTTCCTTTATTCCTCTAGTGGTGCCCATTCCTTACCCAAAACTCACAAGTCCATCTCCTGACATGAACTCCTTGTCTCATTTTCTCAGCAAGTTAACACTTTTAAGAAAATTGAAATGCACACTCAAATATATTAAACAAGTGGTTTAATTGGTCTTGAGCCTTTATTTTTGTTTTCCCCTTTTGAAACAGAAGGCTGATGCTGCTATTTGCTGTTTCAGGCAAAAGATTGTGCCAAATTCCTGATTTCTTGTCCTCAAAAAGGACCAAATTTTCTATTTACTTATAATTTGGAACCTGTCATTTATTTTCATGATCCATCACATACATCAGCAGCAGGAGGTGTTTAAAATAGTAAAGGCATCATTGCCTGTGGCAAATTCTTACTAATTTTAATTTTGTTATAACTTAATGAACTCTGTTGATTATAATACAATAAATAAAAAGTCTCCAAAATTTCCTGAGCATTTTTTACTCCCTGTGTTTTCAGTATCTTCACTGCTCACGGGTACTCTAAGCTCTGAATTTCACATGTTTTGTAAAGTGTGTTGAGAGCAATGGAAAACATTTTGTGTTCTACTCTTGCTTGTTATTATATTTTTTGTTATGCTTATACATTGGCAAGGGAAGGGTTGTCTTTGTGTCCTTTTGCCCCAAGTTTTGCCTAGTTTTTTCTTAAGATTATTCTAATATTTGTCTTTTTGTATTCTGTTTAAAGACTAGGTAGTGAGGGTTTGTTTTTTTTTCCAAAGCAGGAGAGAATTACTGGATTTATATCTTTCCCAGAGTCAACGAAAAATTTCCTGTAAGAAAAAAATTAGTTGTCTAGGGGAAAAAAATCCTGCTAAGCAAAATCCTGCCCCTCTGATTCCTCCACTAGGTATGCTGTATTAAACTGCACATGGAATGCTTTTTCAACTAATTTCTGTTATTTTTCATCCTACAGAGAGACTTACATCTTCCAGCATTCACCCTGAGTTTATAGGAATGCTGAGTTGTCATGCAGGAGTTTTACCTCACACTGGGGAGATATTAGTTGATAACATCTACCTTGTTTAGATTTATTGCTTTAGCATATTTCATGCTAAAAATATTTTTTTACCATCTGCTAAGATTAGCACTGGAGTGGTAATAAATTTCCTTGCCCTGTTACTGTGGTGTAGTTTGGAACCATCTTACACCACGCTCGGCCTAATTGAAAATGGGATAAGATAAATGATGCACTTTGAGTCCCTCTCTCAGATGTACCATTGTTCATTACTTCAACAAGGGATGAGCACATCTGATTGTAATTTCAATTGTTAACTAAAACAAAAGTTTCCATGGTGAAAATATGGTACCAACAGCTGTAATTGTCTCAGGGTTATTTGTGAAAATCTCAATATTGTTTGAGTCACAAATGCAGGATTGTTTTGCATTTACACACTTGTTTATCCTCCAACCCTAATGGGAAAGGGGTGAAGTCAAAAAACATGTTCAGGAATGTAGGCACTGCATGGAATAGCAGAGCTGAGCTTAAAATATCCATGCTTAAAGAAACATCTGCATATTAAATAAGGAATATTTCAATAGTGATTGTTATTGCAAAAAAATCCACCCAATCAAACAGTTTGAGCCACCACTTTATTAATTGTGGTTGGATTAGGTGGTGTTTATAATATAATAGTACAGTTTAGTCTTGTTTCCAGGCTCCCACAGAATATGCCCAGCACTGATGTTTCTGACATTTACCTTGCAAATTCTTCAAACAGCAGCATCATTAAAAAAAGGTAAAAGTGGGGGCTTTTCCCCCTATTTTTTCCTATTAATATAAAATCTAAATAGTAAAGTACTAAGGAAAGCTACATGAGCTGATGGTCCTGACTGCTGATCCTAGGAAAATGGGGTGGGAAGAAACAAGAGTAGGTCCAACCCATTCTATTTCCCTGCTCTTTCTGCCAATTTAATTTGTGGTCTCATAATTTCATTTTTTTTAAGTTTATTAATATTTCTACTTTCTGTTCCATGAGCAGTTCATATACCTTCCTTCATGGTATCTGAAAATGAAGTCTGTAAATTATATTCTTTGCTTCAGAAATTGCTGTAAGTTTGGAATACGTAAGTATATTAGAACATAACATATTTGCAATAGGAAATACTTGTGATGAAATTAGTGAAAACATGAGGGAAATCATATAATGCTGGGTCTTTTTATTTAGATACAAGTGTGATTTTTGTGTTGGCAACTTAAGGCCCCATCCTGTTTAATTCATTCATTAAACTAATTCCATTGACTTGCTTGAATAAATAAGGTCAGGAAATCTCTATCCATAAGTAATCCACAAACATGGCTTTTTCTTTCAAAGTCTCAGACTAACTTTGGGGCTGCTCAGAAGTGGGAATGCCTCTGGGAATATCCTTGTTGGGCACATGGTTACAGGACAGGGGGGGATGGTTTCAAACTGAGAGTAGGTTTAGATGGATATTGGGAAGAAACTCTTCCCTGTGAGGCTGGTGAGGCACTGCCCAGAGAAGCTGTGGCTGCCCCTGGATCCCTGGAAGTGTCCAAGGCCAGGCTGGATGGGGCTTGGAGCAACCTGGGATACTGGAAGGTGTCCTGTGGCAGGGGGTGTGACAAGATGGCCTTTGAGGTACCTCCCACCCAAAGCATCCTATGATTCTACTTGCAAAGGCTTTTTCATCCATTGGGTGAAATCTATAAGAAATATGTAGCTTTGATGTTTCATCTCTTACTTGATTACAAATTCTTTGATGCCCAAGTTCTGATTGTGCTTATCCTTCCTCAGGGAAAGCCCCTTGGCTTCAGCCAGCATTTCAGCCATCTCCAGCCTCTCAGCCCTGGCTGGTGTTGCCTCAGCTGAGTTTTAAAGCCCAGAAGTGCGGGCTTTGTGGTGGAAACACAAACGAGAGGAATGCGAGTGGCTGTGCTCTAACACCACTGTATCCCATGGCCCATTCCCAGTGTCTGTTACTGAAATTGGTATTGTATCTAAAACAATTGCTGTTATTAACAGGTTAAGCTGCTGGGATGTTAAAATAAAGGCTGCCCAGCTTTAGTGCATTTTGTTGTAATCATCTCCCAGATGCCTTGTCGGAAATCAATTCAAGTTCAAAACTGGCTGGAATTGGGAGGTCAAGGCTTCTGCAGACTAAATATTTTATCTTCTGCTCATGTCTGGAGCTTTTAAAGCTGTGTGTTGGGGGCTCTTTTCTCGTATCCCATCTGGACAAAGATGATTGGCTTTGCCATTTTGCCCAGGTTAGGACAAGGTTAAAATCAATTATAATCAATTATTAAGAGTCTTCTGTGGCTGCAAAGCTTAAAAGGGGATTTTAAAAGTTGCTCAGTTCTAAAACAAGAATATCTTAGTTGCCAGTGTAGATGTCATTATTCTGGAATGTCAGATGTAAATCTTATCTGCACCGGTAATAAATACACAGAATTCCTTCATCTTCTTCTTGTCCTGCATGCTTAGGAACAAGCAGCACTACCTAAAAATGAAGCTAGAGGTGTAGGGAGGATCCAGCTGTCACTTCCATATAGCTAAATGAGAGGGAGCTTTTTATAATTGAGTGAACCAGGTGGTTTTTCTTTCCGGAAATGTATTCAGCTTACTCAGTCTTCAAAACTCAAATGCTAATTTTCTCCTATGTTTTGGGAACTCCGTGCTTTTATCTTAAAATACAATAGTGTTTATGTATTATAATTCACTCTGCCTGATGTTCTTGAATATACAAGATCGTTGCCTCTCCCTGGGAATGAATCAGTCGTTTTGTTTGGAATAACTTTTGATGTTGGTACCATTCTTCCCATGCAAATCACATCCCGCATTCTCCTCGCAGCTTCTGAGTGAATGAGTGAACAAGTCTCTTTGTCCCTCAGCACCATTGTTTTGGTGCTTTTGAACATAATATTTATACTTTCAATTTACATTTATGAAAATTTAGAATTAAGAATTAGAGTTTGAATTTTGGAGGAAGACAGGGCCTCTTGAAAAATCAAGGAGAGAGGAAGGATGTGCTGTGAATGTAAGACCTACATGCAGGAAATGTGGGTTTATCTGTTTAATTATTAATTAATTGATTAGGTATTCTTAAGAAAACTGTCAGAGTGATGCTATTCAGCTCACTCTCCTCAGATGCCTATGTTCAATCTGGGGATAATTTTGCTCCATTTTGTTTTGGGGAGTGAAATGTTTATAGGAGTGTTTATGTTTTGTTGTAGGGACAGAAGTATAGGACTGTGCATATCATTCACCATCCTATATTGTAATGTACAGGACAGCCTGAAACTCAGTTATCTGGGTGGAAGGCACAGAGTTAGAGGTTTTATCTCATCCTGGATTTGGCCTTGTCGTGTCCCACTCCATAGGGAAAGGGAACATCCGAAGTGAGCATGGAAGACTTTGGCTCTGAGCTGGTCTCTGGCCCAGCAGAATGGACTGGGATTTCTAGGGCTGATGGGGATCTTCAAAACGTGAATCTTTAAAACTTTCCAGAGCTTCAGACATCTTCTCTGCTCCTTTGCTTTCCTCATGCTCAGAGACAAGTGATGGTTTGGACATGGACTTGCTGAAAATCTTCAGCAAAGGTTGTTCTTGCACAGCCCCTGTCGCGACGTCACCAGAGGGCTTAGGTTCCTATGGAATTTCCAGATTGCTGCCAGAAGCACAGCTGACCTGATTCTCCTCTCTGTGTGGTTTGAAAAATGTCATATATTTCAGTTGTCATTGGTACACCTGTTCCTGATCTGGAATATTTAAAGGGGAATCAGAAATCTGGCATAAAGATCAGCACCAACAATGAAACTGGATTGGCCCCTTGGTGCCATGAAATGCAGTACTTCAGATTTTAAACATGGGCTTGAGATTCTTAATGTGGGCAAAACACCAAATAACTGTAGGATTATAAAAATGCTCAGATGTTCAAAAGTTTGTAAATATTTTCAGGAACTTTAAGAAATATTTCTGTCAAATGCTCATTTTCATGGTTATACTGTAGCTGCCCTCAGTTTCCCAAGGATTTTGTAGTGAGAGGGAGGTTTGAAAAACATGTGTAGGGACACTGTCCTGAAAACCAGATACCTAATGAAAACCAAGAAGAGCAGAATAAATTACCATTGATTTGCTTTCTTTATACCTCATTTCCACATGAAATCAGTGAGTATTTCACAGGTTTTAAGAAAATTGTAACTTTCTGTGTATGTAACATTTAGAATCTCTTGTCACCCAGGAATATCTTGTCACCCCCATCCAAGCATTGATATGTTTATTATCAAAACAGATAAGCTTGCTCTTGTGATATTATAAGAAGTCATTAAGTTTAAATATTTCTATGCAAACTTACGGCCTTTTTTTTTAATATTACTGCTTTATTTATTTCACTGGGAAATGTCTTGGAAGAAGGCATTGCTACTGCCTGGTGGGAGATCCTGTTCTGCTCAGAGATGGACCTGTGGACAAAAGACTGGAATTGTGGGCCTTTGCTCCAAGCATTTTACTCCTTGTGATTCCATAACTGATGGAAAAAATGTGTTAACAAAACATCCAAGACAAGAAGAGGTACTGAACTCACCATTCTCCTGGGCAGCGCATATTTATGTTTTTAAATGGGTTCATCAAAGATTTGGAATTCAAGGTTTATCTTAATACTTTTACACTGAGATTTGTAAGACTACAAAAAGCACTATAATAGGAGTTTACCTACTAATGATATTTGCAAAGGCCAGTTATTAATAACTTATGAAGGGAATCAGGCTCCTTTTTTTATCCCAATAATTTATTTCACACCCAGGATTATATCCCTCCTCAATTTCATTTTCATTTGATAAAACAAGAAGTATAAAATACAATTTGCAGTGAGTCTGTGCCTGGCTGTGCAACAACTATGCGCTAGAATGCATCAAAAGGCCCTTCCTTCTCAGGGAACACCCCTAAGCTGACATTTCAGTGGCCTTCTGGACTGGTGGTACTTAGGAAAGGAGAGGAAAAAAATGAATGTTCTTGGCCAGCCTTTGAAAGTCCAATGTTTTTTTTGGAGGCAGGAACCCCGTTTCCCTTTCCTTGGGAGGTTCAGGGGAGCCTCTCGTTTGGCTAATGAGACACATGGCACCGAATGCCTGAATGGTTTGGGGAGAGATGAAAAGTTCCTCTTTATCCTGCACACAGATCTGGAGAGCCACATGTGTTTCTCATTTCCAGGCACTTTTATTCCAGTTATTTAGATGGATAGAGGCATCAAGCCAGAGTTTCCCCAACAACAACAAAGGTCTTACACTGTCCAAACACACGGCATTCCTGAACCCACTGGTCATGCCACCGAAAAAAGGTTGAAAGATTCAGCATGGTCTGTTTAAACAAAATAGCTGTGCTGTTCATTTCAGCCCTGCACACAGGCACCAGTGTTTATATGGCTGAGGTTCAGTTTTAAAGTGAGCAGAAAATCTTGGTAGAGACTGCAGGCCCTGCACTTCCTCAGGAAAGGATGTTTGCTGTGCTGGGGATTGAAAAAGTGAACCCAGTTCCTTATCAGAGCATTTTAGTTGCCATGGTTGAGAAATCAACATTTTCTTGTGCAGTTTTTCCTTCTCTTTTTTCCTCTTGCTCTTCATTGATGACTGCAGATTTTGGTCATTCCACACTTGTTAGGCAGCCCAGCCAAGGCTGGTGCTTTCCTTGCTGACCCAAACCAGAGTACTGGGAGAAGTTCATGGACTCTTCAGTTAGGAAGCCCATTTTGGGAAGCCTGGAACCAAAGCCATATTTGTGCTGTGCTTTGCCATGAACCCAGGTAGCTTTTAGCAGAGAACATTTGTGATTCATGTGGATTTTGCAAACTGCTCTGAAGGAGCTGCTGCAAAGCCTTTGTAATCACAGATAACATTCCTTGGCCTTTCGTTCTGGCTCTCGGAGATGTACTCCTGATTCAGCCCTGCCTGAGCATCCCCAGTCAGTGGAGCTCTTGCAGGTGGGAGTTTCCCTTCATGTTCTGAAGGGAAGGGTTTGAACAGGGCAGTGGACAATGGAAAATGCCAGAGAGAAGCTGCTTGGCTGCAAACCCCACAATAAACTTTGTAGCCCTCTTCTTGGGCAAAATGAACACCTTTTTTGAGTTTTCAATACAAAAAATTATTAGAAGCTTAAATCTAAAATCTATTTTCTTTCCTGTCCAGTCCCTCAATTGGGCTTGCTGGTTTATTATTACTGGGTTTCTCATTTGTGCTGGCCTGTTGGCATTGAATATTTAGTAGAGACAAAAAGGAGCTAATTCTTGTTTCTTTGGGAAAACAATTCTGACTTTATAGAGATTTGCATAGATTTTGTAAATATGTATTAGATTAAGAGGATATATCATCATCCCAGTTGCTTAGATTTTGAGCCTGTGAACCTTAGCACAAAAATACTTCATGAACAATTACATCTATTTTCTGCAGAAGTACTGTTAATGATTGTTGGGATCCACATCACTCTCCCAGCTTTGCCTGTCTGCAGTTCTCCTGTTGCTTCCCTCCCCAAAAGTAATTTTTTGACACCTAAGTAGTTAAATCAAGAGCAAGATCAAAGATTTCGTTTTGAAGGTATTTTGGTATCTTCAAATGCAGATAGTTGCATGTTAGGTATTAAAAAAGAAAATGAGCACCTAATTACTGTTGATTTCAGAGTTTTGAAACCACAATAGGCCCCAGGAGGCTCCTTCCTCTTAAGCCCCAGTGTGGAGCATTTCCTATTGTCTGGGTGTCTCTCAAGACAAAGCCAATCAGACAGGAGAAACAGCAGAAGGGCTGAGAGGAGCCCAGGCTACCTGAATCTGGCTAATTCAGATCTGGCATGTAAATCTGCTCCCAGGTGACTTCTCTAGGTTCAGTCACACTTTGATCTTTAACTCTCATCTTCTTTGTGCTGTAGCTATTTCAATTCCATTAATTAGACTAACAGTAATTCTTCTTCCTGAAGTAAAATAAATAAGCAAAAATAAACCATCACACCTTCTGCTGGATTCACACCTGGCTGTTTAAAATGCTTACAAAATCACACAGGGTAGAAAGTAATTGCATTACATTAAACTGATATCCACAGTCTTTCAACAGATTTCTTTGTTTCCATGTAAAACAGTTTTTATAAATGTATTGAAACTCCTTTGTCTCTACTCAAAGGTTTCTCCTAACTCTGTTAATTCTGTGTGAACACCTCCCTTCATAACCGTTACATTTTATATCAACAACCTTTGATGAAAGTTTTTCTTTACCTGGTGCCTTGAGACAAACCAAGCTTCAGGTTTCTGGAATGAGCTCACAATGGAGGTTTTGCTGTGTTTAGTATTTCTGTATTTCATACATTTGAAGGCATGAAAGGTCTAAGCAAAGGAAGTGGTTTCACTCTAATTTACAGTCATGTTCTCATTGAAACCATAGGCTGTGTTTTCAGCTGCATCAACGTGGAAGCCTAAAGCAACATCATCTTTAATTACAAGTTCATAAACTGCATTTACATTCTGTGTATCCAAAGCTTTGTGTGAATGTGGGAGGACAAATTGCCTAGCATGAGAGGAAACAGAGGGATTTGGAAGAATGATGTGCTGAGCAGAGAAGGAGCAGCAGTGAAAGAGCCACACAACCCCTGTGGGCAGCAGAAGTGAGAGGGGGGCATCTCAGGTGTGAGGCAGGGGCTGGCAGCTCTCTGTGGGCTCCATGGGGCTGCCCAGCAGAGACCTGGGGAGAACAGGGCTGGTGTTCCTCTAAAATCATAACCAGCCATGAGTGCATGGGATGGACTTCATCCCAGTGTAAATAAGGACAGGAGAAGTTCCAAGTTCTTGTCCAAGCTCATTGCCCCTGACCAAACACATTTTATGGATGTGTGGGGTCTAGGCAATGGATCTGCCCATGGCTGCAGCAGCTGCTGGGCCCAATCTCTCTTTCATATCCTACAGATGAATAAAGCTCGTGCTAAATGACCTTGGCTTGAGAGTGATGTGAGCCACAAGTGTGTGGTGGCACATCTGAGACAACTGGACTGGGCCAGAGCTGTGAGCATCCCTTCAGCCATGTCTCCTCTGGCATTGTGTTCATCACCAGGCTGAGTAATCTGAGCCTCTGCAGCTTTCTCCCACCATCTGCAGGGCCTCCTGTGTGAGAAACAGATTCCTCACTCTGCCCTAAATATTCCCCAACAGTGCCTTCAGTCAGTGCCTCCTGAGGACTCACAAGTCAGGCTCTGTAACTCAGTCTCTGTCCCTCAGAGAAATTACTTTATAATTTCCCTTCCCATGCCTCTTCTCCCCATGCAGGTACTGGAGTCCTCCTGTAGCTGGGCTGGGCTGAGCCAACAGCAGCAGGACAATGAGGATGAGGTTGGGCTGTTCTTTGGCATTTTATGTTTTCTAGGCACAACATCTCCCCTGCAATTGCAGATTTATTAGGAACAAAACTGAATAATGCAAGTGCAATTAATATTTTCTCACTATTCTTCTTTAAGTAAAGCCATTGGAAGTGTGGGTGCATCTAAGGACATTGTGTCTATTCTTTTCATAAAATCTAGTGCTGACATGCTTACTAATTAAAGATTTTTTAATATTTACATGTTATTATTAAAGGACATGTTACAGACATAAGTAATAGACAATAGTGTTTCCCTGAATAACTCCCCATAAATGTATATTTTTATTGCTTTTATGTTTGGGTGTTTTTTTATTGGCACATTCCTAGTGGCATTTTTCCATCTCAGGAGGAGCAACAAATGTCCAGTTGTTTTTTTGACTCATCTTCAAGAACAGGACTGTGTGGTTGGTGACAAGAAGGTATCTTTGAATTTTTAGTGATGACGATGCCAGTAATAGCAGGCACATGCTTCAATATCAGTGTCTTTGTAATGACCCTTGGAAACATCCTTAAAATCTGTGACATTTTTAGCTCTGCTGACTTTCCTTGCCACCTCTGAGTGGTTAGTTTGGTACATCTTCACCCAGGACAAACATTCAAAGTCACCTTTCTGTGCCTGTCAGCGCTGTCCCAGCCTGCCCTGATCACATTTACATTGATTAATATGTTGTGCTGAGTAATGAACCCTGCCCAAACTTTGTATAACTGCATTTGCTCTGTAAATGACAACAGCTCACTTTGACTTCAGACCCAGTTCTTTCAGAGATGCATCAAGGTCTTCCTCCCTTTACTCTCTGAAGGGTAAAGTCACTGATCTGAAACCAGTAACTTGTGAAACACAGCCCAGATTTTAGCTTTAAACAAGTGTTTGTATTGGAAGATAGTTTAAAATAGCTTAAAATGGGGACAGATAGTTTAAAATGCATAGTTTAAAACTGCCTCAGTGAAGTTAGGGCAGCCAAGGCCCAGGTTGTTGTAGTTAGTTTCTTCTCTGTGGTCAGAATCCCTGTCCTCTGCTCAACATGAGGAGGGTCATGTCCCTCTCCCTTTTATATCAGGAGGTATCAGCAGCAAAGGACCACCCTTCCAAGAATTATAGTTCTTCATCCTGGTCTTTAAATTGTATTTTAGTGAGAAGGTACCGATGGAAAACAAGGACATTTTTCATATTCTAACACTTACTCTGCATGCAACAAAAGGGAATTGCATCTCATTTGCCCAGCTCTGTTCCTAGATGCATATTCTGATAAAAATCCTTTCTCATCACACTTTCCCCACGTTTTCAAAGCACTTTAGAAGTGTTGTGGGATCTGCTGGAATGAGGTGTTGTTATTAAAGGTGTACAGGTGAAACCATCCATCTTGATTTTTCCCTTATCCACTGGGGTGGACAAATCAAATCTTTTGTCTCTTTGGGGGGTGGAGAGAAGTAATTTTTACTAAATTTCACAACAGTAGGCTGAGGAAATTATCTTCCTATTTCTGCTGTGTCTGGCATTCTGCCTTAGTTGGTCTCAGGTAGATTTCAACTCTGCACTCCTGCATTGTCTCCCTTCCCCAGAAAAATGAATTCCTTGCAGAAACTTGTGTGTTTTTTGAATTTTTGCATGTTTATATGTTCTGTGTGAAGCTGTAGCAATGCCTTAGCCACATAAATTTGAAGAAAACATTAAAAAAACCCCAAATCCCCAAACTCAGCTTTAGTACCTGTGCAAGGGATCTGATGCTATGGAGCTGCTGCACCCCCTTTGTCTGAGTCTGCTGTGATCAGGAATTGAGGGCATTACAAATCCTGGGGTGAAATCTATCCTTTCTTGCCAGCTGATGTGGCTTTTTCAGCATCAAATTATTTGAACCATTGCAAACTTTTCCACACAGATGCCATTACATTACATTTTTGACCGTTTATCGTGGTGCATGACAAAGAATTTGTGCTGGTAAAGCAACGCCCAAATTCCAGCTGATAATTCCAGAAGTTCTGACAAAGCAGCAGTGCCCTGATGGTTCCAGCTCTGCTGGGTGGTGGTGCTGTCCCTCTGCATTTCAGCATGGACATGAAACCTGGAGCAGTTAGCATTTCCTCCTACTGTAGCTTTTAAAGTATTTTTACTTTGCTACTGTCTAGCTCATTAAAAAGGGTTTTCAAGCTCCCAGTAACAGAATTACTATTGACAATTTCATTAGAACCATAATTCCAGCACTTTTCAGAAGATCCAGTGTGATCCATAGTCACAGTCTGTTCATCTCCAGGATACTTACAGCTCCCCAGATTCTTCCCCCTCAAACTCTGAAGGGCCAAACCCACCAGTTTTTGTGAACTGGATTTTAGCCCTGAGTTCCACCAGCCTCAAAAGTTCTTGGAGAATTACAGAGCTGTCAGCTGCCATCTGACTGTTTCCATGGCTGGAAAGATGCTCCATGTGCAGGTGTGCTAAATTTATAATTGCAATTTACAGACAGCAGTGCAGGATCCAGCCAACAAGCAGCACAGCTTGGGTGGGAGCTGTAAACACACAAGGAACAGTTTGTGGGGGTTCAGCAGCTCTTTGGGGGCCAGCTCCTAGGAACAGAAACTCTCTGGACTCTCCTGTCTCACTCCCTCTGCCCAGACAGGCGCTGCAGTGTTGGGATGAAGTGCTGTCCTCTGACAACCCAGGTGTTCATGTTCTCCTTTGCTTACCAGGACTCAGGGTCTCCTCAATAACAAACCCAAATGCAATTCAGATAAGATATTCAGTTTCTGAGTTATTATTTGTATTATTGTTGGACTTACAGGCTGTATGCTAGGAGGCCTTTACTCTAGGACAAGAATAACAGTGGAAAAGCAGAAAAGGAAAAAAATCCTCCCCCCCTGGTCCCAAAGTCATCCCTGTGTGGCAGCTTCTTGGATTAGGACACAGCAATAGGAGAGTTATGCTTTTCCTTGAAGGCAGTTTGCATGTGAGCTTCTGAAAGCTTGGATCTTTGCAAAAGAAGTTTTCTGAGTCATTTAGCAGCACTTCTTTGGGTTGGTTTAGATGGGAAACATTTCAGGGGTGTTATGTAAAACAGGAACAATCCAGCAAAGCATATGAGAAACAGGGGCGAAATCCTGGCCCCATTGATGAGGAAAGCACAGTCTGGAATCAGATCAGGTCCCTTCTGACTCAAAAATATATTTATTTGATGTTTGGAGATAACATCAATGTGCTGTTTGTACTTGCTGGCAGGATAAAATTGGCATAGAAAGGAAGATCTTTCAGAGAGAAGTTGACAGCTCATGCAATATTTCTATTTAACACAGGGTAAAGGAGATCAGAATTAATTTGGTGTTCTGTCAACTTCCACAAACACTCCCTAGCTGAAGTATGGTGTGTTTTCATTTAGGGTGGGTTTGCACTGGAGTTAAACAGGATCTTGGGATCCACCAGAGACTTTGGGAGAGAAACATTTATTTCCAATTGTGGTTTTCACTGTTTTGAACTAAATGGTTTCTAGCTCCAACTCTCATGTTAAGACTGATTTTGTTCCAGGTTGATGCTCTAGAAAGAGTTCCATAGAAACACTTTTGAAAAATTGTTATATTTGACCAAGAAGGGAGAAAAACCCCTCAAACCAACAAACTAACCCCACCTGAAAATCAGTTGTTACAATTTGAGTGTAATTTGATTCAGGTGTTTTCAACAGGTGCCCCTCGTTAGAGAGAAACCAATCCTGGGCTCAGGAAACAAAGCCAAGCCCTGGGCAGGGTGGGGCTAGACCAGTGTAATCCTGGTTTTCAGCCTTACCAGACGAGGTTTGGGGCAGCTAAACTTAGTTGATGATTTTGTAGTTAAATAGATTTTATTTTAACATCACTCTATAGAGTTTTGCTCTTCAGTTTTCTACAAATGAAAAGATGGAAAGCTAGATTTGAGTTTTAGGCTTTCTCTAGCTGGCATGAGCTGATCTTGACTGAAGCTCCTTTGTCTGCCCCCAGTGGATCCGTGGAGAACAGAGGCTCTCCTCCAAAGGTAAGTTTGTGTTTTCTTTGGAAGTTTTTCAGGATTGTTTGTTGGTTACACTGTGTGGTGCATATTATTGGAAGATTTATGCTGGGTTTGTATCTGGCTTTGCTTTGGAAATTTAATGCACATCAGTAAAAGCCATGGAGTTAAATATGTCTGTTTTTAATGAAGGAAACAAATGTATTGATAAGGAATTAGGAAACAACTTAATGCTGAGGAGAAAAGGAGTTTTCTGTTTCCAAAGCCAACTAAGGATATTATTTTGGTTTTCAACATTTTGAGAAGTTCTGTGTTTGTGTTTTAGTGTTGGGATTGGGAAGTGACAGAAAACAATTCCTTGCCTGAGCTCAACTCTTGGGGTTTTTTAAATGTAAATTGCTAATTGGTGCTTTGAGATGAGGCGGTGCCATAGGGCTGAGCAGAGAAGTTTGATGTTTCTGCTTCAGGTCTGTGGCTAATGGAATCCAGGGGAGAGAGAAAATGGCCAAAATGTGAGTGTGGAAAAGGAGATGGCTGGCACCAAGTCCTAATGTGGTCCCACTTGTGTAGCTGCAAACTGGGGGCAAATTGATGCTCTCTTTTGACTCTACAGGCTGAGGTGAAATGTGTGGATGTTTTTAGCTGGAATATGTTGGAGGTAGAAAATCTCCTGGTCAAAATAATTGTGGGTGTTCAGTTTAGAAGGAATTAGTTTGTGAGAGGCTCTTGAATAGTCTTAAAGAATAAAAGGTTATGAGGCAATCGTTATTCTCCATATTCACCAATGTTGGACAAGAAGTAATTGACTTGATTATTAGCAAGGTTGATTTTTTTTTTTTTTTTGGGTAATTATTTTTAGTGCAGATGTAAACTCCCTAACCACGGGGATGAGCTGCTGAGAGCAATTGTATAACCTTGCAATTAGAGGTGTTAAATAACAAGATGGAAAAACACCTGTTTAAAAATTATGCAGCTACACCTGAACCTGATTCAGGGCCTGAGGATGGACTGCCCAATCTCTCAGAAGCCTTTCCAGCTTGATGGTCCTGTGGTTTTGCAAACAGCTTTCAATTTTGTGTTAAAGAAGTTAAAATGGTGACTGTTCTCAGCAGCATTTGTTTTATTCCTTTACACAGTCCTTAATCCCTGGGTTCATTCAAAGAAAATCCAAAGCTAGCAGGAACTTTTAAGGAAGGATGGTACTTTTGCTTGGGTTTAACTTTGCCAGACTTTCTGGGCTGACTGAATTGAGGGAGAGAGAGAAACTGCTGTTCTCAGAATCACTGAATAGGTGACACCTGTGGGTGGCTGCAGGTGGAATCAAGACCCACAATCCCAGGGTCTTTTTTTTTTTTTTGACTCAGTTCTTGAAAACAGAAATGGGAGAGTCTGAGGTATGTAATCCTAGGAATTTCTTGCACATCCCTGTGCAAGAGATGTACTCCTAGGAATTTCTTGCACATCCTGCACATTTCTCTCCTGTTTGAGGTAGTGTTTGCTGTTCCTTACATAATGAGAGTCTGGATCCCTCTGTTCCCAGTTGAGTGTCCCACTCACAGATCTTGGAAGCCTGATGGGAAGTTGACTTTAACTTCTCATGCTGTCCCTTACTGAGCCACCACAAAGCAAAAATATGGTTTAAAATGAGGAAAATCAGGGCTGAAAGTTGCAGTTTGTGGTTTTTTTCAGGTGTTATCTTTTCCCAAAAAAAACCTTTGTTCCCATGCCTGGAAGAGTTGCTCACTGTTTAAAACAGTGGCACAGAATATTTCCAAAACAGTGGGGTGGTGAATATGCTGAAGTTGTGTCCCAGTCTGAGTCAAAAAACACTTTATGGAGACTATTTCTGCTTCTTGATTTGTTTTGTTATTTTCCTACCTGTAAAAATAGCATTCAGGCTTCAGGCCAAATGAATTGAGTAGCTGTGTATCATGTTTTGATCACTGTTATTTGTTAAAGCAATTAAATTTTAAGATTCAGAAGGTAATTAATTAATGTTGGGCATGAGGAAGTTGGTTTGCAGGTTTTTGGATGTGTTGAAGTATTAGAAATATTATTAAAAAGGAGGGTTAAGAAATTTATTCACTTTATTCACTTGCATAAAATTTTTCTTTATTGCTTTATTTTTATCCCTTTATTTTATACTGATGTATCCGTAGTGATTAATTGTGCTTGATACAGAAAACCAGCCTTAAAGATTTCATGTGTTTTCCAGCTTTATTAGTTTTTTATTCCATGACTGAAGTCTTGCTCTAAATGCAGTTTCTCACCTTTTTAATTGGGGGGAAACAACACACAAATATTTTAATTTATTAATATGAAACGAAACGTTTTGATTGAAACTGATGGACTTTGTTTATGTTTCCTCATTGGAAACTTTTTCTGAGGCTTTTCTGTTCTTGCAAAAATAAATTGTAAGGTACAAATTCTGTAACAAAGCTGGGAAAAGTTTTATCCCAAGTCCTCTGACCATTACTAATGAAAAAAACCACAGTCTGTGTTTGCTCTTGTTTGTAGAGAAATTCTGCTGTATTTTGACCTCATTCCCATCTTTCAGCCAAAGCTCTTGGCAAAAGGCACCTTCTGCTTTTGGAACTGCATTGTGAAGTGGGATCAACATCTCCATAGGCAGCTCTCCATCAGTACAACATGAATATCATTTTTAATAGTCCATTTTATCGCTGGTTTTATTTGCAGCCCCACTGGGCCATAATTAGGGATGATCTGTGCTGCAGTAATTTAGACTCCCAATTTTACCTCATCCTTGGCCCAGCATTCTTCTCCCTTGCCTGTCCTGTGTGTGATGGAAAGCTGGGAAAGAAAAGTAGATATCCAAGGAGTTCACAATCAGACATAGATTTAATGTGTGCTGCTTACACAGTTGCTTTATTTAAGTGGATTTTTCCTCCCTTACACTCCCAAAGCTGGCTCTTCCCAAGCTTTCCCAGTCCCACAGCACCTCAGGGCCTGGCTGCAGGTGTTGCCTGGTCCCTGCAGCATGTCCCCCCCACTTCCATGTTCTCAAATCTGTTCCCATACCTGTATCAGCTGATCTGTGATCCAGCAAACAATTCCCTGTTCCAGTTGTTGTTTGCTGCCTGTGTTGGGCTGTGATAGGAGCATTCTTACATCTGTACATGTTAATCTGCCCGTGCTGAGCCGTGCCCCTGGGTGGCCTTGTCATCCACAATCAGTGTCAGCCTTCCCTGTGCTTAGTGTTTGGGCTTAAATAATCATATTTTCCTTCTTGGAGACTTTGCTTTGCAGCAGACCATGGAATGTCAAGTGGATCTTAGTGTTTGTTTGGCCCTGCTCCTGGGGCACCTTAAAAGTTTGCCTGTTTATTGAAAAACCCACTTCCTTTAGGTGAGGAGATAAATTAGTTGGGGTTGTTTTGTTTTGGTTTTTTTTTTTACTATCAGAAAATGTGACACCAGGCTTCTTGCATATTGCAGTGACTGAAAAAATAAAGCACTTTGTTAGCTTGTGTTTACAATATATCAATTTAGTTGTAACAAGTTGCTTACAGTTCTCTGGTTTGGAGGTGACTGAAAGTCTCATAGTCCCACATTTCAGGGAGGAGGGATATAAAGGGAGCAGTTGCTCTCATAATGTTTGCTTATATCCATGGTTTTTCTGTGTTGAAAGATGAAAAAGATAGAAGGGAAGGCACTATTTATGAAATGTAGACTTTCTGTTTACCAGAAGTTATGGATTTGGCTTAAGCAACAGGTGAGGGTTCAGTAGTTCTCATTTTATTGATGTGGTTTACACATCTTAACCTCTTTTCTAGAACAGAAGTGTTCTAGATGTGCAATTTCTGTTGTGGTTTCTAGATCCTGGAACTGCTCACAGCAATTCCCTAGATTTGAGTAGTAGAGTCTTATTTGATTTGTAGAGCAAAAGAATTTAAAGAAAAAAGTGAGCTTTTATTTCAAAGTCTTTGGTTTTTTCCTTAGTTAAGTTTGTCACAGGCTCATGACTGACCTATAGGTAGTTGTTTGTACTAGAAACCATCATGGCTACTAAATATATGGAATTTGAAAAAAAAAATCAAGGTTGTGCTGAAATGAATGTAGTTAAAATTCAGAAAGAGAGATTCCTTAATTAACTTAATAAAATTACTAATGGAAGCATTTTAACTGCTAAATTTAATTTACTTGTCAAGATATCAGGCTACAAAGAGGAGGGAAGAGTGGAAACTCTGCTTTCCATTATGATGTGCTCTATTATAGAATAAATTTGCTTAAAATGAAATATATCACAAAAAGCCATCAATGACATCTTAATTTGGAACAGCCAGTTGAAAAGTAATTAGACTGTGAAGCAATCAGTTCTAGTAAATCAGTGTTTCCCTTTACATAAACATTCGTTTTTGCTATTTATAAATAGGAGAGATTTCCAGAGTTTCAAGTAGCAAGGACTTTGTGCTTCTACTGTATGTGTGTTCTATTTTACATCACAAAACTGTCAAAACAAAAGGAATTGGGGCTTGATTGGGAATTGATCCAGGGAAATGCTGGAGCAGAGATTTCATTTTAACCCTTTAAAAACATGGCTCTGTGGGGTCTCCTGTTCCCACTGACAGAGGTTCAGCTGTGATGGCAGATTCTTTCAACATTAACCTAAATCCACTTCCAGGAAAGTCAAAACTAGAAACACTGGGGAAAATTTCACTTTAATTTTCTCTTTTCTAGTTTTCTATTCTTGCATTTATCCTTCCAAGACCCTCAGTTTGGATGGACATGAGTGAATCCCATATTCCAGGAACAGGGTTTGCCTATGGAAAGGCAGCTCAGCACACCTGTTGTGCCTGGAGTTTAAAGTTGGTGTTGTGGGATCTGCTCAGTGCCAGGAACTTCACTCCCAAATGGAGTTGTGTGAATGGAAATGATTAATTTTACTTTTCTGAAGGGGGATGCTTGTGGCAAGGGAGGAAGGAGGATTTCTATGACAGAATTATAGAAGTTTTGGAGATAAAGTGGGAAACTTCTATGCTTTAATTTTTACCAAGAAGTTAACCTTTTAAGCCATACCAGAACAACAGAGCATGAAGTGAAATTCGAAATTGAACAAAAGAAATTATGTCATACATGACACAGGACTCTTGGTACAGCTCAGATCCTTGTTGGTGTGAAGGATTTTGGTGTTTTCCTCATGGTAAAATCTTTGAGCTGCACAGACATGCTGCAGCTCTGGTCTGGGTGCCAACACTGAGGTGGGAACTGCTGCTTCCATTTGGATTTAGTGCTTGGGGCAGTGTCTGTGAATGCTGGAGACACTTGTGGGTGCTCTGGGAAGTGAGTTAGACCAGCATTAAATGATGTTAGTCAATGTGCTGAGAGGAAATAGCCAAGAAAGTAAAGCAGGGAAGTGACACCTTGTACTGAAAACCGAATTCATCAAAGTCCTTTCAGATGGGAGTTTCTGCCAAGCAGCCCATGAGTTGAAAATTTATTTTGTTTTTCATATTTTAAGAGCAATTTACCTGAGAAATCATAACTGCCACACTTTTCAGAGGCACATTTTGGCTTTCCCAATCAGGTAAAATAAAGCTCTGCTTGTCTTTGCAGCTGAATTTGACTGGATTCAGTGGTTCCTCTGCTGTCCCTCACTAAGGCAGCACCTTGGAAGAAATGCCAGTGGCATAACTTTGAGCAGTGCTCAGAAGGCAGCCTGGGGTTAGAGCAGCTTCATGTGCTGCACACAGCTTGGATGCAACAAAGTCTGCAAGCTCTTTAAGGCCAGACTTATTATTCAGAGTGTATGATTGTAAAGGAAAGCGTTATAGTTTAACACAGGGCTCTTGGGAACGTGCTTTCAGTAAATACGCTGTTTATAAAGCAGTTTTTTTGAAAGAAGCAAGTTTATTATTAATTCTAATTTCATCTCTTTGGTTTTAAATACATATATTTTTACTGGTGATTTCAGAATTTAAGCTGGAGGCATTAGTGAAAAGGCAGCATGTTCTGTTAATTGGTGTGAGCATTCTTCTGAAAACTTTTATCATGGAATGCACTTTGGCTTTTCTGTCACTGGGAAATAATTCTTTGATGTGCATCTCTGTGTATTTCATAGTGGTGTCTGAACGTGCTGGTAGTGCAGAGATTTCTTGCCTTTAACCTGTTTTGATCACAAATCCATTAGTTTGGGATCACAAAAATCAAGTTGTTCCTTTAGTTCAGGAAAGCTCTGTTGGTTTCCTTGGTCAGCAGCTGAGCTGCAGCAAGTTTCCCATTTTGGGGGCAATGGTGATGAGTTGCTGCAGCTCCTGCAGCAGGAGAGGCTTTCCTGAGCAGAGAGGATGTACAGGCAGGCAGGGCTGCCATCCCTAATTACTGCCTGCTGAAGGGCTGTGCTCTCCAGATCCTCTATTATGGGGGAAAGCTCCAGCTTTAAAGATGAATTGGTGACTGTTCAGTACAGAATCTGCTGTGTCTGGATTGTGCTCTTAGGGAGTTCTCACCTCCTTTTTTCCTTAATAAACTTGCAGGTTATGGTCATTTTTGTTGTCTTCATGGTGCTGTTATAGGGGCAAAAGGCAGCTGGAAGTGCTGTTGTTACCACAACTGCTTGTCTTGTTTCTCTTCTCCTGCTGCCTTTCATTCTTCACAGAGTAATAGGAGAAGGATAAACAGAAGAAAACCCAGTTATATTTTGATGTGAGCACAGTGTGCATCATGACCATGACTTGTGTTTCAGAGAACTTCAGTTTCCTGTTGACTTGGTGGCATGATATTTAACATTCTCTTTTATAATTTTGTTGTTTACAGCAATTTTGTATTTCTGTTTAGCCTAATGATTACAGCAGAGTCCACCCTGGAGAGTTCAGCCTCCAGCCTTTGAAGGCCTCATTTGAACATCTTTGCAACTGCAAGGAATGGCTTGAGGCTGTGCTATTTAACACAAAAGAGAAGAGGAAAAACCCAGTGAAAAAAAAAACCTCTTATTTTTGTTTGTCCTTATTCTGGATTGTTAATGGCTCTCAGAATATAGGTCAAAGATATGTGAATATGTAGTAAATAAAGGCTGGGGCTGGTGCAGCTGTTACTGGAGAGTATGAGGCTCTTTGTCTGAAAGCACTGAGGGTTTAACACAACCTCATCCCTTCCTACCACTCCCATTCCTGCTTGTCCTTTGGTCTGTTGGCTCACATCACACCAGCCACCCTTCCTCTGCAGCTTTTTATGATCCCCTTCTGAGGGGCACAGGCAATGTGCAGTGCAAACACATTTTGCACTCACCTCAGGGAGCTCCCCTCAGTAATTTGCATTCCATGATGGGCTTTGTCTTCCTGGATTCTTCATTCCCATTGAGTAGTTGGTTACTTGGAAGGAAAATTCCATGTATGGGCCAGGGACTTGGAACTGTGGGGTAGAGTCCAGCCCAGTTCCTGTGTCCCAGTGATGTCACTGCCTGTGCTGGGTGTTGAATGACCTGTCCCCACCTGTGTGGTGCAAGGTCACTTTATATTTACAAGGGATATTTGCACAATGTGTGATTTGTATCCTGATACCTCTTTATTTATTTATTTGCACTTCTGTCTGTGCTTGGCATCACTAAGGGTTTAACAGAGATCATCCCAATTGGAGCCCTCTGTATTTTCATCCTGTGGCTGCCCCAGTGATCAATTACTGAGGCACTCATTTCAGAAGTCAAAATGTGAAAAAGACTGTTTTTAATACACAATATCATAGATGAATTAAGTGATTGTTTTCAGACACATTACAATAGTTCAGAAATATTGTTATTTAGTGTAGACTTGGTTGTTTTCATTCTTTCCTTCCAACTCATTCCTGTTCCTTCATTTTCCTTAGCACAGGTTATAGACTTTATTAATTTGGATATAATGGAAGAACAGGCCAAGGGGAAGCAGCTGCAAGGCAACTTTTAAATGTAAATTATAGCATGGTACATGAACTTGATGGTATAAATCTCATAGCACTTAATAGGTTTGGGACACTAAAATATTGTGTGGGACACAATCTGTGTTGGGAAGTCTCATTTCCCATTGATCTGGATGTAAATATCTTCCTGACTGGAGTTGATTCCCCAGAACCTCAGGTTAATGAGGAAAAAGTTTCCAGAGAACCACAGTCCTTGGAGCTGTAGTTTGTTTTTGAGTGTGCTGAGTTAGTAGGGTACATGGTCCAAACTGAATATGTCTGTCCCAGGGATAAAACTGAAGGATTTTTCTAGGAATCTCTGCCTTTTAGAAGGAGATAAACCTTCAGTGTCTTTCTCTGCAGGTACTGAATCATGTCCTTACCTTTGGGACATAATTTAGGCTGCTTTTTCCCCCCCTCAATGAGTATGAGTACTTGAAATAGCTTTTAATATATCCACAGAAGGAATTGCATAAATGGACTTTAGCAATCTAATTTGTTGGAATTTTCTAACTAAATATAATTATCTCATGTGGTTCGAGCACCTTCCTAACCAGCTTGTTACATCATTGGCTGATGACCTTAACTCTGCTGTCTAGAAAGGGAAAATGAAATTAAAAAGGAAAATGAGGTTCCACAGGAAGCAAGGCTGGGGAAGAAGAGAGTTCATAAACTGCATGTGGGCAGCATCTCAGTTTCAGGCAGGTCCTGCACTGGTGGGTTCCACTGCCATTCCATAATGTTCCTATTGACACCCTGGGGGACAAGGCAGAGTGAGACTGTGACAAACAAATCTTTTGGGCAGGCAGGTGTGTCAACTACTACATATTTTTGTTAAGCACTTGTTGTTTCTAAGAAAATGAGATATTGGATGTTTTTTCTACTGTTTTACTTGTTGTTGTTAATGTATTAAGTAGCTCTTGGAGCAGCTGCCTTTGTGTGTCTGTGGTCCCCAGGACAGCACTGATGATAATGGCAATAATACTTATCACTTAAATGACATTTTACAAATTCCAAGTGTTGGGCAACAAACATTAATTAGTTCTCACAAGAGCCTGGCTGTGAAGTAGGTAAGTGCTGTTATTCCCTGGTGGCACAGAGGGAATCAAAAGCAGAGAGGTAAATCCTTCAGGGAGTCACCAGCACTCAGGCAGAAGCTGGGGCTGGTGACTTTGTGCTTCCCAGCTTGTGTCAGAGCACGCACTGCCTGTGTCACAGCTTTTAAATGTGCTCCTGAATTCACAGAAAAGAACCTGGCACATTGGTTCTGCACCTTCAGGTGCAGCTTACAGGGCTGTGGCAGGGATTCACAGGGAAACTGCTCCTGTGCCCCAGTCACAAATCCAGCAGAAATTTTGCTGTTAAATCATTCTTTAACATCATTCTTTGGGAATGCCCAGAGGTGTGGTAGGCAGAAGAATGCAGAGAGAAAGTTGAGGTGTCAGTGTGGTGAAATTATCTACACACAGGTCAAAATGGACTTTTTTTTTTAATGCAGAGATGCCATACCAGATGTTCAGAGTGATGTACCAGCAATACCTGCTGATAGTGCTGGGAAGAGTAAAATCATAAGTCAAAATCAAGTCCAAGCCATAGCAGAATGGTTTGGACTGGAAGAGACTTTAAAGCCCATCTTGTTCCAACCCCTCTGGTGTGGGCAGAGACACCTTCCACTGTCCCAGCATGCTCCAAGCCCAGCCTGGCCTTGCACCCTTCCAGGGATGGGGCAGCCACAGCTCCTCTGGGCAGCCTGAGCCAGGGCTTCACCACCCCCACAGGGAAGATTTTTTTTTTCTTAATATCCAATCTAAACCTGTCCTCTGTCAGACTGAATCCATTCCCCCTTGTCCTGTCACTCCATCCCTTGTAAGCACCTTGTAACCCCCCTACCTCTTTCTTGTAGACTCCCTTCAGGTACTGGAAGGGCACAATTAGGTCACCCCTAAGCCTTCACTTTTCCAGGCTGAACAAAATTTGGGAATCTTTCCTACCTGTCCTAGATTGTCATGGAGGCACTTCTAAAGCTGTTTTGATCACTATGTGCCCCTGATTGCTGTACTTGGATTGAGTGCATTACTGGAACAGTCCATTCACAAGTCTCTCCTGTTCCCAAATTCCTGGTTGTAAGCTTCTCTCAGAAGTCACCAGCAATTTTTTTCCAAGGAAGTTGTCACACCAGGACAGTGATGGTGCTCTGTGGCAGCTATTCCTGTATCCTGGTAACAGCCAAACAGAGCCATGGCTCCAGTGTTTGCTGGGCTCTGGGTCTATTTATATGATGAGTTCCCCCCACAGAAGTTTTGCAGTCTGTAATAAAATCATGTTTAATAAACTGTTTCTGTCTTTCACTGCTGTTGTATCTTAAAATAGTTTTTATTGATCAGCAGATGCAGTGTCTCTGAATATTCTTGGGTGCAGTAATGTCCCTTCTGTCTTTTGGTGACCCTGTAGATCAGATATTAACAGCTCAAGTTCCACATATTCTGCTGGAAAATACATTTCTGAGTAGGGTGTTTTGCATGTCTGAAATCCAGAGCTTGCATGTCCACCTACAAGTGGGAGGTGTCCCTGCCTGTGGAAGAGGGTTGGAACTGGATGATTTTAAGGTCTCTCCCAAACTAAACCATTCCATGATTAATCCCAAATCACCTTTCCAGGATACTGCCCATATCTGCATTTAAGATGTCATGGATTAGATCAGTGGAGCCAAACTGACACTGCTTTGAATGTCTCTCTGGCTTTCCCAGGTTCTGTTCTGCAATTGTTCCTTCATTTTTGTGCTGTAGGTATTGGCAGATACTTTGACTGAAAGCTGAAAATAGCAGTTCCTCACAGGTATTTTAAGTTTGGTACCTTGAAAATATATAGTAGATTAATTATCTTTGAATTCCATACTTTTTGTTGTAATTTTCCATCCATTCTCAGTGAACTGCTTGTGCAAAGCCAAAAGAGGAAGCTCAGAACTGTAGGCAGCTTCCTGGCTCTTTGAAACAATTTGAGGGACAAGGCAATGGACTGGAGCCCAATGTGAGTGCTGCTCACAATAAAGGCAGTTGTGGAGATATTTGTCTCTGTTTTTATGAGTAGCCAAAGGATCATCAGTAAACGTGATTAAATTCAAAAAGCTGTGAAGAAGAGGCACTCGTGTGTGTGTGAAGTCAATAATTGCAACAAACCCATATTGTCTTGCAATTACAAAGGTGCCTGTGTGGTCCATGTTGGTATTTGATTAAGGGGAGAGAAAAAAGCTCAGTGCAAGCCAAATACCTTCAAAAAACCCAGCAGAATCTGTGTTCTGAATGTACTTGAGTGAATCTAAATACTGAAACACATATGACAAATAGAAATCATGTAGTGCTTGGAGACCTCTACAACCTCAAATCATTACTCACAATTTATTTGCTTTTCTCTCTGTAAATCAAAACTTTATTGTTTGAAGATATTTATGGCATTCAATTTCCTCTTTTTTTAGTGGGGCTGTAGGAAAAAAGTGAACAATTTCAGTCCTTTGCCTTTCTCCTCAGTTTAGTGTGTGCTGTAGCACATGGAAATGTGTGCAGGTGTATAAAGAAAATAGTGTAATGTAGTTCTTAATTTTTCATCCACCCAAATTTTGCCTTTTCCTTTTTTTAGTTATGTTCCCATCTTCATTCTCTTTGCCCATCTTCCTGTGCTCCTGTTGTTTCTCTTTAAATTTTTGTTTCTTGCTTCTTTTTTTCCCCTTCCTGTTTCACAGTCCTGTGTTCCTGGAGGTGAAACTCTGACACACTAAACCAATGTGCCATTTCATTTCCCAATTTTTATGAATCTCTTAATTTTGTGCTCTGAGTGCAGGTGCTGTTTTCTGATGAGGTGAAGAATTGGTAGGGGAAAATACAGTTAGCAGTGATTAATACCCAGTGAAAAATAAAATGTGAGAGAGAGGTGAAAAATGCCAATAATGAGCAGGATCACAAAACCAGGGAATGAAGTGGTCCATTGATTTTAGTGTGTCACCCTTTTGTTTCCAGAAATGCAGGTTATAACTCCCAGTGCAGGTTGCTGCTAAAAGGGGATTTGGTCTCATCCTAGTGCCTGGGTTAGTCCCTGGTTTATGGCTGTGACACAGCTGGGTGTGGGTGACACTTCTTGTTCAGGAAACAGAATTGTGGGACAGCTTGCGGATGGGATGTGGAGGTGCCTCTGTTGCCTCATACAGGGAAATACCCCCTGGAATTCTGCAGGAGTTGGACTTCTGACTTGCACAGATCCTGCATTTACCATTTAAATAAAATCAGTTGCATTCTGCTCTTGTATTAAACAGAATTCTGGAGACTAAGCTCAAGGATTCACAGCAATGAGAATTCCTGAGATGCCAATCAAATGTTAATCTGTATTAAAGGTGAGACAGCCACCATGTCACACCATATTAATCATTGCTTTGTACACAATCTCAAACACAAAAGTGAATCAGATCAGTCCAGCTCTTACATTTCTTCAGGCATTTCAAAATAGGACCAAATCAGTAAAAAGTAAAAGAAAACACAGTAATAACCATCACCACATAACTCCCTGGTATCTGTGTCATCTCAATTAGAATTTAAACTGAGTTTTGGAGAGTGTAAGGCCAACAGCACTCCCTGTGAAAGAACAGCAGTGCTTGAAACATTCAAAAGCTGCAGATGAGCTGCATTGCTTATGTTTGCTGCCTTGAAGTTTTGAAAAATTCCCTTTCTTTGCCTCTGCAGTGTCACGCTTGAAAATATTCAGGTTGGGTTTGTTGTTCATTACATAAAAAATTAATGATCTTGAAAGTATTATCATGTTTGTTTTAAAGAAACTATTTCCTACGCTTTAATTAAAAGTTATAATTCACCATCTTTTGACCAAGTTATCTTCAATCTTAATCTTATTGGTAATGGGTACTGGGTCAGATTCAGAGAGAAATACAATCCTTACTTAATGCAAACAGTAAAAATATCAGCATTTGTAGAGATATGGTTGAGTTCAATTCACGTGCTGTACTAACTCTGCCTGTTAATTAGAAATATTCTCCTACTTATGCAAGAATACTGGGGGAAAAGGGCATTCTCTTCCTCGTTAGATATTCCATGGGAATCACAAATGGACAAAACCAGGCATAATACGATGACTGTTTTGTTATTAAAGCACTTTAATAAGGTTAAGGCATCCATATGAATGGTTTTCAAAATAAGTTTCTGTAGTTTTGAAGGCATGCTCTGGTCTAGTACAGTAATAAAGAATTTCCATGTGGGGAAATAGCCAACCTTTTAATTTTGGTGTGCAGAGTTCTCCTTTATTTTCCATTTATAAAAAGCCAATGAAATGCACAGTTCGAGATGCCTATGGAAGTAATTCTCCTTATTCTCCTTGCATTCCGGTTAAAAGCTGGCTTATTGTGCTGTATCTGAGGAAAAAGTGTGAAAATACTGACTTTATATGCAAAACAAGGAGTGAAAAGTAAAAATAAAATATGGACCGTAAAGGACAATTTATGCCTTGCTAAAATGTAGAGTTGAGCACTTTTTTTCAGCTCTGACTTTTCATAAAGGAGAGCTGAAGCTGCACTGCAAGTCAAAAGGTTTCTAAAAGAAAAGAGAAAATCTTTCTGCATTGAAAACTGAAGCAAGTGGGACCTTATCTATATGCATTACTTTGATTTCAAATTATTTTTAGCATGGCTTTTATTGTACTCATTGTTACGTACATAAATCTTTAAAGTAATACGTTTTGTAAGAAATGGTCATAAAAATTTACAGCCAGTAACTTTTCCCCTGTCCCTTACAATGATATTCTACTAAAACCATTAAATGGTTCTCATTAATGCCCTTTAAATGATTGTGTAATGACCCACAATCGCTTGTAAGTGAACAACCATTAAAGAATTACCAGTTCTTAGCATGCTTTTAAGTACAGTTTAAATACATGGGAGGTAACGTACAATATATTAGAAAAAGTATTAAATTTGAAATGGTAAAAACAGGATGGCTACGAAAGGAAGGAGTGGGTGGAAAACCTCTCCCATGCTGACCACAGCCCTCAGAGAACAGTCCAGCAGCGTTCCTTGTTGCACATTTCCAGCAATGCATCCGTATTTATTTGTTCTCTACAATCACTTGGGTTTATGAGCCTGATATTGAAGTGATTTATAAGGAGTGAGATGACACCACGAGGGTGATTTCCATACAAATATGCTGAAATCCAAATCACATCCCTCCCTAATGGCTGTTATTGGGGAGCGTGACCCACCTGGTGCTTGCAGAGGGCAGCTCTGCATTGAGCCCAAAGACAGAGGGAGAAATCATCACTCCAGGGGTTGCAATATGAGAGAGGGACATCCCTGTGCACAGCTGACCTTGAGAAATCCCAGGAATGTTCAGATCTGGGCGCAAAGAAACGCGAGTGATTGAAAAGACGTTTTTAATAAAGAGCAATCATTTAATGGGGAGTCAGAGGCACTTTGCAGCATCTTGCCACTGCAATTCCAGCCTAAGCCACTGCTGTGATCCCACCTGGGATGAGAGAGCTGCAGTGGCAGCTCTGTGGGTTGAAGGGGGCACTTTGCAAATGGGCCCTTCCCTGTAATCACAGCGCTGCCAAAAGCTAAATGCCTTTCACAGCTTGGGAAGGGCCCTTGAGGTTTGGAGGCTGTGGGGACAGCCCACACCCAATGGATGCTCTCACATCCAGGCTGCTGGCTGGAGGAAACAATATTCAGCAATATTTTGCAGCTCCTCCATGCAGCAAAGTTGCTTTCTGAACTCCAGTCCTTGTGCTGCAGAGGTGGGACACATAGAAACTCACCTCATGATCTGAATTTTCTCTTGCTAATTTGATTATCTTATTCCTACAATAGCAAGGCTTTCTGTACAGCCTTGTAACCTTAAAGTGGTATCTGAGGAAGAGGGATTTTTGTTTCACCAAAGCGAGATTATTAGGAAGTCAAACCCTCATTACCTGATGTTTTGGTAGCTTTTAGCTCTGTTACTCTGTACTAACTTCTGTAATCCAAATGCTTTTCTTTGGGCAAGTGGACAAATTTTAGTTGACTTTTCAAAGCTTCAGGGTTGCAATGGAGAGTCAAACAACATGGAAAATAGGTATGTGTTAGGGTTTTTGTCTTTCTCCTTTATATCTGAGAGTTACATCTCTTGACTCGCTCTGTTAGCAGCCTGGCTGGCCTGTTGTTGGCTTCAAGTGCAATTGATTTAATTCCAAATCACTTGGTCCAACAGGGATTTGAGTCTAGAGCTCCAACAACCCTGTGTCCAAACCGCCAGGATGTGGGGTTGTGATTTTCAAGGAGCGCTCTCTCTTTTTCGGTCCTTGACAGAAATTCACTGAAGCCAGTGTGTGAAATATTTCAGTTCCATGAAATTTCATCTAATCAAAATGTTCTAGTTGGTTATGCCCACTGCTGAGAGTATCTGACCACTGGTTTCCAAGGCAGCAGGCAGCCTAAGATCACATTAGACTTCTCAGAATGCTTAGATACACAAATTTCAGCAGCAGCAACAAATGCTTCTGTCATGTTGTGTTTCCTAAGAACTGGATTCCTTCTCCTTACCACTTCAATCTGCATATTTGTCATCTCCTCGAGTGCGGAATGGGACCAGATAGATAGTTGCCAGAGCAGAAAGAGAGAAAACAAAAATGAAGCCTTTTTAGCTTATGAGACCAGAAGAGTTTTGTAACATTGGGTTTATAGATACTTTTTTGTGCATTTTTCCTTCAGCTTCCCCAGCTGAACTGCACTTGCTGGTCCTTATCTGCATCCTCATGCTAACAGATTGTGATCCAGGTATAGTGCAGCCATATATTTAACCCATCTGTCAGCACAGCTGAGTTGGATATTTTTAGACTATCAATCACCATGGTAGCTGGGTCTAATATCTTATCTGTGCATCCTGCATCAGAGCAGCTACTTTGGGTACTGCCAAATAGGTCCTGGCTAAGAGACCGAGATCAAGAGATCTCAGAAAGTTTTCAGAGAGAGAATTGGGTGCTACAAACTTTGTCAGAGCCCAGGCTGGACTGTAGAAGGGTCTGAGTGAAGAGCAGGCTGGCAAACCTGTAAATTCATGTGCTTGGATGGGCAGCGATGGGGTCTGGAAAAATATCTAGGCTTCCCAACCTTGGGCAGTGAGCAACTCATGTTCCTCAGGGCTCCAAGCATGGGGAGGGAAGTTTTTTAACAGTAAGAGAGGGTGAAATGTACCTAGAACATGCCATGGGAAAGAAGTTCTGTGGAGGGTGGTGCCAGAGACAGCTGGAGGCTGGTCCGAAACAGGAGAAGAGGATTTTGGTGGGAAAGGGAGAGAATAATGTGCATTCCCAGGAAGCTGACAAGACTGCACAGTGTCATGGCATGTCAGGTTTTCTGTCACAACATTTCACCTGGCAAGTTCACACAGCACACAGGAGCTGAGCCTGGCTAGTGCACAGTGGATCCCTGCTTGTGGAGCGGTGTCCCGGCAGTGTGGGAATGACAGAGACACAGGGGGATGGAGATGTTCCTGTCTGAGCCAGGCAGGGACACAGAGTGCTCAGACAGGTGCTTGCTCTGCTGTCCTTTCCTGGGCAATGAGTTAATCAGGAGTGCTGCAGGGATGGCTCAATCCCAAAATACAGATGTTTGTCTGTGTGGCACAAGTGGGCAGTGTCTGTGCTCCTGCTTGGCAGAGGAGTTTGGATGCTGGGGATAACCCTCCTGGATGGGTTTGCTGGACTAATTAAATATTCAACAAAGAGCTTTGTTTCTAATCTGGCTATCTGGATTGGGTGGAAATACTGATGGTTTGAAAAAAAAAAATATATATTTTTCTAGACCACAGCGAATTTTTACCCGAAGGAAAATTTTATTTGTTTAAGTGTGTCTGTGATGAATGCAGTTCTGGTATTCCAAAAGTCTATGTACTGCAGACTGAAAATAGGCTTTTTGCCAAATGGGAATTGAAACGCACATATGTATTACACTATTTGCCTTAGAAGAAATTAATTTTCAGCCAGAAGCAGATAGGATTATTTAATATTTATCTTTAGCTGCAGGAAGATGAATCTATTATTTTATTTTGTTATTTTATGTGTGGTGTTCATCCGAATTTTCCTATAGGAGGTGCTGATGTATTCTTGTCTGTGCTGCATCAAGGTTAAAGAGTCTTCAGCTGTAAAATTTCTCCAGTGACCCCCAGGAGAGACCAAGACCATCCTTTTCCTTAGGACTGGGAGAAGGAGGGCAGGGTTTGTTGTGAGGGTGTGCCTGTATTCAAGAAGTGCAGGGAGAATTGGGAAGGGAGGAGATTCTTTCCTCAGTTGCTTTTCAAGTTAATAATATTGGGAAGTTAAAACATCTCCAGCATGGAAAATGAGCAAAGGGACTGGAACAGTGTTGTGTGTCAAACCTGACTGATTTAGTGCTGGGGAAAGAATGGACTGGAGTGGATAAAGTTGCAGTCTCACAAAGGACACTGGAGCTGGGGCTGTTAAATATCAATGGAGCATCACCCTGCCCTGTCAGCAAACTTCCATATGACCAGAGTGAGAGATGCTAAGATGTCATTTCATGGACCACGTTATGTGCTGCTTACAATGAATATTTCATCCATGGTGCATTACGTTTTTGATAAATTGTAACTTCCTGGACAAAAGTTTGGTTAGTTTATCTGTAGTGTCTTTAAAGATCTTTAAGGAGCTCATTTTGCCCCAAACCCATCAGTCAGCAGGAGTCTGTAGGCATGTGGTAACAATTTAAATTACTGTAACAATGGCAAGTCTCCTTCCTGCAACTAATAAATGCAATTTATAAGGAATGTTAAGTAGCAACTAACAACTTACAACTTTGAATTTCAACCAAACTGATTAAATAATTAAAGTAAATTTGTAGAGTTGGGGTGGGAGGGAGGGAGGAAGCGTGGGAATTGTGTGCATTTATTCAGAAATGTAGATACATTTGACATGACCCTTTGGCTGTAACAGCAAGAGAATTTCAGAGTCCCTTCCCCACCTGCCTTGTCCTAATACCAGGAAAAGTATTTTGAGGTAGCTTAGGTTGTTTACAGCATAGGACCAGAATAAATCTGCTTCATGTGGGTGTTGGTAGAGCCAGGAGGGTAATAGTGTCAAAACAGAGGAGCTGGTGGGACAGTGGCTGGGACAGAATGTCCTTGGACTGATGGCTGGCAAAGGGGTGCTCCTGGATTTAAAATCAGAATATCCTGATCATCATGAAGTGATCCTGACCTAGAGGAGGGTTTTAAAACAAGCATCACCTCGCTCTGCACAGCATAGAGCATTTGGGAGTGAGGGAGGGACTTGTGCACTTGTGGAGTTCACTTCTGTCTCAGGACAATGGGATTTGGAAGGCAGTTTTCCTTTTGCAAAACCTGAGCATTAACTTTATCCAGCTTTTGTGTATTTATCCAGCAAAAAAGGCATTTAGATTTTTCCCCAGATCTTGGTGTGACTCCCAGTTCATCTGCTTTGGTTTTCCACACAGCACAAACAGCAGCGACTGAAGTTTGAAAAAAATAACATGGGATTATATTTTTGGTAGGGATTTTGCAGATTCTCTGTTCAGGAAGTTGCAGAAATACTCAATTATGAATATTACCTTCATTTCCTGCTGGATTCCACAGGGCTGAGTCCTGTGCTTGGAAAATTCTGTTTTTGTTGTCTGAGCCATAGCCTGAAAGTTCTCCAGGTTGTACTTTCTGTGCCATGAGACAGTGAAAAAGAGAGAAGGAAAAGCAGAAAAGTTGTGATTCACAGGCTTGTTCCATCAGATTTTTTTACTACCAGCCCCATTCTTCAATCCTACAAATGGAATAGAAGGAGAGTCAGAAACACTAATGAAAAAACATCAAATATTTAAGGTTGCAGGATTTAATAATAGAAATCTTCAGTGTGATTTTCCAGGCCACATGGTGTGTGCTGTTATCCATTCGAAATAAACCTCATAATCATGGTCCTGCAAAGGCTTTGAAATACACCCCTCTTTTTTACCCATTTTGCTCTTACTGAGGTCTTTAAAGGGTTTTTAACACCAAATAGAGCTGTGTACTGAATTCAGGTATCTTTCCAAAAACCTTTCCCGAAATTAAATAATTTATCTGACTTTCCTAGGTCAATATTATGCTATTGATAAAGAGTGCATTTCGTGTTGCAGACTGAGGGAACAAAAACCCCAAAGCCTTTCACTTTATGAAAATACAGTGACCAAAATATAAATAATCAAGTATTAGCTGTTATTTTTTTTAAATTTTACTGTAAGTTCATGGCATTCAATAAAAATACAGGAATCTAGGTAAAATATTTATCAAATGGCAGATCCATAAATGATTGTTTCTCCTAAGTTGAAAATCCTTGTGCTCGGTCCTTTCACAGAGACTCAAAGGGACTCCAAGTGACCCTGGTATCTGTTTTGATGCCTTTTGGGGTTAGTTTCTCCTGTGGATAAAAGAGAGTTGTTGGAATGTGTCTGGGGGACAACTGAGGCTCTTCCATGCTTTGGGATTTACCTGGGACAGGGTCACTTTTACAGCAGAGCCTGCAATTCCCTGGGACAGCTTGGTTCATTGCCATTAACAAAGGATGTCTGCAATAAAATATAATTGCTGCCATCCCTTTGTCATGCTGAAATGATATTTTTGTGTGGAAAATGGAAAATTTCAGCATTTGCACTTCACAAATTGTCACCCTCTATGTGTTGGTGTTTGAGTTATGGCCTTGCAAGCAGCAAAACACCTCTGTCTTGCCAAGTATGTGGTAAATTAGCGTATGAATATGGAGGCTCTCATTTGTTACTTAATTGATCTGCAGGGGTCCCCAGTGGCAGATGAATCTGAAAGTATAGGTAGTGACAAGAAGGTTTGGGGTTTATTTTTGGGATAATGGAAGAAAAATGATCCCACAGGTGATCCTTGTGAGTTCCCCAGACTCAGGGGATCCTCTCCTCCTTCCTCAGGCAGGCCCAGGCCCAAACACTTAGGACTGGCCTCTGAATGTCATAAAACAGCCACATTTCTTTCACCTCATCTGAAATAAGGTTTTGTTTTCTGTAGTTTCTGAACTTCAAAACCATTTTCTGTGTCAGTGCTAGGAACTGGTTTTGTTTTCCTCCTCAGCAAGGTGGCTTCCTACATGGGCACAGTGCAGTGGACATGTGCTGAGGCTTCTTGTGCTTGATATTTTGATGTCTGTGTAACAGGTTTTCTGATTCTTAGAAAGCTGAAACTCCACAGAAAATTTGAGGCCCTTGATTTTCAGCATTGCAGCCTGGCTAAGGAACGTGCAACCTGGGCTGAGTAAAAGCAAAGACAGCCTTGCAAGAAGTGCATATTATTGTATAAAATTTACTGCAAAGAAGAGTGATAGGAATAGAAAACATATACAGTAGCTTGCTGCATGCTAGCAGGTCTTTTCTGGGCTCCTAAATGTTAACTGGGTAGTCATGTAAGTTATTACACTCATTAAATTAGGCCACAAACAAGTCAACAATGATTCAGCAAAATGGTTTTGTTTGTATAGTGCAGGGAAGTCTGATAGATAACCAGTCAAACATTTATGGCTAAATGGATGAAGATTTTAACATTACAGCCTAATAAAAACCCCATACTGTGTGATTAAATAAGAGGGAAAGCAGTAAAAAAGAGAAAGCGTAATGATGGTAACATGTAGGTCAGTTACAATTTAATTGTCATTGCACTTCATTGCGAACATATCAATTCTCTGCTGCTTAGCTGAGCAGAAAACAACAACTTAACATGTACAGTGGGCCCGTGGCTGCCTGGCAAGCCCCCACTTCCATCACCTGCCTTCCACTACTTCCTTAACAGCCGCGGGAAGTCTTCCTGCCTTAATAGCAGCCATCCTGCTGGAAGCTCCTGCTGCTCGTGTCCTCCCCGCGCTCGCTGCATCGCTGAGCAGTAAATTCACTTCACTCTCTCCACAGAAGCTAAAATTAGGCTGTTTGCGTTACAACTTCCACCAAGGAACACCTGCTTGCAGATTTATTTTGGGTTGTTTTGTGGTTTCAAATCAAGATGGCTTCGCAGAGGCAAAGCCCTGATGGAGTGTATGGGAAGAGCACAATGGCTGATTGTTTTTCTTACTTATCCACTTTATACTGGGCATCCTTTCTGTATAAGGTTTAGCTTCATTAACATTAATTGCAGCTTTAGCAACTCCACGGAACTGCTTATTCCTGATAGTGTTTTCCACTGTATTGTATTTCCAGTGGTACTGAAGAAAGCTGCAGGTGGAAAAAAAAAATGTCTGCTTTTGGTTGGGTTTGTGATTTTTTTTTTTTTTTTTTTTTTTAATCTGGGTAATTCAGTGGGATCTCAAAGGGCCCTTGGCTTTGGCGCCTTTTTAAAATGTTAGCTCTAAAGAATTGTCTGTCTGGCACAGTTATGCTGATCTATAGTAAAGACTTAACAGAGTACATAACCAAACTATTAATTCAGGTGCCTAAGGTGACATATTTTATCCAGCTCTGCAGAGCTGATTTTATACAGAGCAGAACATGGTTCCCATTTGGATGGGGAGAAAAAAAATCATAAAAAGTGAGGGGAGAACTGCCTGGCACCCAGAGAACTTCAAGAATGAGACTGGGAAAGTATCTATTGGAGAGATAATATGGGAATATTGTTGAGTCTTTTCCTTAACATTAAGGCGCAGAGGTTTTGTGTTGGATCAGCAAACCCTGCCAGTGTTTTTAGGGCAATCTCACTGGCCTCCACTTCCAAATCTCTTACAAGCTGCAGCTGGGAACAAATGGATACTTACTAGTGGAAGTTCTGAGCTGCTGGTTTCTTTGGGCCATCCTTTGGCAGACTTGGGTTTGTGGGTTTGGGAAGCTGCACATCAAACCTGACTCATACTTGGCACAAGTGCCTGTTATCACTGTGGCCTTTAGTTGCCTGGGATTCCTGGGGCTGCTCCCTCTGGACACATCATCTCCCCCAAAGAGGGTTATGGTCCCTTTGCATTGGCCTTTGGAGCAGGATCAGCTTTCCCAGGTAACAGGCCTCTCCCTGTGACATAATGTAATGGCAAGTGTACTCCTCTGTGCACCTGAGAGCTCCAGGAAGGTTTGTGCCTTGCAGAGCAGAATCTGGGCAGCTCCCTGGGGAGCAGTTCATCTGAACAGCCCCCAGCATGGCCAGCACCTAATAGGCACCAAGGAGCCCCATTGCAACTGCCTGCATTAGTGGCTTTAGAGGAAACTGCTTGCAAAAACCAGCCTAGATAAAATACCCAGATGTTTATGGTCAAAAGGTGCATTGGGAGCCAGTGAGGCAGTGAAGGCCTATTTGGAATGTGTGTTTGGAGCTTAACAAGATTAATGCCTGTGTGTATGAGCCTGCATGGGCCCCACTGAATGGTGCTCTCTCCATACCTGGGGGTTTTGCTGCTTAAAAGTGAAGTTTGTGCTTCTTCTCAGTGCTGTGAAACCAGGGCAGTTTGGGCTCTGCCTGGCCAGCAAAAGGAGCTGCTGTTGGGAGAAAGGTGCCCTTGGCTCCCTTTCTGGAACAGGACACAACTGTAACACAGCGGTTCCACAATCACAGCACTGGGATATTTACCTAATTTTTTCTGGTTTCTCATCATCATTACCCTGGTGATGTGATACACTCCCTGCTCAGTTAGGCAGCAGCTACTGTTAAAACCTCACAACAGCCCAAGAACCTGCAGTTTCTCCCTTGAGCTTTTGATGCTACAGTGATGTCTGGGCTGTACAGGAATGAAAGGAATGAGGCTGTAGTTTGTTAAAGAAGCCCCAGAGGTTGGGAACCACAGCCCTGCTCTGCAGTGGAGGGGGGGAGTTGTGCTTTCTCCAGTCACCAAGGAGCATCTATAATAGTTTTATTCCCTTTGAGTGTCTGATGATTGCATCATGCTTCCTCACACAGCTCCGAAATATGTAGAGCAACCTTTAGACTTTGGGGGCAGTCAAGGGCAAATTCTAGGGAAATAAAGATTCTCTCCTAGGGGGTAAAACCTAACAAGTCCATCCTGCAGCCTCATACCAATACTTTGGCTTTCTTGGGTACCTGGCTGCTATGCATGGATAAATCTTTCCTGTGTAGCTGACAGTATTTTTTTTGTACTTTGTCCTGCTAATCCAAGGAATGGCCACAACTATCATCTGTAAGTTCAGCAGCATGGGCCACCAGACCCATGCACGCTGTGTCCAGGTGTGTTTTCCTTGGGCTTTGGAGAGTTTGGGAGATGGGTCCTGCATTTCCCAGCTGGGCTGCAAGTGGGGCATGCACTGCTTCAGCTGCTGCCATTGGTACTGTTCTGTACCTTGTGACATAATTTTAGGTAGCTTATTAGACTTATGATTGATGACAACCCAAAGAGGATCTATAGCTATGCACTGACATTCATGCTTGGCTTTTAAATATCAGCCTCCATAGCTCCAGATCTCTATTTTACACTCAAGTGCTCCAAGCCCCACATTAGAGCATCCCTTCCTCCTCCTCCAAATTAACGTGTTCCTTTAAATGCATCAGTATTTCAGCAGTTGGCTTTTAAACAAATCCTGCATTATTTGCCCTTTTCTTACACTGCTTAATTCTCAGTTGAATGTTAACAATCCTCTCCACTGAGATATAAACATAAATAAATCGTAAATATTCCCTTTCCCATTATGTTGGACCCTGGCTATTCCTTTCCTTTTTTTTTTCTTCCCCCTTATTAAATTATGTTTACCTGAATACATCAGGTTCATTTCACCTAGGCAGGATGTCCCATTAAGCATGACAAGTAGAAGGTTGTGAGATTAATGCCCTTCTTGAGCCTGAATTAGCATGTCAGCATCTTTTCAGCCCTGGGACTGGAGAACATAGGAAGCGTGCCATAATGGACCTTAGCCTTTAACTGAACTGCTCTAATATTATTCCTATAACAAGACTACTTTTAAAGAGGCTCATTATTGGCTTCATTAGATATGTTACTTGCATCAGTGGCTGTAGTTACTCGTATAATATGGGAGAGGTTAACACAGCGTATTTTTTATGTATTATATGGCATATAGCTTGAAGTAGCCAAAAGGTTTATGGCGATGTAATTGGTAGTTAGTGTGAAATTTGTAAGACAAATAGACAATACCTAGGGTAACCCCTATAATCCTCTCCTTTCAGTTTTTTACAGCCACCAAAGGGCCTCATTAAAACAGCAGTCAGCACCTTAGTGAAAAGATACAGTGCTTATAGTGCCCAAATTTGACAGAAAATCTGCATTTTGTAAATCTGACACCTTTGATAGATTATACAGTGTGAAGCCATTGCTTCTAAGCATTATGATAACGCTTAAGGTTCTCTTCTGAATCCAACCGTGCCACATTCACTGGATATAACAATGTGAAAAAGAGCTGGTTGAATAAAATAAAGCATCCGAGATGGAGAGGGGCTTTTTTTCCTTTGATACAAAGCTCATCTCATGCAACAGCTATGGTTGATATCCCTGGCTGTGTTTGTACCCAGGGATATGGGCATATAAATACTGGCAAAATAACTGTTTAATATACAGATGCAAAAAGGATCTGTGCCTTCATTACCCAGGTTATATGGCTGCTGCAAGGGAAGAGGGTGCACAGTGAGCTTGGTATTAAGATTTCTTTGCTGCGTTAGAGGCACAATTCTGCTCTGACTCAAACTTGTGAGAACCCAAGTGGATTCTATTGGCCTGAGTGAATCCTGTTGTCGCTCAGAGTGCTGTAAATCTGGTGTAATGCACTGGCTTACATGGAATTAAATGGACAGGCGGAACGAGAACGAGAATCTGACCCAATGAGGTTATTATTCTTTCAGCTTATTTGTAACAACAGCGAAGCAGAAATGAGCTGCGTACACAGAGCATTGGCTCCGAGTGCTGTGGTGGGTGGAGGAGAGCTCAGCTCTTAAGTGTTGAGGTGTAATCTTTGATATTTCACTTACTCAAAACCAGATTTGGTAGAGTGAACTATTTGAAATGGAGCAAGCACAGCTTGTCGTGGTTGATTAGTTGTGACCATTTGGTCTAATCAGAAAAGGCAACCTCCAACAGCCAGGGGTCCAAAGGAGTAATTCTTATTTCCCCTCCATTTAAGAGGTGGGCTCAAGCCTTTAAAGCTGCAAAAATTTTTTACCAACGTGCCAAAAATAAAATGAAAACTCACTTAGCTCCCATCCTTTGTGGTGGAGGAAGTTCCTCTGGATTTCTTTGCTCGGGGTATGGAATGTAGGTTGTAATGCTTACACAGGCTCCAAATGTGACAGCTGTTTACCTCTTCATCTGGTAATTGAAAGATTTCCTTTTAAATTAGAGCTGCTGTAGACAAAGAATGGAGCAGCAATTGCATTCAGTTCCTTGGCAAAAATATAGCACTGATCATTCTGAAAGAGGTATTTCCAGTGTAGCCTTTGATCATGGCAGAAATCCTACCAGAGTGTTGCTAAAATAGGAATGCAAACAAAAAACAGGGAGGTGTTACATATGTGAAACCCTTTTATTCCCTTTTGCATCAGGATTTCTTCCTTCCTTTAAAGAATCTCCTGTTCAAAATGGCAGAATCAGTCCCTGCAGGTAGCAAAGGTGAAGTGACACTGGTGAAGTGCTCAGTGATTCAAGGAAGTTTAATTTAGAGCTCTCAAAGATAAAAAATATACAAGAAGCAAATATTTGAATTGAAAATAAAAAAAATTCTGGAGAATAACTTTCACAACTTGGAGTTTAAGGGGGTTTTGTTTATTTGTTTTCTAAATTTCAAGTTCTAGATGCACTTAAATTCAGTAGCAAACAGGAAATAACTGGAGCTACACTGAAGATTAATCTGTGGCCACAGCTATTCTATAATAACCTTTCTTCATAGAGACTTAAAGCTGTAAAATCAGTGACAATATCAGAATTATTTAATAATTTACTAATGTCCTTCAAAAAGAAACAAAACCAAACACCTCTTTGGCTGCATTGTCTCGATCCTTGAGGTTGTTCTCTTCAATAACAGAGTTCAGGTGAAGCATTGCCCTGTTTCATTGTGCTTTTCCCAGGACTATTATCACAAATAGTTACTACTTTTTTGTCAGCACAGAGTTAAAAATGTGGCAGGGTGGAAGTTGCCTGTGTTTTTGATGCGAAGAGAAACAGTCTCCTGCTACTGTGGGTTACCTGAAGCATCATCACCAAAGGAGTGGCTCCTTTTAATTGCATTCCTTGTTTCCAAGCTGTCCAGAAATTATTATATGTATTTTTTTAGCATTTCTAGGAAAACCATTAGAAACAGAACCTTTTGGCTTTATGGTTTGGTGTTTGTTGATAAATCCCCTCAATGCAGGCACACATTTCGGGTGGGAAGGAGATGGCGCAGTGCAGGTAGGGGTACTGATCCAGGGTGGAGGGACAAGAGGGTTCCTGGACCTCTTTTCTCAGCCAGGGAGCTTATTGAAACACAGTTTAATTATAGAACTGACCATGGTACTTGTTTAAAAATTAATTTTTATTGTAAAACTAATAATAAAAAAAACCCACCTCATGGATTGTAGCCCTTGCCTGGAGCAGGAAGTGGGTGTTTGTTCCTGTATTTCTTGCGGAGGGTGATGCTGTGGAATTTGAAGGGCCTGATTTAACCCTGCATGAGGATGCTGAGCAGCACAGAACAGCAAATTGTCTGGGGCTGTGCATACCAGAAGGGATTCAGTTGTGAGCAGAACAGGGGCTGGCTTAGGTGTAGAGGATATTGAAATCTGGGCCACCAAAAGGCCTTTGAAATGAACTTGTTTTGCCCAAGTCCAGGTTGTGATCAATGCAATGGCTCGTGCTGCAGGATGAGCATTTCTAAGTCTCATGTCTGGGGGTTTTAATGCAGTGGATTACTCACATCTGTTAGGTGAGAATTACGGAGTGCTGGAATAATGTATTCTTGTGGTTTAAATCTATCACTGCCAAGGGCTACTGAATAGTAAGTATCAACATCTGTGTTACTTCTTTGAGTTTTCTGATTAAATGTGTCTAAACATTTCAGCTCCTACTGGAAATAAAAATAAAAGTAGTTTCAAGGCAGTTGAGGCAGGAATTCAGTGGAACACACTAGCAGCAGACATTAGTTAGGACTGGGAGTGCGATTAGCCCTAAATAACATTAAGCTGGCATTGTGATTTGTATTATTGAAGGGACATCAGGCTCTTGAAACTGTGAATAATGGAGTAAATATAAACAAAGGTACCTCTATTTTGACAGTGATGTTCCACCTCTCCTTCCCTGCATACACAAAAATCATTCAAATGCCTTTTCTTTCCCTGACAAAAATATTCATTAAAAACATTTCACTGTGCTGCCTTTTAATATAGCGCGGGCATTCAACCTGCGCAGGAAGCTCCCTGGAACCACACAAATACTGTGTAATTATCTTGTGGCTCCCTGCTGGCTGCTGCATATTCCAAGCACAAAGTGAGCAGCACATTTCTAGAGCCTGACTTCTGTCTTCATTGTCCCTGCTTGGAATATGAAGCTCCACTTCATTATAGCAGACCTGATCAAACTTGATAGATTTAGCCATTATTCTTGACTGTGTCAACTTTCTACAGCTTTTTTTTTTCTTTTTTTTTTTCTTGGGCTCTTTTGTTTTGCCACCCAGGGACTGCATCTTATTTCTAGGCACTCTGCCTCTCTTTTTCTCTCTCTCTCCTTCCCCCCACTGCCAAACAAACCAAGGTTTCAGCAAATAATGCTGCTTGGGCATCATGTGATTCGAAGAAAATAAGGCTTGCAATTTTTTCTCAATTGTGCTTTATGGTTTTTATTGACTTTTTTTTTTTCCCCCAGTTTGTTTCTATAAAAAAAAATTATACTGCAATATTGACAGACAATACAGAAAAGCTTTGAAAATCCTTATTTTCTGTTAGTGGTACTATAAATTTAACATTGTGAGGGTTTTTTTGTCTGTTTTATGACAACTTTCAAGTAGCACTTCAGAGTTCATATTTTCAAGGCTGATTCAAACAAATGCATCTTATCAAATTTTATAAATCATTACTTTGTTTGTTTAACCTCCAGACGTATCACCACATTTTCATTGCAAAAGGTATTAGATCATTCTTGGGGCAAACACAGATGTTAATGGGACTGGTTTACCATAACAGATTGCTTTGTAGTTTTTGAGAGTTGCTATGCAACAATGGGGGATCACAGTGCAGTTAAAACCCCTGGTTTTTCAAGTCCTGGCTGAAATATGGAGCATTTTCATAGATCTCTTGAATTGCCACAAAATGCCTGAGCCAATAGGTGAGGAATTTGTGTCTGAATTTGTAAGACTCCAGGGTCAACCAGCCCATCTTTGCTGTTATTAATGAACATGATGAGCACAGCAATGAAGCTTTTCCAGCTTTACATTTGCTCCACAGTATTTGTTATATCTACGTGTACATTTCACAGGCAGAATCAATGTGGAAAAGCGCTTTTTAATTAATTTTTTACATATTAAATAGCAATCCTGCATTGTTAAAACTTTGGGAAGAGATTAGGCTGCTTTCCTTTTGTTTCTATTTTGGCTGCAGATTAAAAGGTAAAGGATGTTTTATAATTTCCAACAAGTTTACTGAGAGAGTCTTATTGAGCTATATTGTTTTGCAGCATTTAAATACTGTTAGGAATTGGTGAGATGCCTCTTTTTTAAAAAAAAATTTAAAATAATTATTTTTTTTTAGAGTGGCATTTTCAGTCTCACCAAAAGCTTCTCGGCATCTTAAAATGTAAATTGCAGAGAAGCAACACAAAGGATAAAGAGAAGATTTTGAAGGCAATCACAGTGATCACTTAATTCAGTCTCTGCATATCCACTTGGCATAAGGTAATTAGAGTGCCACATTGCTGTAAAGACAGAAAGCTTAGGCTACCATTCTGACTCACCCAGACGATAATACATGATTAGAAGTCAGTGACAGATCACAACTGCTGAATGACCCACCAAGGTCTTATCAAGGGCAAATCGCATAATTAGCATGCACTTGGCTGGCAGAGGAGTACAGTGCTATTGTTCTGGCACAATCAAATTAGCCCAGCCAATGGGGTCACTGTTCCATGACCTCAAAGACATTTCGGGGTTTATTTTTCTACCAATGGAAACATAACAAAAAAGGAAAAAAAAATAAAAGAAAGAAAAGCTGAACCCCCCAGCCTGCTTTAAAGTGAGCCGAAGTTGCTGCAGACATTGCAAATGCCCATCACAAATGGATTTTTGGAACACACTCTGCCAAATCCTTAGTTCATCATGTATGGAATAAAGGAGTCTGCTAATGCAGTCTGACCCTGGGGGACACACATGTAATGGAGCCACTTTGACAGAAATCCGAGCATCCAGCCAGGCCTGGAACTCATTTATCCTGGATGCGGCCGCAGCACCGCGCACGTGACAGGGGAGGGGGAGCCTTCATGCAAACACAAAATCTTCTCTTCATTATGATAATTAGCACAATTATCTTGATTTGCTCATTTTAGCTGTATTTTCCCTAAGGTTTGGCCATTTTATTTGTGCCTCTCCGCTGTTTCTCGTGAGCGGTGCTCTCAGTGAGAGCAGGAGTGGTTGGGCTGGCAGCCACCAAGACTTCAGGCGTGTCCTCCCTGGAATGCCATTGCGCTGTGGCACAATACTGAGTGTAAATTCCCCAAAACATACAAAGAGTGTTCCCTGTCTCTCCCTAAAGAGCTCTCCTGGCTTTCCAGTGCTCACTGGGCCAGTGAGGAAGTAGAACCTTCCCTCCTGGCAGCACAGTTCTCCAAAGCAGTCAGAACCATTGGCTCTTATTTCTTACTTAGGTTTGGAATTGTTGGTATAAATGTGCTTTTTCCTCCTTTGTTCTCAGAAGAGAAATAAGGCTTTGAATTGATCTGCACGCTTGTTAATATGCATGGGATAGAGGAAAGCCATTGGAACTTTTAGGAAAAGTGAGAACGTGGCCTTTATTTGTATTCTCTTCCATTGACTTCCATTGCACATATTTGGGCTGCGTATCCCAACCTCTCCTGGATAATTGGATCAAAAAGGTCTGTAATGAATTGTCTCTGTCATGTCTGGGCCTCTATCACCACTTCTCTTCACTACTGGGTTCTTTAAGGCTGGGTTAAGTTAACTCAAGATAGCAACTCTAAAATGTTTATATTTCATGAATTTAAAGATGAGCCTTTACGTTCAATTGAAAGGGAAATGAAACACAGCATTCAGATTTGGTCCCAGTCTTTTGCAGATGGGAGAGTTGTTACATAGGATATTTGAGCACAACAGGCTCTTTTCAGCCTTCCTCCTGGTTAATACTGCATCGTTGCAAACAGTGTTTGTGACATCACAAAAAGCAGGAGTGATGTCATAAATAGAGAACTGACCTTGTCGTTTTGGACACAGAAAGAGGCTGCAGAGATGGCATCTTGTGACTTTTTTCCTGTTATAATTAGTCTTTGTGGAGAGAGAAAAGTAATAAGTACTGAACTGATGCCTGCTCAAATAGTACATTTCCAGTGTTTTACTGGGCATTAAATTTCACCTTTGAGCCAATTAAAAAATTCCAGCTATAACTTGGCTTTGAATGGGCTGGGGCTTTATGCTGCTGAGGTTGCCTTGCTTGTAGCCTTGTAGAAGAGATTTGTGATCTTTGTCTGTTCTCAAATATACTTTTATAGGCAAACTAAGGTTCTTTACCAAGTTATGGTTTGAGGATGAAATAGGAGAGTTTACTAGAGAAGGGAATTCAAATTACACTGAGTGATTCAGGGTCTTCCCTAAGAATTAATTCTGACAATACCTTCCATTTTATTGTAAATACCTCGGCTGAGGCTGCGGAGTCTGTGCCATTGAAACTTTTCCTTGGCTGGCAGAAAGCTTATTTCTAAAGGTCTCGTTGATTGTGCAAACACAGGAACATTTTCTTTCCTTGAGAATTAATATTGACTGTGTATAGAGCGCCGGCAGTACTCCATCCAGCCACAAAATCATATAAACATATATAATTACTCTGAAAATCTAATCTATTCCTGGATACTTAGGCCATGTGAGAACTTTTGTTTCCCTGCATGAAATGATAAATTATATACAAAGAAGCAATTATGGTTGTTCTTGAATCCGAGAGAGATGGAAATTTACACTTTGTAAATATGGACCTGCTTTTCCTAAAAGGCATTTTATTTCTGCAGTTTTGTAGAGGTGTGTGTTTGTATCTGGATGGATGTCAGTGTGGGAATGTTTACCTGTCTATGTAGGAATAAAATGAAAAACTGTGCCTTTGTATACCCTGCCTGTGTAGTTGTATGTGTGAGCATGTAATAATTGATAGTCCCATAAGCTCTTGGTGGACATTGCTGCCTCAGTCACTCAGCCCCCACCATGAAAGTCCCCTAACAAACAGGATTAAAATTCACTCCTTTCAACCATCCCAGGCATTTATTCCTTCCTTTTCATTGAGCTACATTTGTCTGATTTAACAAGATAAGATTTGAGTGCTGATGCAGCCCGTTGTTAATGCAGCAGCCGCATCCGCCATACCATCGACACTGTGCATCAGAGGGATGCATAAATCAGGTATTCAAAAAAAATTAGATATGCAGCACACCAGTTTTATAGTCCCAGCCTCAGAAATTGAAATGGCCCAGATTAATGTATTATATCTTACACACTGTCCGAGTGAATCAACTTTAATATATTGAACAGATTCGCAGAACAAGACTTTGTTATCTAAGGAGCACTCGGAAGAAGGAATTGACCTGAGGATTTGATTTGGTTCAGGTAGTTCATGTTGTACAGCAGCATTTGAATAGTTTCACATAAAAATAAAATTTGTATCAGAAATATTTCACATCATTCTGGGCTTGTTCGTATTGCGGCTCTGCAGCAGGGCAATATTACAGAAACAATGTCCAGCAAAAAGATGATTTTAACCTTTGCTTCAGACATGTCAAAACAATATAATGTAATTTTAATGCAAACCGCTGCTTCGTGGCAGAGGCGCCTCCACACACTGACTTGAACTAGTTTAGGTTTATGCTGAAAATGAAAAGCCCATTGAATTTCATAGAGAATGGAAATGCCACAGTTTACACTGGGTCTGTGTTCTGTTGGAAGCCGTGCAGGGACAGGGTCTGGCTGTATCTCTAGTGACAACCCATAAAACAACTTCACCTGCACAATCAAGGGCAGATGAACATTAATGTGGGTGGGGTGTCCCTTTGGTTGTGAATTACTAGTGCTATTAGGGCAGAGTGGGGGTGGCTGTTTGCTTACTGAAAAGAAAACAAAAACCTGATGGAGCAAGAGAGGCACAACAAGATATCTGAGGTGTGTGCCGAAGGGTTGTAGAGCATCTTTGCAGAGGTGTTTATCCCGTTTATTCCTTGCTCTGAATGACGCAGTTCCTGGGTCATTTACCCATAGTTAACCACAGCTGTAATTTTGAATGAGTGGTTTGGTAGCTCCTCTCAGTTCTGTACAAAACCAGACTGGATTTACTGGGTAGGGAGTCACCTGGTGCTGGAGTGTGAGGGAGGAACTGTCTGGGTACAGCCACCCCTTTCCACTGGGAATGTCTGTAAAGGCAAAGGATAACTTGACACTTGCCCTGTTATTGTGCTGTGCTAATCAGCACTGAGGAGAAATGCCATATTGGGTGTTCATCTTAAAGGGCACCAGGCAGATTCTTTTGGTGTTTGTGCTCCTGGAGGTGCAAAAGATGCTGAATGGGACTTGGAAATTCCCAGGCATCTCACTGTACTGGAAACCAGTGTGAGTCCTGTGCCTCTCAGGCATCCAGTGTCTCTGAAATATGGCCAGGGAGGACTGGAGTCTTTTAAGGCTGCCCTTTCAGAGCATTTTATGTCAACCTATTTGTGCTGTTTACAAGACAGATGTTTAAAGAGATGAGGGTGGACTGGGGCTGATGGGATGTCATTATGGAGTAGCAAAGACTGTAGGGACCATCCTGCAGGATTGTACCAGGAGATGAAGGTGGTGTTGACTTATCCCACAGGAAAGCAATTACCAGCACAGGGAGAAGCCAATCCTTGGCTGGGCTTTTGGGGAACAGGGGTCACACAAATGCAGTGCTACAGTGACCATGACAATAAGAGGGGCTGGTGGAGATGGGTGGGTATTTTTTCAGTCATTTGAGACTCTCTGAGGCCACTCTGGGCACTGGACAACTTGCATGTTTTAAGCTTTGTCCAGAAGATACAATCCAGCCTGAATGCATTTCCCAGTCCTTATTTTATTTTCCATAGCAAATGTTGTAATTCACAGTAACGTAATGGAAAGTAAATTGTAGTAAGTGCATTGCCTTTTTGCCTTTTGTAGCTTGAAAGCAGAATAATAGCAAATTAGAGTAGGTTCATATTATTTTTCAACATGTAACATCCCCCTGCCACCCTTGTGCCTGCCCCGACACTTTATATGACTTACTGGTCTTTCTTCAAAGAATGGTAAGGCCTGGTCCAACTTTGTCTCTCTACGCTGATATAAATAAGAGAGATTATTATCAAATTACCATTTATTGTGGGCTGCTGGGAAGAGTAATTTTTCAAGAAAGCCTCAGGGTCAATCAGCCTTGAAGGAAAATCTTGGTTTCTCAACAAATTCACCATCCTCTTGTATATAAATAATCACCTGTAATTAATGTTAAAGATGGGTAGAAATCCAAAGCAAAAACGTAATTTTAAGTTATGCTTATGCTGAACTGTGGAGATCTGGCTGTTTTGCTCAGGGTTGTTCTTGAGTGAGATGACCCTGTGCAAATCACTGATTTCATCAAATGATCTAAATGTGTACTCAGATTATTTGGTGAGCAGGGGGGGACTTCAATATATCCTTGCTGACCTCACAGCTGAATTGCCCTGGCCTTTGTTAGCTCTCTGTCCTACCAAGAGTAGCTCTCTTTAAAACTTTGCTTCTTTTTGCTTAATTGATAAATTTTTCCCCACTACAAAAATCAGATGTCATCAAGTTTACAAACTCACATTATAAACTTGTAAATCAGTATGAGGAATCAGGAATAATGATGAAATATGTAAATCAGGAATATCCAACAGGATTCATGCCACTGTTCGAGTGCCCGGACAATTATGGGAACATTTTAAACCCAAGTTATTCCAATGCATTAAATATAACTCTTTAATGCTGCAGAGTCTGTGTTTTCCATCTGTTCCATCAATTAAACCCTACATTGATCTATGGAGTTATTAAGCATCAGCCAAAGTTCCAAACAGATCTGCTTTGCCACCAGTGGAAATCCTATGTTTAGTAGGAACAATATTATAATTTCTGTTACAGACCCCCTCAGGTCCATTTTTTTCAGATTTCCATAAAATTTCTTTTGTTACCAAGTTAGATTTGAGCGTTGTGATTCCGGGCAGTTATTAGAAGATCTTGCTCTGAGGATGGTTGTTAGGGAGAGAGGCTAATTCTGTCTGAGAGGGTTCTTATTTTGGCATTTCAGGCTCAGCCCTGAGGTGCTGCTTGTTATGTTGCACACAGAGGCAGTCCCTGAGTTTTTTAACCATAATCCACTGGAACTTTGTTTATCCACTTATGGAAAGGTAGAAAATGTAGGCAAGAGGTGAATGATGTTCTTGCCAGATGGGCTTCGCTCACTGATGGAAAACCTCTTTCCATTGAGATGGAGCTCCTGCCTGATCTCACATTTAATTCCAAGTTGGGAATGCTGCAGCTAATAAGACTGATAAGTAAGGAAAGCATGGTTAAGAGACACAACAAAAGGGAGAGATTTGTGTCTTTTGACAAATTTAGAGGTGGCAGCACTTTGCCACTGTCCAATTTGCTCTCTAGGACACTTGTCAGGGCAGATCCATCTCTGGGGTTTTGGAGACCACAGAGTTATGACAATGGACAGATCCCTGGCTGTGGGTAACAAAGCAGTTATTGGTGCTGGTGTGGTTCTAGAAATTTCCTTTTGACATAGTCTTGATCTCCTTATAGCACACTGGAGTTTAACTGAGTGACTTTCACCTGTTTTTTCCCAGGGCTAGGGAAGGGAAGGGAAAGGTGTGCTGATGGTAGTAGGGGAAGTGTCCCTTTCAGGGCTCTCAAACACCGTGGGTGACAAGGTTATCTTTGTTGGATCAGAAAGCAGAAGTGTCTTGACAAGAGAGAATCCCTGCCTTAAGAACTCCACTACAGGAAGAAGCAGAATCATCACCAAATGCCCCTTTTCAAGGTGTAATGGGTAAACTGTCCCTTATTAAACACCTTTGCAAGTTGAGGGTCCTGAGTTCAGGATTAACTTGTCCTGAGCCACACTTTGATCTTGGCTGGGTGTTTGTGCTTGAGACACACAGAAAATGGCACAAAATGGCTCTGCAGGTCAACCTTTCCAAGCCACACTGTGCCTATGCCTTTCCTTATAGACTCCCCTAGCAAAGCTGGGGAGTGTTGTGCAAAGTTAGCTCCTCCCCCTGTGGCTTTCTGGAGTCTCCTTCTCCTTGTGGAACAAGCTGTGTGTGTGACTGCATGGAGAACAGACCCAAATCCCAGTCTCTCATGCTTCCTGTCACACTTGGGATTTGGGCCTAACTCACTCTGACTGGGGGACAGCAACAGGAACAAAAACTGAGTGCTGAGATTGTGCCAGGTTGAAAAGTTCCCCATGGATACCCCATTCCTGGTAACTGCTCAGCAGGACCTTGGCCTCCAAAGCTTGTCTGTGGGATAAGAAATGGAAAGGAAGACACCAATACCTGCATTCCTGGCAGTGAAGGGAAAAGTGCAGCAATGCCAGGGTTGGAGGGGCTCATTTTGAAAAGAAACTAAGCAGTAACAGGTTAGAATTCAGCAATCACTTTCAAAATGCTTTTGAGAAACACCTGTAACAATAAAAAGTATTTTTATATTATAGATTAAATATTTATCAATCCTGTGGTGTTTAAAGTCTGCTGCAGTTGCGATGGTTCTAGGCTGGTGAATAAAGATGCTTGTACAGGTGTGTGCTCTTCATGGCAGCAAAGCTGCACCTGAGCTTTCCCCCAGAAGAGTCTGTGAACAAATGGCTGTGTCTGAGACACAACTGGCTGTTGGCAAGGCAGGCTCTTTCCCCAGGTTTTCCCCTTTGTTGAAGAAATAACTTTTCATTGCAGTGCTGCCCGAATTTTATACTCCCTTTTATTCCCAGCAGTTTACATGTCTGTGTCATCCAAAATATTACACTTCCCTTATGGGGCTATTTATTTATTTATTTTCTGGACTGGAGCAGGATTTCTGCATTTTTGCCTGCCTTCCTTCCCAGACATTATTTTGCTACTGGTTCCTCAAAACACCAGGATCTACAGAGCTGGAATGCTACTGCAGCTTGCTGTCAGACTTTAGTTGGATGTAGTGCACAGTCTGAAATGTTTTATAGAATAAAAAATGTTAAAATTTCTTTAACACTGTCCTGTAACACTTTAACACTGACTTCAAAACAGGGAGAAAAAAATCTAGGTGCCCATTCCATTTCAGGCTTTAAACTTCTTCCCCTCCTTTGCAATTACATGTGAAATGAAATGAAATTGTGGAGTGATATTCTGAACCTAAAAGCTGGTGTAATTCATTCCATGCCCACTCCGTTGGGTTTTTTTAATCTGTACTTTTAATTTCTTATGCAGAACTTTATCGGTCTATCTTTAAGAACATGTCTAGTGGAAAAATCCAAACCTCTTCCTTATCAAGTCTTACTTCTCAAGTTTTTAAAATGACATTTTAATAGAGGAGTTATTTCAATTAATCAAATTTTAAAAAGTAATAAGGGTGCCTGGAATGCATAGAATGTCAAAACATCTGGTTCTGAGATTTTTGCAGTGATTTCTGCAGCGCTTTTGAAGGATGGCAGCTAATGATATGAATCAGCAGCCCCAAAATATCCCTGCTCAGATAGTAGAAACCTTCTTGAATTAGATTTTTTTTTTCTTTTGCTGTAGGATTGAATCTCAAATGGAAACTCATGGGCAGTAAAAAATAAATTAGTGAGATTGAGCTGGCAAAATGCAGCCATCTCTGTTATGGCTGTGAAAGGTGGCCTGAAAAGTACTTTTATCAAGGTATTTTTTTGGGGGGCAGTTTACACTGGGTCTGGTGGTGGTGTTCCAGAGGAGTCATTAAGATGAACTTTATACTGATTTAAAACTAAATGAGTTGGGAAGGAAAACAATACAAGCAGAAGAAGAGGTTTTTTTGCTGGAGGACAGGATTTTTCAGGTTTCCAGCAAATTGTAGTTAGGTTGGTGACATTTTTACTGAGGTGCACAAGCTGATCAGATGAGTGTTCCTGCAGAGAATCCTCCCCCAGCTGTCACTCACCCTTCAAGTGAGATGAGGACAGGACATTTGATAAAGTTGGAAAGAAGAGAGAGAGGAAATCCTGTTACAACTTCCAGCTATGCCTTTGGGGAAAGCACTGTTCATTATTTCCTGATGCTTTTTAGGATTTTCCATCATGTCATTCACTTCTTTGTGGATAAATATTTCAGTGTGTATCCTCCAGTGGCTGTGTCTTCCAGATACCAACTTTTCTTCTGGCAACTTGGGGAGAAGATTTAATGTCTTATTTAAGAAAGGCTCTCCTCCCTACCTGCTCCAGGTGTTTATGGGAGCACCTGGCTTTAGGGAACCTCAGTAGTGCTTTCAGAGAGTGAACTACTTTGTTGTGCTTATTTTTTATTATTTATAATCTCATCAAAGGATGGTTTATAATAAGGGGGGTAAAGTTCAACCCTCTGTGATTTAGGTAATTTACAGATTTATTTAGCATCACAGTAAATTGGATTGCTTCTGGCTTTCTTAGAAAGTAGTGAGTTTGTAGATCAGAAAGTTTGCAGTTTGCTTCTCCAAGGGATGTTATACACAGAGTGTTAACCCTTGATGAAGTAAAGCATCTGTGATGGTAATTTCCTGGGACCATTTTTCAGGAGGAGGCTTGTTGTGCTGCAGCATGTGATTTATTTACAATTTATCAGCTTTAGATGCATGGTTTAAATTGTGTGTTATTATATGTGCTGCTGTTCCTTGTGCTTTATTCCCTTTGTGGCTGGAACCCAGAGTGGTGGAACAAGAGGTGGAAATTGATTACAAACATGTCTGTGTGGAGAAAAACATCTTGTGACTTCTTGTGACTGTTCCTCCTTCCTCATAATCCTTCCTCATCTTCTCTCCTGTGATGGTCTGACCCCCACCTGCTCCTTCTCCAGGGCTCAAGCCTGTCCTGTGCCCCTCTGCACCTGGCCAAAGGATGTTTGAGGGTTTTATTCCAAAGTTCTGGCTCTGGGCAGGCAGGAGGTAATCATGGCAGCTTTGGTGGTCACAACCACCTAAATCTGAAAATGTTTCTCCAGCCCATTAAAATCCTCTCCTGCTCTGCGTTTTGTGCTGATACTGCTGTGCTCTCTACAGGAGTGACAGGTGTCCTTTTGAGTGTAAACATCCCTCAAAATGTTTTACAAAATTGTTGAGGATATATTGAGGAACTAATCAGAACAAGTTGTGCATCTGGTTGTTACTAAACAAAGTCCATGGATTTCCTTTCCAGAAGACTTGAACAAGAAGCATAATATTCCAAAGCAGGGGAACATTTTCCAGATTTGAAGCTAAGGTATGAGTTTAAGCAAAAAATAATGGTGACATGTTCAGGAACATCAAGATTTTTACTAACAGAGAATATGATCAAAAGAATACAAACACCATCAAATGCATTTGCCAGTGATGAATTTGGTGTGAGTGAAATGACTATTTCAGATCTTGATATTTGCATGTCCTGTCACTTTATGTTCAGAGATTTTGGTAGTAAATCAAGTTGCAGGCAAATTTTCATATGAATGGAAATTTGGCCATGGTAGCCTTGCAGTGACTCTGAAAAGTGAAGTTTCTAATATAATGCTTTCCTAATGAACATTTTAAACCAAAGAGGTTTTGTGCATGAATATTAAAGTTTCATTGAGGGACAGCCATATACTTAATACACTTGGTCTGGCTGAGATGGGTAATAATAATTTTTAAACCCATAAGTGGTCGAAATGTCAAGTTTATGGCTAATATGGACTGTAAGAGTTTTGTCAAGTGTTAATGATAAACCCACTGCCTGTAAAAACTACAAAAGGACAGTGCCTCTTTAACAGGGACTACTGTTTGTGCTCCATGGAGCTTTGCAGTATTAGTAAAGCAGCATGAAAGAGTTGATTTTCATTTTATGTTGTGCTTGTGAGGCATTAACATGATGTTCTAACACTTGTAAATGAATACAGCTCTTGCCTAATCTGTCATTTTAATGCCTTATAGATTTTATTTCACTCTGTGTTGTACCAGATTCTCAATAATAATAATCAACTGCTTTGTTGTTCTCTTGCAGAAATTAAATTTCTGTAGTGAGTGTGCAACTAATAAAAGATGTTGCTTGAGGAAACAAAAAATAAATATGATGAATCATAAAAGTTGTATGTAGGGGGTTGCTCATATATGAAAGACAATTACTGAAGCAGTGGTAAATTCATCTGATTCTCATATTGTCAACATCTTAATAACTCTCACAAAGGGTTTGCTGGTGCAGCTTTGTCTGTGTTGCTGTCTGTAATCAGCACTGTGACCCCCATGGACACTGATGTGGGGGAGCCTAGTACAGGAATATATTTAGTGTTTTAAAAGGGTTCTGACATTCCCCTGCTGTGCTCTTGCTGAACCTGAGAAGCTGCTGCTAAACCAGCTCTGCCACCTGTGTGAGGCCAGCCCTTTGTGCCCTGGTTATCTGTGGGGTGCAGCACCGCAGGGGGATGTCCAGGAGCTGGGAGAGAGGAGCTGTCCTTGGTGTGTTGGTCAAACTGACCCTAAGAGACTGAAGGGAACCTTGTTTGCCACAAGCATGACTGACAGCCCTGCCTGGATAAATACAAGCTTCAAAGTGTGGCTTCTGAGAATGTTAAATACAGGCTGGGCTTTGGCTTCATTCCTGGAAAAGCACAGAGAAAGAAAAGTAGGAGAAAAAAAGTTTTTGTACAGACTCCTGTCTTTGAGGTGCTCCTTTTGGGTTCTCTTGGAGTCTCCTTACTCTTCAGGCAGTGTGGTTCAGCACAAAATAGTCTGTGACTGTAGGTGGGTATATGGGTCAGGTTTGGGATTAAACCACCTGCAATATCAGGTACAATTTACTGATACCCCCGGTTTCTCCTTGAGGGATTACAAGCACAGGTGACCAATACCATCCCTTCATCCCTTAAACCCCTTCTTTCCTGAGTGGGGGTGGCTGTGACCAGGGAACCTGTGGGATGGGGCTGTAAAAGCAAAACTTGCTGTTTGGTGTTGTCTGCTCTCAGTGCACCTTCCTCTCTTGGCTTCTGCTTGACAACGTGGCTGCTGATTTCGCTTTCCAGTAGTCAGAGTGTTGCAATTCCTTCTGTTTGATGAAGTACATGCAAAAGGATACAAACAATCTTTTATAGGAGGGCAGGGGAGTTGATAAGGATGTTTAAGGCTCGATTCCTGAAACAATTTTGCATCCAACCATTCCCATTAGGCATCAGAATGAAATAACAAAAGTTCCCAAACAGCTCAGTTTCATTTCAGTAGGAATCACAGGATACCCAGCAGTTCTTGAAACTGTTGGGTTTTTTCCCCAAAAGGAACTTGAGCTTCCCTAAATAACCAGCAACTGCTGAGAAGAATGAAGTATCAGCTTAGATCTCAGCTGTGATCCTGCAGCAAGGAGGGGCATTAGGCAGGGGATCATTTCAAGAGGGCTTGTATTGCTACTGCCAATTTCTTATTTGGCCCCGAATCCAGAGCTGATGACAATGGTGGGGCTACATGGGGACAAAACTTCTCCTGTCCTCTAACACAAAGTGTGGACCTGTAAGAAAACCTGGATGCCATCTTTCTCATGGAAAAGTCTGTATTTAGTGATGATGTTAAATTTGGATACAAGCAGAGAAATAGTTTACAGAAAAGACTTTTTTTGTTCACTGCTACCTGGCCTTTGATGGCCTTACATTTATTTGTTTATGTGGGCACAGACCTAATGCTGCCTGTGGGGCTGCCTGCCAAGGCCAGGTGGAGGTTGAGAGCACTTGTAGGAAGAAAAGCAGCGTTGGAAAACTTGTAACCACCCCAGAACACACCTGCTTCATAAAATCAGATCATCCAGGCTCCTTTAAATCCAACATCTGGCCCAAAGCAAGCTCATCCATTAGAGTAGACCAGCTTGCTCAGAGGTTTTGTCCAGTGGGGTCTTGAAGCTCCAAGGCTGAGCCTGCACAACCTCTTTCAATGCCAGGATTGAAATGCCTTGGGCCCCTAATGGAAACTCTTGATGTTGGCCACTTGGGTGGGTTTGGCTGAAACAGGGGCTCTAAAATCAGGTGCTGGCTCTTGAGACAGGGCTCTGTGGGCCAGCAACCCCTTTGTTTGCATCTGAGCTTTGCCTTGAACTTGCTGAGTGCCTCCCAGCAAGTCACTGTTACCCCTCTGTCTCAATTTCTCCAGTTATAAAATGGGGATAATAATCCTTACCTACCCTACAGGGTGTTGTGAGGATTAATTAGTTGTTGGTACAGCATGTGAAAGATGTAAATAGCCACATAAATGCTGGATATTATCATTCTAATGAGAACCACACAGCATTGGAAGACAAGAAATGGTCTCCAAATAGGCTGCATGTGCCATTGTGACCCCCCAAGAGCAGCTTCTGGGGTTTGTTTGAAACTCCAGCAGGCACCAGGCTTCCAAATCCAGAGTTTGATGCTTTGCTGTAGCATTGAACATTTCTTTTTCTCTTGCCAGTTATTTTTTTATAGTCAGTGCAAGTTAGAACAACAGTCCCAGGTAAACATATGTAGTGGTCCTGCTTGAATAAGCACTTGCTTTGATGTTGTTTAGATTAAATGTATAAGGATCATTAGGAGGACAAGGTGACACAGTCAGTTATTCTGATGGCCTCCAGGCACTTCACCACTGACACCTGGGTTTGAATTCCAATTGGAGACAACCCAAATTATTGTAAAAGTGAGAAGTTTGTCCTCCTGAAACTCAGATTCACCATTCAGATGTCTACCATAGCAATCCACACTTTGAGAGCACTTTATTGAATTATATTGTGTAATTTAGGATATAATCTCAACCTCCCCCTAGCCCAAACCCATGAGAAGGACTTGTCAGAGTTGCTGTGACACACCAGTCACTGTGCCACCAGCCAGGGCTGCACTGAGTGATCTCAGCAAGTCCAGGAGCCAAGCACCGTCGCTGGGAATGTTAAAATGCCCACCCAAGAGTAAAAATTCTGTCTTTATAACTCTTTGTACAAAGTAGGACTCTCACCATTGTCATCGAAGTCACTGGGTCAGATCTGATTTCTTTTTTTCCCCCTGTATGAAATGGAAAAAAAAAATGCTGTTCATAGATTTCTGTTTAATAGTGTTTGCCAGACAAAGTAGAATTTTCACAGCACAAGTTCTATAGCTCGAGAGTCCTATTCACTCAGCATTTATTTTATAGGTCTTTTATCCACCCTTTCTGGCTTTAAAAAAAAGAAAAACAGGGAATTTACCCACTTAAAATAAGCTTTGCACCAAAACTGTCTTCTGGGGATTTTTTTGTAGTGTTAATGAAATCTCAAGAAGACATTAATAATGATCTTCAGGCACAGAACTCCTAACATTAATATTAACAGCTAAAAAAGGAGATGTATTTCCCACTCCATCGGAAAATATATACACTTCCCTTTCCATAAATATGGCTTCTCTCAGGTGACATTTTATAGTGACATGTGCTCCAGCTGTGGCAGCTGAAGCTGATGTGTCCTGGTGCTGCACTCAAGGCTGGATTTGGCTGCAGCTCTGGGCCCCTCACTCCTCTCCCTGTCAGAATTCCCTGTACTTGGACACTTTTGTGCCCAGAACATCAGGCAGGTGCTGTGAGGTGTGGGGATGGTTACTGCTGTGAAGGCTCTGGAGGAGCAGCAGTTGCATTCCTGGGGAGCAGTGGTTTAAGTTTTGCTGTAGTAAGAGTTATTTGTACAAGTGGGCAATGCCTGGATATCTGCACAACTAACCCAGGACACTGAAAGGTTGTTGGTTTTCCATGGTTTTTACAATCTTCTTTTACTCAACTATAGATTAACAAGGAAATGCGGAGTAAATCCAGCCCAGCTTTGAAATTCCCAGTGTGGAACCATTTTATGCAAGCACAGACCAAGTCAAGGCTTAAAATACTTTGGTTTCTTGCTCACCTACTGATCTGAGTAGATTTTAATGTGCATATTCCCTCTGACAAGTATCAGTACATTTCAGAGTCACAAGCCAGCCCAGATGGTGTGGAGTTGTGAGGTCACTTGGGCAGGAAATGTTCCTGCCATTGACAACCCATCCATCTACAGCTCACATGGTCAGGGAATACAGTGCTGGAAGGTGCCTGTTTCAAGGGGGTGGTGAGAGAGAGAAACACTGAGAGGCTTTTTCCAGCTCACCCATAGCTGGGCTGGAAGTTGTTGTCATAATCTAGTTAATATAAAAAAATCTTCAAGGAAAAGGAAGGTTGCTGTGGGGATGCTCATAAATCTGTGCCTGATAAAATGTGTTTTATTTTAGCATTATTTGTTAATTTTGCTCTTATATGTGCTTTCTAGCCACATAAATGTCCAATGTTTTTAATTTAGCTGAGTGGTTAGCAGGGGTATCTTGTGGCAGGAAGTCCTGTAGTCTATTTTTTCAAGGTAAAAAAAAAGAAAAAAGCCATGTTTTGAATTTGCTACTGTCTGATTGAATTAATTACATAATTAACTTCTTGAACACAACAGATGAAAAGTTTATTTTTCTGCTGCTTTTAGGTGGCTTTGCCATGACTTAGCAGCACAGGAGAATTAATACCCAGCCAGGGCTCAGCTTTATGTGGTTCAGCACAGAGATCGTGTTATCCTTCTGCTGCCATTCCTGCCTGCACACTCTTTGGCATTCCTGTGAAAAAGTTGAGTTTTGCAGCGTTTGGAGTTTGTATTTAAAAAGAACCACCTCTCAAATGTGATTCTGGCTGGGGATTATTATCTTGATATGTTGCTAATTCCTGCATAATGATGTGTATGGGGAGTTCTGATGAAGGATGTGGAGGAAGATGATTGAAGGCACTTGCAGGTGGAAGTCACAGATTCCTCTTGGATGGTGACAGTTTCCAAGCTCTGTATGGCAGATTTTTCTCTGGCCTAATATGTAGTTTATCATATTTCTCTCACTTTTTATGACTGATTTATCATTGCTTTGAGTTCTTTTTCTGAGAATGCTCCCAGCACCCAGCAATGAATAAATGCAAATAGTTTTTTATGGTGTGTGGAAAATGACTCAGTATTTTCTTTAATTCATTACAGTGATGAGAGTATTTCTGGAGTGTACAAATGTTTTTTCAAAACATTTTTTTCAGGGTGTAAAAACCATTCAATTGGTCACTGAGTCGCTCTTGAAGGAGTGTGGGCGTCATTTTCAGTGGGACACATGAAACCTGAGGTGCACATTACAGCTGGGTGAATTTGGGGTCTTGCATGGTTTTCTGCAGGTTTTTGGTTGGTGTTGTTTTGGGGTTTTTTCCTTTGTGGGGAACATGACCCAAAATTTAAAACAAAACTGGTGGGAGGCATGCAAACTTACTGGCATATCTATTGAAACTAGAAAGAAAAATGCTTCTTCAGACCCTTGTGAAGCAATATTGCTTAATTAACCCTACTTAAGCCCTACCTTGTGAAAAGGTTAATGGGATTTTTAATGACCTTGAGTGGTCAAGGCCTCAATTTTACATTTCTTCTGAAAGAAAATGGAAAATAGAACAAGAAAGCTGTTCAAACTTCTGTGAATCTGGGGGAAAAAAGCTGGTTTACAGTAACAGTTCAGGTCATTTCCTATTTCATTTGAAATGGTTTCCCCATTCCTTACCTTGGGCATCAGGTGGCTGTTTGATGCAGCTGGGTGTGGGCTGGGTGGAGATGCTCTGCAGGGAAAGAGCTGAGCACACAAACTTGGCAGAGGCAGAACATTATACCCTCACCCTCAGGGACTATTTAGAGTCCCACTGACAAGGGATCATCTCATTGATACAAAAACCAGGTTCTCCCTTACAAGAATACCCATAATTAATTTAATTTTTGCTGCTTTTCAGTAAGCCATGTTGGGTCATTTTCAGACATTTGCCTGCAAAGGCACTCGAGCTGCAGTTTGACTGTGGGTACGCATTTCTGGGTGTTTTTACCAGGAAAGAGCAGGGATTGTGGAATATTCCATGAATTAGGAGAGCTGTGGTAGCATGGTGCTGTTAGTCTTTGTGAGCCGGCCTCCAGAGGGTGATACAGATGTTCTGCCTGGTAGAAAACATACACACATACTAATGAGTGCATTGTAAGAGTTAATTAATGAGAGAGATATTGCTTGTGAACAGTCAATACAGCCATGCATTCATCCAGAGGGTCAGGAATGTGCTTTCTTTTGAATTTATCCAACATGGTATGCAGCAAAACACTTGGGGTGCTGCAGATGAAGCTATTAATTGCATTAAAAACTGGCCATAATTAGGTTTGGAATGTAACTGTAATCTCTGGGATCAATGGTTCCTGACACCTGTCAAGTGGCAGGAGGGTAAAACCTTTTATAACCCTGATGAACACGTGCCTGTGTCACATCCTTATCACACAGAGCCGTGAACTTTAAAGGTTGGAGGGTGGAATGAGCTGCTGTTAAATCCAAACTCCCTGGAATGACGATGTGTTTTGCTCCTGTGGCCGTGTTCAGAGTGGTTTGATTGTTTGGCATTCCTCTGAAACCAGGGAACTTGAGTTTGGTATTATGCTTCACATACCTGCACCTCCACAATTCCTGTAAAATATGTGTATGCTGCCTCTGTACAGAGAGACACTGTGACCCAAGACTTGATTAAATCAAAAGGAGCATTTAAAAATTGCTGAACTTAAACCGTGTGTCACTTCCATCTAATTTGTGGGAAGCTGTTAAATAAGTCTTCCTGTCTCCCCCAAAAACACCCCAAGGATCTGTTCTCTAATGCACTGTTCTGTATAAACAAGTATAAATGTTTAAAAAGTAAAGAATACTAATCAAGAGATGGAGGACACGTGCTGCTTAATAAATCTTGCCTTCAATTTATTTGTCTAGTATTACAAAGGCAGAGGAGATATCAATTAATATAGGCAAAGAGGACCCATAATTTATAATTAACTGGCAAGTGGGTTGTAACAAACAGCAGCACTGAATCTAATAGCCAGTAGAAAAATAACTGGTGTTGATTTGTCCCTCGGCAAATTAATAGAGTGCTTATCAATGACAGGGTTACATAAAACTGCTAAATAAATAATCATCAGTGAGTTAGAGTGAAGCAGATCTTTAACAAGCTTAATCTGAACCTCTTGACATCTGCAGACTATGAAGAGATTAAATGTTAAGGAAGAGAAGATGCACTATGCACATCATAAGCATGCTCAGGAGCTGGGCGATGTCGTGTTCTTGGGTAATGGGAAAAAAGGAAACATTTTTATAGCAAAATTACAGTGAAAAATGGTTTTCATTATAATTAGACTGAAAATTATAAAAGGAATATCAAAGAAAGGCTGAATTGGAATTAACCAGATGAGAATGGTGCTACATTGCTAAGCAATGAAAATACATCAGTGGAGCTGCCTTTGATATATTTTTGGCTCAAGGTTTTTTCTTGGTTTTATTACTCACCTTTGTCCACTTCTGGTTTCTGTGTCACTTTTGCTGATATTCCCTGGTAGCTCACTTAAATCATCACAACAGCTGAGCAGTGCACCTGATTTTCAAAATGGGTCTTATTTATGAGCCTGGCGATATATATGTATATTTAGTGTAATTTCCAGACATGTTTTACTTTTGCAAAGGCTTTTTGTGCAGCAAGTCCATGTATTAAGGTCTCTCCAGCCCTTGCTTAATGATAACAGGAGCTAGTTTTGTCCTGGAAAGCTCATAAGACTCAGCTAGAGCTGTGCTGGGAAGTCTTAAAAGGCTTTGTCTCCAGGTGGAGGTGTACAGGAATATTCTGCAGGAGCAGAAGAGAGCCAAGGCTGTTTCCCATTGTGCTGGATGCTCAGGGATTGGAGATGGAATGCAGATCCCAGAGGGTCACCAGTAGCTCCTTGCAAGGCTGCTGGTAATCAGTTCCTGGCTGTGTCCTTTGCAGATTTTTGGCATTAGGGAGAGGAAAGGGCTTTCCTCAGTAATCCACCTATGGATTAGCCTATAGTGACAATTCCCTGGGAATTAATTCCTTGTAGTTTTCCCTTGAGGCCTCGCTCCTTTTTCTGGTCCTGAGAAGAAAGAAATTTCCTGCAAGTGAGACTGCTGGTTTTTGGGACAGAGAGGGAATAAAGCAAAGCTCAGTAACTTGATCACAAAGCCTTGCTGGCACTTGCAGGATGCACATCTGGAGCAGAATGTGACCAGTGGTGAAGAGCTGTTTTTGTGATGTGGGAAAGCAGAGCTACCCTGATATCGGTGGGCAGCCTGTGGTGAAGAGCATCCTTTTGGGAGCTCATACCTTCCCTTCCATCCCTTCCAGTCCTCTCATTCTGAAGGAGCAGGGGCACTCCTGGTGTGTTCCTCCACATGGGAGGAAATGTTTCAAAAAAAGATAACGAGGCCATGCAGGTACCAGAGATGAGCCTGAATTACCTTGGGTGGTGTTATGAACAGGAGGCTAATTCCATGGTTTTCTACTTTCAGGCTCAGGTGGAGATTTTTTTGAGGAAACTGGTGGTGTTTGCTGGAATTCAATTGTAGATTTTCCCAGACCTCTCTATCATTGCTGGCAAAGAATTTTATTAGCAAAAGAAATGCTGTCTTTATACCCAGCTCCTCTTTTGCCCCTTTTCTAGACTCTTGTCCCTGTAGAGGCTGGGAAGGAGAATTTTTAGGAGCTGAATGGAACAAAGTGAAATTTTTCCTTGTGGGTGGCAGTGGGAGCTGCAATCATGAGAGAGAAGCCTCATACCAATAATGCTGGTTTATTTTTGTGTTGCTCTCCCAATTTTTATTCAGAGACTGAGTCACCACTTGAAAAGAACAGAGTAGAACCTCAATTTTCTTTTTCCTTAAATTAAGCTTTTCTCTGGTGGACCAATGCTGTCTGGTACCATGCTGCAATAATTGATCAATGTATTGATGTATCAATGGGGTTTTGGTGGGCTTTGGGTTTGGTTTTGTTTTTGTTTGGTTGGTTTTTTTGTTTTAATCAAGAGAACGTGGTAGCCTCACACACTGCTGTCAGCACGTTGGCAGGATGGCCATGTCTGAGGTGCTATCAGGGAGGTTACAGGGCATTCATCAAAATCAAGCTGATGCAAGCATGAATACTCCCCAGAATGAGACCTTTATGCTGAAAAAATGCTGAAGGCTGAAAAGGGGCTAATTTATTTAAATTATCTGTATACATGTCAAGCCCCACAGTTACCAGAGGAAACTGACAATCGTAAAAGAGAGCTTTTCTTAAATTTAACAACAAAAACCTAACAGGGGAAGTTGGACCAAGAAAGCCTGAGCAACTGAGCAGATAATCATCTGTAGTGATGCAGATATACAAAAATACCGTTTTCTGCTATTAAGCTTTTAAATGTCAGTAAATGGCAGTTTAGTAGATCATTTGCTAATAATGATTACATTTCTCATTAAAATGTTTCCTTCATTATTCTTCAGGTAGAAATGTGTAATTCACCGATTGTTACATCAATTATACTTAAAAAGCTCATTAAAACACTGAAATATTATCTCTCATAGCCAGAGTACTTTAAGAGTACTGTACTAATTACAAATGGAATAAACTCTTGTAATATCACCATTTGAATTGATGCCTTATAAATTCTTAATGCAAAGCTAACATATAAAGTGTAAATCAAATATATAGATCCAATAAAACAAAACCTTTTTAATCTTGTTTTACCTTCAAAAGGATTCTGATTATTGTAATTAAATAATGCATGATATAATAAAGATCTAGAATGTGTGATTATTTCATTGACAATTGAATATTGGTGCTTTTTATTTATGCAAGCGATTTATCACAGACAATATGCATCAAGCACTAAAATATTGATACAATTATACCTATCCTGCTGCACCAATAAAAAACCCCTGTGACATGGCTCTCTGCTGATGCTACAAGGATGGTTTGAAATCCTTGTTAAATTTTAATATTCTGATGTGCTGGGTTATGCTAATTCTGCTATGGAATAATATCTCCTGTTTTGCTTTTCTTTTTGTGGGGTTACAAATGCAGCTTCCCTTGGTGTGGCAGGCTCTGCTTGCAGCTCTGCTGGTCACTCCTAGGAAGGGACAGCAAGAGGCAGCTTTGAATTTCACTTTTCAGAGTTCTTCTTTGGCTGTGAATACAACTCTACAATGTTAATTTTGCTGCTGCCAACATATCCTGTTGTTCTTTCTCAAGTTTTGCAAAGGCTTCTGGCCCAAGTCAGGGGTTACTTGCTGGAAGTGGTTGGGTTTAATAGGACTGGTTCCAAAGCAGATGCACTTGGAGTTTCATCCCAGTTTCTTAAGGCTGGCAGCGTGGTTCAGGGTAAAATAGAAAAGGAACAATCAGCTCCTTTTGGTCAGAGCAGCAACCCTACCAGATCAGATGTAAATTGTGAAATTGGGCAGAATTTCCAGGTCTTTAATCTTTTAAACCTGATTACTTTCTGAAGCTGCTAAAAAGCTCTCCTTAATAGGCTGGCAATTATTTTGCCACTTTTATGCAAGTAAGCTGAGGTGCAGGGGACTAAAGGCTCTCTGGGCTTGTCTCTTGTCACTGAGTTGAAAGCAAAGGTGTGTGTGGCAGCCCTGGGTGCCACCTCCACCTGCTGTTTCAGCCAAGCCAATGGCCACAGGAGAGGATCTGTATTTCCCTGCACAGAACAACTCTGCAGAAATTTGTACATGATTAACCTGTCCCACCACTCCTGGACGCAAATAAATTTTTTTGAGGGGTATCTTGAATACATGACACATTTTACAGCACAAAGAAAATCAGGTGGCCTAAACCAAATACTTGTGTCTGTGCTGGCTTTCCAAAATGGCCTTGGAATATTACTATGCTTCCAATTGAGGAGAAAGAATTGGAAACCTCTGAATGAACAGTGATAAAGGTCAGACCCACCACCAAAACATAAGGATTGAATAACTCTGGGTTGAAGCCAGCCCTTTGCCGAGGGTCAGCTTTGGAAATGGTCAGGATTTTCAGACACCTAATAGTGACTCAATTGATAAAATTATAAAAATATAATTTAGGTGTCTGATTCACCAAATTGATGAGCACAACCTGCAAAGAGTTGAACTCTCATCTCTTTGTGCTTGCTGAAGGAAGAGAGCATTTAGTGACTTGCAGGTTGAGAAGTTTTCTCTTTCCATAAGTCACCATGAACTTCAGTTAGGATTTTATACAATTGGATGAGAGAATTTTTCTTTTCTTTTTGTTAGATATGCTTGTTTTTCCTCAGTTAGACACTGCCTGATCATCACAAAGGACCCTGCTCTGTCATATTTGTGAGCTCCTGTTTAGCTCAAATTAAAATCAAGCTCTTAGAACAAACAGTAACCAGTGACCAAAGGCTGCTATTTCAGGATATCTACTGAGTTTAGACAAAAATAACCAAAAATGGGTTAAGGGGGAAAGTTTTAGCACTGTTTAAGATCTAAAACTGAAAGCTTTCGTTGAATAAATAATGGAGGGGATGCAAAGAGCTAGTTACTTAAGTAGTTGGCTTGCTAATTGATTTCTTAAAACTGCAGTAATTTGCAGGCATATGCTGATGTTGGCTGTGCATTCCTCTCTGCCTCACCCCCAGCCCACGGGCAGGAACAGTGCAGGGATCACATAATCACAGGGCTGTCACAGGTCTGACAGAGCCCCAGCACCCACTGCTTCTAGCCACTTGCAATTTGCCAGCACTTTAGAGCCATTACCACATGTGCATATTTGCCTTGTGTATGGACACTCCTAGGAGTAAAAAAGTCCCCAGGAAAAAAGCTTTCTAATTTTTCTGAGAGTATTTTCATCCCTAGGTTCATAAACATGCCTTGTTTGAAATTCTTTACCTTGGTGGGTCTGAGTTGTCTCTGCACTGGTGTTAATTGAGAGAAAGGACTTGATAAGATGTAGCTTGGAATCATTTGTTTTAAAGAAATAAAAAATTCTTGGGGCTTATTAGCCCTGAAAAATATATTAATGGTTTACCTGTTCCAGTAGCAGCCTGCACTGCAAATGTGCCCCTTAGAATATAGATACTTTTTCTCTACAAAAGGAGCTGATTTAGTCAGAAAGGTGACAGTTAAGGCTCGTTGCAGGGGAAATTTTTGCATCTTTGCAGAGTGACTTTTTTTTTTTGCTGTACTTTACCACAGTGGCTGTCCATCACAGTTGTTATGTATGCAGGCTGAGTGAGCCCGCGGGGGATCCTAGTTATTTACACTCTTTTTCAAGCTTCGAAGCTGTTATAATCATTCGCTGTCAACTTTGTGCTGACACTGAATTTTACTTTGTGTTTTTTATGCTCGGTTTGGGTCTAAAATACTGGCATCCATACCCTCCACCGTAATTCTATGGGTGACTGAGTTGACCAGCAATATACAGTATTACTAACAGAGCTTTAGAAACCTGCTGCATATGGAGATTTCAGGATTTGTTGATTGTGGACAGTAAACAAAGTCCCCAGGCTTTATGCTTTTATCCTAGTGGTGGCCCTCAGGAATAAACTGTGTACGGCGTTTCATCTCATTGCATTTTCATCTTTACAAAAATGTAAATATTATTTTCCTTTCCTCCAAAGCTGCAAAGTTAGAGCAGGAAAACTTTTTCATTGCATTTCTTATTTTTGTGCTGGCTTGTTTTCTCCGGGCCTGTGTTGTAAGAAATGTATATTTCCCTGTGATCACCATATGTTTAGCATGAGGCTGAAGAGAGGAGTGGAGCTGGTAATGGGCTAATGCCTCAGCTCCAAATTGAAATAATGCCTTGTGTGAAATGTTGGGCATGAATTATCAGCCAAGAGCATGCATTGACAAATATATATATATATAGGGGTTTTTACACCCTTTTAGGTTTAGAAAGGCAAATTTGCATGGCTGTGCTGAAGTTTCTGTGATCTGCAGTGCAGTGAGTGAACAAACTCCTTTGGCACGTGCACCAAACCTTTCCTTGGTGAGCAGGCCCCTGAGCCTTAGGTGGCCTCACAGACTGATTCCTGCATGTAGGAAGGGTGGGATTTCCATGTCCAAGTTCCCAGCTCCAGTGTGAAATCCCAGGTGCTCGGGGGCCCAAAGGGAGCGATCACACAAAACAATCTGACCCTGTTCTTAACTGGACTTGAAATAAAACTGGTCAAGGAGCTTGTGTGCTTGGTCAATGTAATAAAGTAGACAAATAATTACTGAGCAAATCAAACACACCTACACTTCAGATGATTTGAAATATTATCTATAATCGGGCACTTCTGTGCTAGGAGGAAAGGTTAATAAAGTAATTTAAAAAAGATTGTGTAGAGTATTACAGAAACAGAAGAGGACTGGTGATCATAATTGTTAATCTCCTGAAATACCAGTCCTCTACTGCACGAGGCATATATTTTAGTACAACTCCTTATTGTTCATTCCACTTGCTATGATATTATACTGCTTAATTACCTTTTGTAAGAAATCTTATTTTACCCTTCTTTTTTTTTTTTCTTTAATAACAGATAATGCTGATGGAAATATTTTAGAAGAAAATCTTATTTAAAGTCCTACCTGCTAGGGATTAAGATTAAAACAGTTGCAGTAGGTGGGTAGGTAGATATTTGGAGACAGAATCACTGCAGAAGCTGGGCTGTGAAATAGCAGAGTGAAGTTGGTAAATGCATCCTCCACCACCCTGATTTATCCATGTTGTGTGTGGATGCTTCCTGGCATGGAATACAAGGAAATCTGAGGTTTTGGGTTTTGATAGTTGTAATTATTTCCTCTGAACACGTTTCTAGTTCATGGCATTCAGATAAAAGATAATACAACATTCCTGAGTTAGGGTAGCCTGGCTTCTGGTCGTGGTATCAGCATAAGTAAGAAAAAAGTAATATCCATAATAATGGATATGATGGGAAATATTTATAACAGTGAATTTAGTGTTGCATGTATTATGGTTTGGATTGAAGAAAGTCTCCTTCAGGCACACAGGTCTTTGTGAAAGAGCACACACCTGTGTTCCATCTCCAGGGGGTATAATCCTGAGGATGTTTCAACGAATAATTTCCTCTAATGTGTAATTCTTGGTAGTAACTAATGGTGAATAAGAATTTGGTTGTTCCTTGCATTCTTTTTAAAAAAAAGTCACCTGAATGGTTTGGCTCTGATCGAGGCAGATTCTTTTTTGTCACTTGTAAAACAGACATTTGAGTTTGTTGTTGGATTTTGTCACCTACACAATTCTATGTTATGATTGGAATTTTCCTGTAACCATCTGTAGATATGATATAGGCAGGGAAGAAAACTGGATAGCATCTATATGGGCTTTATATAATTAGGCCAGAGCACAGAACAATGTGGCTTTTTTTTTTTTTTTTTTTTTTTTTTGCAAATGAGGATCCAGAATCTCACACTGAATATCTGAGGTACAGTAGACCAAACAGGTTAGGAAAGTAATATAGTGACAGGAATTTTCTTCATCTAGCAAAACTATTTCAGTCAGCAATGATGAGCAATAAAGTAAAATGATCACTCACCTTTAGAATATCTATTACAAAAACAGATTTCTAAAATAAGAACAGCTTAAAATATCCACTCAAACATAAAGCATTAGTTCTGGAGTCATACATGACACTGCCATTTCCATGGGCTGTAGGGCTCTCAAAACAACTGACTTGCAATGCAAGGCCTGGATCCAGAACAGGGGGAAAAATTACTGCAATTAAGGATGTACAAATGAAGAGAGTACTATCCATTGTGCTGCTAGAAAAATATTTTTTTTTGCTTTTGGATTTTATACAAATCACTTATATCCTCCTTAAAAGAGATTTTTTTTTTTTAATATAAATATAGTGAATGCGAAACACCATTAATCCAGTAGTAATATCATCTGATAGTAGTTAATCCCTTCTTAGGGATGGCTTTGCCCAGTCCTTTGGAATATAGAAATGTGCTTTCACTGTTAGGCATTTTGTTTAAGCATCAATCAGTTCTTAATGCTTAATTGTCTTTTTTTTTTCCCCTTTCCCTGTCTATAAAAGACCACCAAGTAAAATGAATCCTGTCTTCAAAAGTATTTCCTTGGGATTCTCATTACATTGTTTAGCCGGTGATTTTGTATTCTGAGGTTATGGATCAAGGGCAGTGCCATGCCTGTGGTTTGGACTTGGCTCTGTGCTGTGACAGGATGATGCAGATGTACCAGAAGATCCTAATCTGTCAGAGGAAGTCTATTAAGTTCAAGCCCCTAAGCTGTCTCAGCCAAATCAGTGATACCAAACTTACATTTGTTTTTGTGGTGACCATTCATTTTGGTCAAATGAAGAAATTGCTAGTGTGGGTTTTGTGGCTTCAGGGGTGAAATCTATGAATGTCACAGATCTTTTAGCCTCTCTGCTCTCTCTGAAACATTATTGAGGATGCTCTTCTATGGAAGGGGAAAAAAAAACACCAAGCATTTTTATTGCAGCTGTTTATAAGTCACCTTGATCAGAAAAAGTTGGGGAAAAGAAGCATTAGCTTCTATAGAAATCATTCTTTTTGTGAATAATAGATAAGGATGAGAAAAAAAGAGAGGCTGTCTGCAGGAAGAAAAAGCAGTTTTGCAATGGGAGTGAGTTTAAGCCCTGCTGCAGGCTGTGGACCTTGGCCTTGGTCTGGAATCTGAGGACCTGACTGGTTTTGAAGTCCCCTCAGCAGAGATCAAAGAGAAAAAGTATTTTGTGTGTTTTGTTGGTCTAACAGATTTAACTACAGATCTTCAGTTTTGGTGTAAATATCTGCCATTATACATCAGGGTGAACTTAGAACTTCTTTTTTAGTCATAGAGGAAAAATATAGGACAGATTTGGGCCATTTTTGGTGAGATAAGAACCAATTGCTTATTTTGCAGTCTTTCTCAGCTCCAAGACATTTTCTGTCTCAACGATATTTGATATTATATTTTCCTCATATCTCTTTTGTCAAGTGCTAAGGTAAAAAATTCTGTCCCTGTTGAAGTCAGTTTTTGGCCATACTCTTCAGTAGGATCAAGTTTCCATCCCGTGTGTGATGCTTGGCTCATTTTTTAATTTGTGCTGTTTTCCTTCTGGATGGGGCTGTTGAGAAAACCTCAATCAAGATCACTGTGAAGGGTGTGGAAGAGGGAATGGGAATGTAGTATTTATAAAATCTGAGTTTGATTAGGCACTGCTGCAACCCAGCTTCATTAGCTCTCTTCTCCTCATGTATTGTTCAAATTCTCTCCATGTGGGGCTCCTGTTTAGAAGATTGTGACTTTCCACTCCTCATTCCCTCTGCCCCTGCTCCTGTTTTCTCCCCCTCCCTGTTTGCCAGCTACTCTGCTTAGGACAGCTAGTTCTTCAGGAGGGCCTGTTTCCTCTGGAATGTGAAACAGCATTCAAAGTCTAAAGCTAATTCACTGGTGCCACCACCAGCAGTAACATCTGGATGCAAAATGTGTGAATGGAAAGCTCCTGCAAGAGGGATTAGAGGGAAAGCTCCTGCAAGAGGGATTAGAGAACAGATAGAGGGTGGGAAAGCCCCAAACAACTCAGTTATTTCTAAAATAGTAGTCTGTGTTTAAACTAACAGGTTTTGTGCTTAAGAAGATACAGTAGAATGTTAATCTAATTTATGCATTTGCTTTATTATGGTAAGATAGTTTATATATTTCCTATACTAAATTATTTCAGAATGTGACACAGATGTTCAAAAACAATCACGTCTTTTTTTATTTGCCTGTAGGTAAAAATGGCAGAAGGAGTCACTTCTAGGTCTCCCAAAATGAATCACTGACTGTGACAAATAGTAATTAGAGTATGTTTTCTATGAAAGATATAGTTAGGTCAATTTCCTTTGAAAAATGTAGCGTTGTAAGGAGTAAAAAATGGTCAATTTTTATAAAGTTCTGATTTTTTTTAAAGGTATTTATTTAAAAGGTAACCTTATAAAACTTTATTTATGTGACTCTTCCTTTGTTGAAAACACTGTTTTTAAGACTGATAATGGGCAGTGCCAGACCCAACTGGGTCAAGTTCCCAAAGGTATTGGTCCATCAGTGTTTGTCCTGCTCTGGGTTGTACTTCTGGAACCAGCTCAGGAGTAGTTTAAAGCTATTTAATGGGAAGCCACCTGCTGCAGTGTAACCCTATAAATACCATTTGGAGATGGCTGGGATGGCTATGGATCCTGAGCAGCTGCAGAAAGGAAAAGGAGTTGATTTGTTGCTCCATGGGCTGATCTGGATTAAGTGGAGTTGACGTCCCATCCCTTAGCCCATGGTATTTACAGCGAGGAAACGTCAGGTGTCAGGAGGATTCTGCTGTCACAGGGGGTGTTCTGGTGTGTGGCAGGAGGAATTAGGAAACACAGAATTCAGCTAAGTGAAAAAACAGGAGATCAAACCTGCAGCATGTCCATGTTGCTGTCATTTGCTTTGGAAAAATTTAACTGTGCTCAAAACATGGTAAAACCCAAAGCTGGTGAGAAGTCTCTAATGTTGCACATAAAGGTGTTCTAACTTGGAACAAACAAATTTTGAAAGAAAGCAAGAACCTGGCAAAAAAATGTTACCATTTCAGATTCCAGCAGATAGGACTGATCCCTCATCTTTAGTCTTTCCAGTCATTTGAAGTGGTGGTCAATCATTCATGCATGTTCTGAAACCAAAGGTGCTGATGTGCTTTGGGCTCCATGTGGAGGAATCTGAGGGATGCTGTGACCCTGGTCAGGCTACCCTGGAGGAAGGAAGGCTCTTGTTACCTCAGAGATGCTGTGGGTGCTTCATGCACCCCTTAAACCCCCTCAGGAATGAGCACACCAAGCAAGCTCCCCAGGCTGTCTGCTGCCAGCCAGACCCCCCTGTAGTATCACTCCCTCCAGATTGCTCCTGCATGCTGAAGGAAATTTGTTTGTTCTAGAAGGCCCTGTGTATGTGTACAGAACTGAGCTGAATAATTTTAAACATGCAGCAGTGTTAGATATTGTGGCTGGTGGCACTGGAACAACGAAACCTGCTCGATGCAGTGATACCAAATGTACTTAGAGGAGGAGCGTCAGTCACACGGGTGTGTGGTGGGGCTCTTCAATCAGCTGGGACTTATTTCAAGGCAGGATTTCCTGTCAGAACCCCCCCCCCAGCTAAAAAAATAAAATGAAAAGCCAAGCATCAACCTCGCATTTCAAATATGAACTGGAAACAAACCCAATTTACAATTCAGGAGATGAAAATTGTTCTCTTCTGCTATAATTCAATTCATGTTTGGTTTATTTGAGAATTCATGTGTTATAACCCTTCTTGCTCACACTTCTGAGCATCTTGGCTTGTTGCAGCTACTAAGGCTGAGTTTTATTCTTTTTTTTTATGATTATTATTTTTATTTCTTTTGGGTTTACATTGCAAGAGGAGGCCTCCCCTCCCGACAGGACCTTCCACCTGAGGGCAGCACAGTCATCAGCTCTGACTAACTTGGAGTCAATCTTTGTGTCCAAATCCAGCTTCCTCGCAGCTCCAGCTCAGGTTTTGGTTTAATCCCCCCCTTACATTGTTTGCAATAATGAGAGATATGATCACTCTAACTTTTCAAACCTTTCAACTTCCCTTTACTGGGAACTGCATCCCTTGCTTGGCGTCGCAACACAGAGAAATTGCCTCTGTTATTCCCTTTGCCATTAAAGCCTGCGACATCTTTCTTTGTCTTACCTTGATGTGTTAATGTAGGAGTAGCAAGAGCAGGATGAAGTGCCAGGAGGGTCTGGATATCGCTATGAAAACACATCCTTTTAGTTCCATGCCATGCAAAATGACGCCGAACCTTTCCTCCTCCCGTTCTGAGATTTGTTCTCTCAAACGGGATACTGACAGTGCAAGAGGTAACACCTTTCAGCAGGTAAAATGTGTTGTTAGGGAAGGGATGGATGGCAGGGATGCTGACAACAATTAGCACATGCTCCTCATTAGCAAGCGGAGTTTACAGCGGTGCGGGAATGGCAGGCTGCCATCAGCCTGGTAGTTACGGGGCAGTTTAATTTCTAACGAATGTGAGCACTGGATTAGGAACAATATTCAACAAAATGCTGCCTGCATTCTCTTATGGCTTTCATTACCAAATTGAAAATCTGTGTAGATTTCTGAAAATTACTTTTAAATGTAGCCAATCTCCTCGACTGCAAGGCTTGATTTGCTGGTGAGGGAGTCCTGCTGTGAGATTTTAATGAAAGATCATAGTGCCCCTCCAAGACCGTCAAAGAGCTATGGGCCCTAAAAGACCTGAAATAATCTGTTTTACTTTTAATGGCAGCCATTTTATATTCATTAAGATCAAAATGCAGTTTTGCAGGCAAATTGCAAAGCTGTTCCACTCACAGCTTGAGAACCTGGAGGCCCTACAGCTTTTTATCTTGTTCATAAGCAAATATGCAGTTAATATCTTTTAATATGCTTTGATGCTTGGTACCTTATGGGTACATTGTACTGGAGGTTAGAGAACTGCATGTTTCTTTGGCAGTGCTAGCAACGAACTAAAGCACCAGTCCTTTTATTTCCATAATGGCAGAAGAAATGAGTCTTTTTTTTTTCTTTTTTTTCCTTTTTTTCTTTATTTCTTTTTTTTTTTTTCAATATGAGCTCCACTCAAACAAATTGTAAAGCACCGTGTAGTATATGTTCAGGGTCTCATGGAAGGCACATTTTTTTCCCCTGCATTCCATCTGTTGGTGGTTCTTATTATTTAAATTTATACGGCCACATTATTTAAATGTAAACAGCCAAATAAGATAGGATCAAATCATTGGCATCTGGGAACTGTGCTCTTATCCTCTTTGATTGTGAGGTTGTGTGCATTAATAATGGAGTTCTAAAGACTGTGATTCCACCTGATATACTGTATGACCTTAACAGTTGTGATTTTATCAGTGTTTCACTGTATGAGAAAATGAAGGTATTTTGCAGCTCATTTCTGGCAAGGTTAGTTTGCATTATCTCGTGTCGGGAGTAGTTCTGATTTGTGCCTGTGTATTTTAAACCTAATTTTTGTTCTTGATTGCCATGCTCCTGGTTGTGTTGCAATCCCCATTCCCTTAGATTGTTTTTCAGTGAGTGAACTCTGCTCGGACACTTTTTCTGCCTTGGTTTTGTGGTGTGCTTGGCGGTGCCACCACCAGTC